>NW_028145457.1:1160000-1190000 GCF_977016875.1 Pavona decussata
TAATAATATTTATATAGCGCCTTAAACAAAAGTTCTAAAGCGCTTCACAATAACAGAAGAAAAGAAAATAATGAAACTTAAATTGCCTAAGGGGTAAGATATCGCTTAAAAAGATAAGTTTTCAGAGATGACTTACGGAAGTGGTCAAAACTATTATACTCGAACAGGACCCACCAAACCCCAAAATAGATGATGGCCTCTTCCTCCGTCCCCGCTTCATCGACCTCAAAAGATGGCGTCTTTATTCCATAGCCAGCCCTCTATCCCGCAGTAAAAAAAATGACAATGAGATTCAAACCTCACTTTTCTTGTTTATCTAGCAATACTGACTCTTGTTAGCTGAATATTTCTGTGTCAACTCAAATTTTATAGCCAATAAAATTTTGTCGGTAATGTTCACTACCCTAGACAAGGTGGGTCCTCTTGAAACAAACCAGGAGCCATAATCTTATACAGGGTCGTAACGAGATATATTTTTTCCCGCCTGATCCCACATTTTGGCCTTAAATTTTGATCCCTGATTCCAAAATCTTTATAAATCTTGATCCCTGATCCCGTGAAAATTAGTTGATCCCTGGGTTCAGCTCAATCGCGGAATCTGGGTTGGACAAACGGCGTATTATTGTTGCTTGATTAAACGTGAATAAACTACAAAATGGGTCAAAATGAGTGTCGCTTGAGTTTTTTTTAAACTTAGTCTCAGCATTTATGAAATGGAGAATAACTGAATGGAAGTTTGACTCCCGTCAGTTCTTCAAGTTATGATTTTCTATCGGCATAATAGTTCCAATTTACTGGTTGACCAACTTAGTTCAGTCGCACATCTATAGTCATAACTCACTATCTGCTTATCCTAATTGTACTAGTTTAGATTTTTTCTGGTTGGGTTCCCCTTTGACATAATTGTAAGATGTTACCAGCTCACAGCTGAGATCGAATAAGCTTGAATCTAAAAAAAGGTGCCTGCAAAAGGCTTTAGTGCTTAAGTAGGAAAACGAGATCACAATGAGGTCTCTTTGAAATAGATAATGGCTACCGCGGGGCTTGACCAACGATTTAGGAAACTACAGTATTTCACAGAACCAGAATAATTAGATGGTCTTTGCGGCACCAAACTGAGAAAATAGTAATTTAATTTGGGCAAAGGAAAGAAACTTGAAAAAGATATTTATATCTTTCTTGATTTGCATCAATTTAATTTTAGTGAGGGGCAAATTTGTAATCAAAATTTTGGACGAATCCCTTGCCGCCTTGTAAGCTTCGTGCATTAACAGATTTTCAAGCTTAAAGACTTCCTCAAAGCAGCTGCCAACTCATCCACTTGATATTCTAACATTTCTTTCATCCAAATGGCTCGCCATCGTAGATCTTCACTGAACGGGCGAGGCATAACTAATTTTGATGAATTTATTTATAAGAAATCTCACATAACCTTGCGGTCTTGTCTTGTAGTTTTATCTAATAGTGTAATCGCTATGTGTATAACTCATGCGTTCTTGTCACGGAAACTCCGACTAAACACAGGCTCACGTCGTGTCGAAGAAGGGTTTCAGCTAAGGTATATCTGAAAACTCATAAAACGGCAGACACAAGTGAAAAATAATAATGGTAAAAAATTCGTAAAACATCATTATCAGTGAGTACATGTAAAGAGTACTATAATATATGAGTTAATCGGGGAGGGAGGGGGGAGTATTCCCCTATTGAGTGTTTTCACTTCACGTCACAACGGCCATGTTGGTGTCCCAAAACAAAGAAATGGCGGCCATGTTGGTGTCCCCAACTAAAACTCTGGGAATTGAACTCTATGCAAATACTTTCTTTTGTTTCAGTAAAACAATATGACCAGCAGTCACGTGAATGAAAACGTTCTATATAAGCGATATAGGTACATGCAGCACCAAAGGGTGTAGTTTTGGCGCCATTTTGGTCTGAAAATGAGTTATGAGTTTTGATATCGATTTTTGTCTGAAAATCTGTAAATAGTCATGGATTCTAGAGATCAGGCTGAAAATGGTTACTGGAAAATTACATATTTTGGTATGATATAGGATCAAAGTTTGGAGAACCTAGCCTCTCCCCCCCCCCCTCCCCCCCGACCTCATTATCATTTTCTTCGGCACTACATGAATATAATTTAAGGTACATTACTGAATGCGTTACTGTTTTACTGCTTACTGTTTTACTGCTTAAAATAAGAAGAGATAGAAAACTCGCGTGTGCGTGTTATACATGAATATTGCATCACTTGTATCCTTGTAGGAATTCGCGTAGTTAGCCTGTGGCAGGTGTTCGCATTGTGGGAAAGCGAACTAATTAAGAGTGTTCAGTTTCTAAGCAAAAATGTTCCGAAGGGAAGATGAGAGGGAATTATATTTATATTTTTTCCTTGTGAGTCGCTTTCCTTCGCTCCAACAAGGCTGTTGGGTGTTTTTACTAGCGGAAACATTAGAACAGCAACATTTTTGGATGAACAGATTTCCGAGGTAATTTGTCTGTCGGTCTGTCACGTATCCGGCTATGACGTCTTGACATCTGCCTGGGTATCCTGTTATGACGAAGGCTTTGCGTGTGGTGCCGATTGGGGCAATTGAAGTCATTGCGTAAGGGATGAATAAAAGATAATCATAGCTCATGAATTTAGAAAACAAGATGCCTATACTGGCATTTGCGCGAGATACTGTTACTGATTCATTTATTCCAGCTTAATGCTTCGCAGATTGATAAAACTATCCTTGCTAATGGAATAGTTTGAGTCACGAAGATCGCGTTATGTTGTTTCTCTTGTGTTACGCTACTTAGGGTCTTACTGGAAATTTCGGAAATTCCATTACGATAGCGTAAGCTTCTCAATGACCTCTTTTCAGTCTCCCATCGTGGCTCTAAGACTGTCAAACAAAGCACGATTCCTTTGCCAGGAACTCTTTAATTTCCACCGTTTTAAATGTCGAGTGCTTCCTAGAAGTTATTCTTTCGATTTACCGCTTCAAAATGGCTAGATTTCCGTTTGAAAATGGCACACTTGAGTCCACAACATGTGACAATATGGCGTCACAAATTTAATCTGGTTTTAATGAATAAATCAAATGATGCTTTGACGTCACACAGGTAGGGGGTGAGTGGGTCCCCTCCCTCGCGATATACGCAACAAGAATGGATTTTGATTGGCCTGCTTTTGTTGAAGACAATCAGAACAATACATCCCAAATAGGAGAGGAGAGAGTTTAATAAATAAATTAGTGTGCAGATTTGTGGCTACTACGAAAAAAAAAAAAAAAAGAAATCGACCCGTTTTTAGACACGGTATGCCCCTCAGGGCATCCCGCGTAACAAGTGACCTGTGACTGTTCTCTTGGTGTTCGAATTCTGAAGACACAGTTACATAAAACGAGAAAATGACCTCTTTCCCCGCCTTTGCCTCCTTTCGGCGTAGATTTTTCAAAGAACATCATTGCTTGTGTTGTGTTGTTTAGGTTGTCATTGCTTTTAATATCGCATGTCTCCCCAAATGTCAGATTGATTTGCACGAGTTGAGGATAAAAAGCTTAAACTACGGGCTATCGCGCACGCATCTGCTGATGTTTTGTGTACGGGTTATGTCTGTTGAAGAGGTATGGGATTATGCAAGGGTAATGGCTCCTGACAAGATGCCCCTAATGGCATTTTTGCGGGATGCTTAATGTGGCCTGATTTATTCCCATTGTATGCTTTGCTTCGCAGGTTTTTAAAACTATCCTAGCTAATGGAATAGTTTGAGTCACAAAGATAGCGGGATGTCGTTTCCGTATTCCATTGTGTTACGCTAGTTATCGTTATACCGGAATTTGAAATAAGAAACGTAATAACCACACACATGGCCAGACTCACGTTTTTTATTCTGGTTATGTACTTTCAATAAAAGTGTAAGATTACAAATTGTATTCGTTTTATCAAAAAAAATAAGAAGAAAGAAAGACAAACAGGCAAACAGCTTTCCTAAATGAAAGCTTTTAGTAAAAATTAACAATCAAACCTTTAATGTTTTTGTGAAGTGTATTTCCAGTTGAGTCTAAAACATGTAAACAATATGGCCGCCACAATAGTAGACAAAAACATCTCTTCTAGGAGAGGGCAGGAATCCAGGTTTAATGAATAAATCAAATGATGATTTGACGTCACACAGGTACGGATTAGGGGGTCCCCTCCCTCGTGATATACGCACCGATAATAGATTTTGATTCAGCCGTTTTTTTTTTTTTAAAGACAATCAGAACAATAGATCCTTTCTAGGAAAGAGAAGAGTTTAATGAATAAATTAATGTGCAGATTTGAAGCTACCATGAAGAAAAAAACGTAGCCCGGGTCACTAGAATACAGGAATTAAACAATGATCTCAGATAAATCATGTTAAGGAGAATTTGCAGTTTCTTCTGACAGCATGAAGGTTTATGTAAATGCTGTAATTTGCAAATTTATAGACATATTCAGCTAAGAAGACAGCATTTCAGATAAGACGTGATAATAATTTTCTTTACTCTTTTTTCCAGATAGCACACATCTGTTTAGAAACTCTAATTTCGTTGAACCCGTATATCACACAGCACTATTGTTTCAGGGCTGGGGTCCATTGTTTTTTTTCTTTGTTCATTGTTCCGCGACTGTTTTGTTTTGTGTTGTTGTTGTTGTCTTTTTCTTTAACGGTTTTCTTTTTCAGCCAATCCTGCGAGCCTCTCCATTTGTCAACTTATTGATATCCTCTGCTTTTATGACTTCAAAGAGGAAATAAATTGTTGCATTGATAGCTTAATGCTGTTTAAGAAAAAATATATAACAACAGCCTGCTCTATGAATGGTTTTCGATTAGGTTGTTCAAGGTTAAACAAGTTAAATAGATAAATAAATAAATAAAATGTTTAATCAGCACATTCTCGCATTAAAAATGAATTACAATGTGTTTACAATTATTATATCAGAAAAACTATAAAAAAAACCTCGTTGGGACTGGAATTTACAATATAGTAGCAAGAAAAAGTAAAACCTTGAAAAATTACAAGAATATGGATCAAAAAAGGCTGAAAAATCATACTAAACCTAAGAAAATATCTTAAACTAAGGATAACATTCAACTTTTAGAAGATGTTACCTTTGCCATTAGGATGGTAGTAGGGAAAAGCTTCGCTAAAAACGCTCAGTTCTACATTTTTTAGAAAAGACTTCAAAGAGTTACAGTTTCTAAGAGAATAGTCATGGGCGATAGGCCTAATCGGAGTAAGATGTTTTGACAAGGGCCCGCCTTTTGTAATGTTATCAAAGGTTCTCATGCAGAGTTCGTTGCGCCTGTCCTCAAGTCTAGCGATTTTAGCAAGTTGTAAAGCTTCCTGGTATGAAGATCAGGGTATATAATCCTTAAAGCACGCATTTGGACCCACTCCATTTCACTAGACAGATACGCAGGAAGGGCGTTATGCCAAACAAAGCAACAATACTCTAGGACGGAGCGTACGGCGAGAGCGACGTAGAGTTAATGACAGCGGACAAAATTTTGCTGAAATTTGGAGCTGGTTCCCGCTCTTTGTTATTCTGGTATCTGTTGCTCTAATGATAATCACTTTTTTAAAACGGTTATACACTTATGGTCCTTATCCCCAGGCTACAGAATTTATATAAATAGCAAAATTTGCATGTCACGGTGTTATTCAAAAAAGCTTTTGCTTGTTTTCCAGATTTCCTCACACATCTGCATAAGCGCTAGCCACATCCAAACTTCAAGCATCTGAGAGTAAGACTAGACATACATGTCACATTTCCAGGTTGGTTCTGATGTCTTTGCGAATGCACCATTTTTTTCCTCTGGTTGGCAATTCGCAGAGGTAGCAGAATCAACAGTGAATTTGGCAATGTGTTTGTTCCTTGTCTTGCTCAAGTCGAAGAATGCTTAAGCTCATCATTTTGGATTGAGGTCACTTCTTTTGTTTTCTCTTCACCCTTATTACCAACCTCGTTCTGGGAACGAGGTTGCCTCATTACTTTTTTTAAGTAGCAATGTTGGGTAGTTGGTTATCGTTCGGTGTTTGCAAAACCAGTCCTGCCTTGAGGACTAAGTGTATTTTGACTTCATTTCAATGTAACTGAATCATAAGGTTTAAAACAATGCATAAATTGCCTACCATTTCAGCTGGACTTAACTATTCCTAAAGTCATCACTAGAGGAGCTAAAAAACCGAATTTCAAAAATTTTCGAAAAATGGAAAGCCAGCGTCTTCACCAAACGTGTTTAAGGTGATTCCATTGTATTACACTGCGCAATCTTACTGCACATAATTTCTTGCGTCATTAGCGCGCGCGCGTTGAAAACATAGCTTGTTTTCCTATATGCTGAGCCTAGTCAATAACCAAACGGCTATTTCCTCCTAAACGATCAGGGTGTCCTATCTTTTTTATCTCTTTATTTTAATTTAACTATTATCCTCTTTCTATTAAAATTTTTAAAAAAAAATCGACGACGGAAAAATGAGTTATTGTCAGAAATACGAGCTTTCCCAGTACTTAAGGACATAGAACAGTGATACTGAGAACCCACATGCAAGAAATGTTTTGGGTCGATACTGCTTCATATTTTGCTTCCCTGCCAAGAAATTCACCTTGAGTTGCCGATTATGCCTCATATATTCTATGTATAACGTTTTCAAGTTCTAAGTTGCGCTTTACCTATGTAACTTCTGTTATCACCAGACATCGCAATAACTTATCAAATAAACTAATTTTTGAAAGCGAATATTGCAAGCGATTATGGGGTAAATTGAGTGGATGCTCCTTCGCGGACATGATAACCTACCTTTTTCATTTTTTCATTTCCGGAAAGACTACATAGTAATGAACAGTCACAGAAAGTTTGAGAAAATTTTCACGACAACCTTCCTTTCGCTGGAATCACCTTAATGTGCGCCTAAAAAACTGTCATTGAGCTTTGATTGCAATAGCATTACCAATATTAATATTGTTAAAAATCGGGATTCTCTCCCCACTGTGTTGTGCAGTCGCTTGGCGAAAAGGTAGACGTACGCGGAATGTCCTGACAATCTTCTTTATGCGCTCAGTCAGCTTGCTCAGAATCGCTTGCATACTCAGTCTACTCACTCTAAAACTTCAGAGCTTCTGGCCTTACTTTATACTAGTATGTACTGTAGCACCTGTAAGAAACACCTAAATTAAATTAAACTAAAATCACCTCCACAACAACATCACTGCAGCCTAAATTAAAACCTAATCTATATTCCAGAATTATTTTCACAACTTCCGTCTCCTTCAGCCATGAAATCTGTTGAATCTGAGTTCAAAATTTCAGTTCGGAAAGGAAAACACATTAATGAAGAAAACATTAAGGTTCTTTCCTATTACTGAATATCCAAACAAAGGATAATAATTGTAGTGCTTGTTCCCAAGAATGGGATATCCCTTTTGAAGAGCATGAGATTGTGTTTTCTCAGCAGCTAAAAACGCAAACAAAACAAGGAGTGAAATGGATGGATACAATCGTCGCTCGAATACGCATCTTCCTCACTTGCGTAAGATATATAAGGTGTCAAAACAACCTACCAAAATTAGTAAAAGTTACAATAATTAAAAAAAATCACATACTATTAAAACATTGTTTAGTACTTGCTTGGTTAAGGCAAGAAGACATCGGCACACTGAGTTGTCGCAACGACAGAAATCTTCTTAATTGCACTAGTATCTTTGTCTACTGCTCGTACTACACTCTCACACTAAGCTTGCAAAGGTTAAAGATAGCCTTTATTTTAAAACGATGAGTATTAAAGCTACATGAGCTTGTGGGGTCGTTTGCAATTAACTAATTACAAGTAAACTAAAGAAGCTAAAAACTAAGGGTATATACAGACAAAATGTTTGAACTAAATTAACGCTTACAAATATGAAATCATGAGCATAAAATTAAGTATATACAAGTAAACTAAAGAAGCTAAAAACTAAGGGTATATACAGACAAAATGTTTGAGCTAAATTAACGCTTACAAATATGAAATCATGAGCATAAAATTAAGTATATACAAAGTCATCTTTTCTAAAATTACAAGTGGATGCAGACGTTATCTTAAAGCTGAATTCATTAAAATTAGCTTGAGATTTAAGCTTTAGCCTGAGATCACGATAAGGAATGTTGTTTGTCAGGGCACTACAGTTGTTAGGTTAGGTTAGGCGCCTTTCTTATTAAAATCACCACTTACAAAATGACTTTAATTCTCCTCCAAATATGTTGAGCACTTGCTTAGCGCAAGCGTAGAGGTAACAAGAACTCTCAATGAGATGTGGTCTCTATTGAACTGGCAGCTCGCAACTGCACTGGCTCACACTAAACCTACAGGATTACGGCCTTACTTCCTACCATGCTGAGTCACATGTTTGTGACTCTATCCCAACCAGGAGAAGATGGTTCCCTCAAACGATAAGTAAAACGATTTACAAAATAACAGAGTGACAGCAGTAACAGCACAACTGAGGTTACGTAAGAGATAAAAGGGCAACGAATAAAACTGATAAAATGATTATAACGTGTCCTTCCTAACCTTGACCTTCAAGGTGGTGCTAGCCTGGGTTAAGGAGTGAAAAACCTGCTGACAGCTGAACTGTCAGTTATATTTCTTAGGAAAAAAGAAACCAAAACAAAACAAACAAAAAAAAAAAAAAAAAACGGGACAACATCTAAAATAAACTGACATTTCTGACATTGACCTTCCATCACCGAAGACATTACCAACTGAGGTTATTGTAAATAAAGTAACAACAATATTTGGTAGGAGCTCCTGATAGGAGCACTCGGATTTGTTTCCGAGTATGCCTGTGTCACTTACTGAATAATACATCATTCTCATTTATTCACAAGGCTTAAAATATTCCATCACATTTATTCCATTGCGCATATGCCATACATGAAATTCCAATCCTAGCAGTATGCAGGATGTTTGTCCCATGAACCTAGTTTAATGACCTTAGTTCCCACGAGTCTCCTGTAGCTCAGTGGTAGAGCATCCGAACTAGTAATCGGAAGGTGTTAGGTTCGACTCCTGATAGGAGCACTCGGATTTTTTTCCGAGTATGCCTGTGTCACTTACAGAATAATACATCATTCTCAACAATTTTTTTTTCACAAGAACATTACGAAAACGTAGTGATTGAGGGGTGAACTTATTTACTACTGTGAGGTGTCTACTCCTCATCACACTCATGAAAGATCCTGATTAGTCGTATAATATGACAAAAAACATCAGAATCCTTTAGTTATTCTTTAAAAAAATACATAAAAGAAATAAACCGAAATAATTGAGGTAATACAATACAATACAATGCAATACCAAATTTAGTTACGGTAAAATATCAGTAAGTAAAACATAGAGAATTTACATAATCGCCATGACAGAAAACACGAGCAGTAACATTTAATTAGACCAATTCAGCCTATTCCACATGACCAACATCAAAGAAACTACGCTCAAAGTCTGAAGAAACAGCTTAATAATAGTAATGAACAGCTCGGCGATAAAGCATAACAATTGCACAGATACAAATCACAAATAAACTTATCTAATGTAAATTCTCATAGAGAAATGAGTCTTTGGGACGCAAAGTTTGTTTAAACATAGTTAAAGTAAGGTTTCATCTGAGGCAAGTGATCACAGAGAAAAACAAAGCATCAAAACGCAAAATGAGCTGCATGCCATCTAAAATCATATTGACTAAAACAGTGACACGCTCAAGAAAGGATACACGCCTTTCAGCTTAATGGTACCGCAGCCCCTCATGCATCGGAAAAGCGGTAAATGGCTCATCAAAGACTGTGCCGGAGGGCAGGGCGTTAGTGCAGCCAAGCTTGTACCACGGTGATCATCTCAGCAAAATCCACGGTAACTTCTGTGTGAATGATGCCAAGAGAAACAAATGCCAAACAGTAAGTCACAATCATCCCTTTCAAAGCTTAATGACAAAACTCTGCCCTGAAAGCCACAGAAACTGGACGGCTAATCGGGATTCGATTCCTTCCAGTTGGCTCTTGATCTGTTTTAGGCGTTACATAGTTGGGAAGTGTCAAAGCTTGTTAAAAGTGAAGTGGAGTTTCCCGGTGAGCGCAGCTTTGTTCAAAATGGAATGAATGTTGTGCAGTGCGGCACTAATAACACCAATGGTGAATCAGTGAATAAAATGCTGAGGTGAATCCATGATGGTTTTGAATGATAGGTGTGTGAATCACGAGTGGAATTGTTAAGGGTGCCTTCAAATTGAAAACTCTAATGTGATTTCAAGGTCTCTGTTTTATAATTTTCCTCTTTATGAAAAATATCGCTACCAACGCGCTTGGATTAGCTTGGCTTGATGCATGAGACATAGGAGCTCTGAGTATTTGAGCTTCGGTAATTCAATGGGTCTATTGTTGACCAGTTAATTCTTTTGTTGGAACATTTTCATGCCTAAGATCTTTTTCTCTTTTTGCATCACAGCGATTTTCATTTATTTCCTGTTTCGCTGTGGGTTCACCGTTGGACATCCTAGCTAGCATCGTTTCTTTTGCCGTACTAGTGACCACCTAACCTCTGCCTGGTTTCTTTGTGCGATTTTGCAGGCGAGAATGAGCAGCATTCTTCGCTAAATTGTGTTGAATCCTCCACCAAATTATGTTGATCAACACGCTTGGCTTGAGAGACAATTTTTCTTTATGACTTTAGCTATTGCTTTAGCTTACACAAAGCAACAATGAACCTCTGCGACTCTATTCCAATCAGTAACATATGGTCCCTCAAAGGATAAGAGATTTGATTGGCCAAAAACATACCAATGGGGACTAAAAGCACATTGGTATCAAGAAATAGATAAAGGGCGACCGCTCGTTTTCTTAATACGAATAATAATAAACAATACACGTCCTTGAATTTATTATTTTAATCTTTTGAAGCAATTTCTTACAAAGCCAAACCCTCCATCTTTTTTTGTTGATTCTTATACCTAAGGTAGACTAAAAAAATTCTGATCTAGGTCTGTTTTGTGGAACTGAAGTTTTGGGAAAAAATTGGTAAAATATGTTTTCAACTGTTCGACCATCGTTGCATCTTTAACTGAGCTGATTTGCATCTGACAAGCCTGCTCAATAAACGTAATGTTTACTGCAAATCCCAAGAAATGTGCGAGATATGTCAAAATGTGTGTCTGTTTTTTAGGATTCGAATATGTGAGGAGTTAGCCGGAATTATTGTTATAACCTTAAATTCTTACTGAAAAACCTTTGAGTTTTGGACATATTTTTCCAACAATGATGCAACATCTTGCTTTAAAGAGTCTAATAAAAACAAATATTTGAACATCTTGGCAAGTGAGGAAATTAATTTTTTTCACGTCACTCGTTGTACCGAGAAATTAACACAGAGTTATCCCCCATACAGACCCTCTATAATTTAGTATTTTCATTTATTATTTATTAATGCTCTCTGTTTGTTTGTTTGTTAGTTTTTGTCCTAACTGTTTATTAACAGTTTGATTGGGACGATAATCAGTGGGCGAGGCCTACGAATGGAATCTTTTTCTTTTATTGAACTTTGCCACACCAATCTTCGTGCATAAGCCCGCTCGTGTCTTGAAGTTGCTTTCTGTGTCAGCGCTTTTCATGTTATATAGCTTATAAACTGATCAGTGGAACAGATGTGAAGAAACTGAGAATTGTTTTAATTTGGCGAGAGCGAAAGAAGGAAGATAGCTTATCATGTTTTAAAACTTTGTTTTGTTCTGAGGGTTTGTAAAACAGTAACAATGGACAGCGAGCTCGCACAAAACCTATAAAAAAAGGACTAAAAAAAGTAAAGTAAAGTGAAGTAATAACATGGGGAGTGCTTCCTCAATCTGCCGAGCCAGAGACTCATGATAAAAGTGTTTGACAATAAACCTGATAAAAGGATGCCTTATAAATCGTGAGCTCGTTCGATTCGACAAATCTGTTGAGAAATCGAATTGTTGGATGCGGCCAAGTCAGGATGAAAATAATAATTAAAAAAATTAAACTATAGTTCAGGACTTTGGCGACTACAAGATTCTTGCTTCCGCAGTAAAACAACCAGGTTTGTTTACACTTGTTATTTTTGGCAATGGCATAAGAAGCGTTGATGAAGGAAAAATTGCGAGGTAGAAGATCTTCAGGTGGAATTTATCTTGATATTTTTTTCAGTTCAGTATAAGGTTTGAACGGAAGACAAAAGAATGCAGCTAAATACAGAGCTACATTATAACATTTTATTGATTTTATTTTGTTTCTACGTTACAGCTAACGATAATATAAATAGTGTTTCCAAAATAACAGCGAAGCTGCTAGGCAGGTAAATTCCTAACAGGGAAGGGTTTGAAATCCGCTACATCTTTCTTATTTGTTTTTTTACAGTCCGAGGTTTAAAGAATTGTTGTTGAACTGTTCAGCAAAGTTTGTCAAACGAATATCAGACAAAATAATTTGTTTTTTAGACGGCATCTGAACAGGCATATTTACAATGATTCTTTTCCGGCGAGTGAAATAATTACTTTTAACTTTAATCAGAATAGTTTTGTAGAAAAGCAATCCTTTCTTGGAAACGTTCATTTTACTAAATTTATCTGAATTTCCTTTATGTTAAGTTCAGCACGGCTTTCTGTAAATCTTGATTCGTTCCTAAATATTAAAGTAAACCCGCCATAAGTTCGGTTTTTTCGACTGAGCCGGAGTTCCACGATTCGCTCGCTCACCTATGGCGGAAGACTTAAATATTACTCGTTATGCTATGCGCCGCTAAAACACCTGAGGAGTCTCTTTAGTGCATTGCGATAGTTGGAACTGAAAATAAAACAGATGCAAGGATTCATGGCACAATTTGACAAAGCCATAAACCAGGTAATATTCCCGTATATAAAGAAGCCACAAGGCAAACTGTCCCGTTCAAAGAGGAATATTAAGGTGCCAATACTCAAGGGTACCCAGCACAGTACAAACCCTAACACGATAGCAATTGCCATCTTTAACATGTTTTTGTTCCTTTTCACTCGTTGTTGCTCAGCGTTGGTTGATTGCTCGCCTGGCCTCTTCTTTGACTTGAGCATGATAACGATGATAGAGTAAAGTATGGTCAACATGACGATGGGGATGTAGAAAAATACCACAATTAATGTAAGGAAATAATTTTTAACAGAGAAGGATTCTCCAAAGGCTTCATTCCACCGCCCCAAACAAAGCAGTTGTCCTGGGTACACAGCAAGTTTAAAGGCGACTAAATATGGCGAGTGGACTACCATTGCGATGATCCACGTGGCGAGAATGAAGAAGGGGCACAGCTTTGAACTGATGAGTGGAGAACGGAGGGGAAATACCACAGCTCCAAATCGATCCACTGCTATCAGAACCAGGCTTTGAATAGACACAACAGTGGAGACATCTGGTAAGAAGGGAGCCAGTTTACACAGGGCCTGGCCAAAAGAACCACTGATAAGCCAGGAGCCTGCGTGAAGACTTGTTAGCCTCCACGAAAAATGAAATATTGGATACAGCAGGTCGGACATGGCCATGTTCACGATAAAGAAGTTGATCGGTTTTCTCAAGGCGTGCGTTTTGTAAACAATTATTGCTATAAAGGAATTCCCAAGCAGCGAAACGACGAGTATCAGGCAGTAAGCAAATGTTTCTCCAATTTTTGCTGCTGTAGGATTAAACGTAATGGAGCAGCCGGATCCATTCACCGTTGTGTTCATATCTGCTGATTTTCTAAAGTTCTGTGGTTGCGTTCACAAACTGATCTGGTTTGTCAGGAGCAAGCCGCCGTTGCTCTATTTATGTTTAAAAGGAAATTACCATGTGTTCTGTGATTCGTCATCGGCGCAAGGAAAAAAAGGCGCTACTGAATTTACTGACGCAGATCATAAATTAGTAATAGCCAATTATCTAATACGTCTGCTCGGTTTGTCAAACTGTTTTTTGTTTATTCCAGCTTTTAATGGGTGTTTAACACCAAGAGCTAATTTATCTTATTCTTCCGTTCATGTAACGAAGCGGTTTAAAATTGTGTTTTTTTTAAAATAAAAAGTATAGAGACAGCAAACAAACCTGAGAATAATTTCTCTTTGCGAATTTTTAAATCTTAAAACGGGATTTGGACGACCATGAGCAAAATCTTTCAATAGAATGTTTTATTTTTATTAAACCAACGTCCGCCAACGGTTCATTTTGGTGAATATCTCTTTGGATTGCCATAATCGCCTCAGAGGTTTGCGCATTTAGTCATAAAGAAAGTATGAAGTTTCCTTCAGCGAAATTTAATGTCAGCTCAAAATTAAACAACAATGAAATACTTGTTCCTCTCGCTTTCGGTTTTAAGGTTTAAGGTTTTTATTATTATGCACTATTTCAATGGTTTACAACAAAAGGAAATTACAATATATAAGAAAAGTAACATAAAGACAGCATTAAATTACTTAAATGTGAAAAGTAAAATGTGCGCAGTGACCACAGGAGCTTAGGCTTTAGAGTTGGTCACTGCCACGTGCAACTAACTAGCGTATAACGTGCAACTAAATAGAGCAAAAAAAAGTAAAGAATAATAAAAGTGCAATAATAGAAACATACTACAATTTTTACATAAAAAACAATAGGAATGATAATTAATAATGAGGGCAGTACCTAAGGCAGTACCTTGATAGTGAGGGAAGTACCTTCGGAGAGGCGAATATTAAAATCCGAAATGTTACACCAGCTAGCATTTTCGTAAAGCCGACAACAGCTCGTACATTCGGGAAACAATGAGATTCCGTTTTCTAAACTAACTTTCTGCGGCTTAAATTTTCAGCTGAAATATCCGTACACATCACACTATATTGGTTTACTCAAATACGCCTCTAGAAGGCCACCGAACGATCTAGAAACACAGGACACAAAATCATGGGCATTTTTCCTTAATGATGTTTTTTTGGGCGCCCCTGTTTAAAAGTTTTACAAATCCACATACATAAGCCAGTGTGTAGATGTCTCTTAGTTGCTTTCACTGTCAATATTTAGCTGGTTATATGGATTATTAGCTGACGACAGAACAGGTATAAAAAAGGAAGAAGAACTAAAGTTGATGCGTGCGACAGGTCGGGAAATTCGCCATGTTAATTTGGTAAAACCTGGTAAAAAGGTACTAAGAAAATAGTGGGCTCATTCGGCAGAACTAAGAAACGATTTTATTATAATTAAAATCCTAGTCAGGTTTCCGAGAAAATAAGGTTCTGAAATGAGTGCTAAAATAGCGCGGTTTGTTTTGACATGATGTTTGCACCTGTTGTGAAAGGCGATGGCAAAACAGAGTAAAACAGCGCTGGTGAAGTGAAAAAGCAAGTGAGTTTAACAATTGTTAAAAAACGTACAAGTCCGTTACCCCTCTCACACACCACATTACGAACTTTAGAACGGTTAATCTTCAAACGTTTGTGTGAGAGCTGCGAAATCAAGCTGTTGTTTATGCCTATATACTCAATACACTTCCTTGAATTTATTAATTGTTTTAATCTTTTAAAGCAATTTCTTACAAAGCCTAAGCCTCCGCATTTTTTTGTTGATTCTTATACCTAAGATGGACTAAACAAAATTCTGATCTAGGTCTGTTTTGTGGAACTGAAGTTTTGGGAAAAAATTGGTAATATATTCTTTCAACTGTTCGATCATCGTTGCATCTTTAACCGAGCTGTTTTGCATCTGAAAACCCTGTTCAATAAACGTCCTGTTTACTGCAAATCGCAAGAAATGTACGAGATATGTCAAAATGTGTGTGTTTTTTAGGATACGAATATGTAAGGAGAGCGGGAATTATGCTTATAATCTTTAATTTTTACTGAAAAACCTTCGAGGTTTCAGGACATATTTTTCCAACAATGATGCAACATGTTGCTTTAAAGAGTCTAATAAAAACAAATATTTGAACATCTTGGCAAGTGAGGAAATTAATTTTTTTCACGACAATCGTTGTACCGAGAAGTAACACAGAGTTATCCCCCATACAGACCCTCTATAATTTAATATTTTCGTTTATTATTTATTATAATGCTCTCTGTTTGTTTGTCTGTTAGTTTTTGTCCTAACTGTTTATTAACAGTTTGATTGGGAAGATAATCAGTGGGCGAGACCTACCAATGGAATCTTTTTCTTTTATTGAACTTTGCCACACCAATCTACGTGCATAAGCCCGCTCATATCTTGAAGTTGCTTTCTGTGTCAGCGCTTGTCATGTTATATAGCTTATACACTGACCAGTGGAACAGATGTGACGGAACTGAGAATTGTTTTAATTTGGCGAGAGCGAAAGAAGGAAGATAGCTTATCACGCCATTAAATTCTGGTTTGTTCTGAGGGTTTGTAAAACAGTAACAATGGACAGCGAGCTCGAACAGAACCTAAGAAATGGACTGAAAAAAAGTAAAGTGAAGTAATAACACGGGGAGTGTTTGCCCAATCTGCCGAGCCATAGATTCATGGTAAAAGTGTTTGACAATAAACCTGATAAAAGGATGCCTTGTAAATCGTGGGGTTGTTCGATTCGACAATTCTGTTGAGTAAAAAAAATTGTTAAATGCGACCAAGTCAGTTTCGGCTTAAAAAAACAACTTACACGATGAAAGAAAAAAATATTATCCTATAGTTCAAGACTTTGGTGACTCCAAGATTCTTGCTTCCGCGGTAAAACAACCCGGTTTATTTACACTTGTTGTCTTTGGCAATGGAATAGGAAGCGCTGATGAAAGGAAAATTGCGGGCTAGAAGATGTTCAGGTGTAATTTAACTTCCTATTTTTTCAGTTCGGTGAGGTTTGAATGGAAGACAAAAGAATGCAGCTAAATACAGAACTACGTTATAACATTTTATTTACTTTTTTTTGTTTCTACGATACAGCTAACGATGATATAATTAGTGTTTCCAAACTGATAGTGAAGCTGCTATACAGGTAAATCAGTCCGAACAGGGAACGGTTTGAAATCCGCTACATCTTTCTTATTTGTTTATTTACAGTCCGAGGTTTAAAAATTTGTTGTTGAACTGTTCAGTAAAAAAGTTTGTCCAAAGAATATCAGATAAATAACTTGTATTAGACGGCATCTGAACAGGCATATTTACAATGATTCTTTTCCGGGGAGTGAGATAATCACTTTTAACTTTGATCAGAATAGTTTTGTAGAAAAGCAATCCTTTCTTAGAAAACTTCATTTTACTAATTTTATCTGAATTTCATTTATCTTAAGTTCAGCAAGGCTTTCCCTAAATCTTGATTCGTTCCTAAATAGTAAAGTAAACCCGCCATAAGTTCGTTTTTTCGACTGAGAGTTCCACGAACCGCTTGCTCAGTTATGGCGGAAGACTTAAAAATTACTCGTTATGCTCTGCGCAGCTAAAACACCTGAGGAGTCTCTTTAGTGCAATGCGATAGTTGGAACTGAAAATGAAACAGATGCAAGGATTGATGGCACAATTTGAGACAGCCATAAACCAGGAAATAACCCTGTATATTAAGAAGCCACATGGCAAACTGTCCCGTGCGAATAAAGTTATTAAGTTGCCAATACTGTAGGGTAACCAGCACAGTACAAACCCTACCACGATAGCAATGGCCATCTTAAACACGTTTCTATCTCTTTTCGCTCGTTGTTGCTCAGCGTTGGTTGATGGCTCGCCTGGAATCTTCTGTGACTTGAGCTTGATAATGATAAAAGAGTAAAGTATGGTCAACATGACGATGGGGATGAAGAAAAATACCACAGAAATCACAAGGAAGTAATTTTTCCAAAAGAATTCTCCAAAGGCTTCATTCCACCGCGGCAAACAAACCAGTTGTCCCAGGTACACAGTAAGTTTTAAGGCGACTAAATATGGCGAAAGTACTGCCATCGCGATGATCCACGTGGCGAGAATGAAGAAGGGGCAGAGCTTTGAACTGATGAGTGGAGAACGGAGGGGAAATACCACAGCTCCAAATCGATCCACTGCTATCAGAACCAGGCTCTGGATAGATACAACAAACGAGACATCTGTTAAGAAGTTAGACAGTTTACACAGGGCCTGGCCAAGAGGGCCACTGATAAGCCAGGAGTCTGTGTACAGATCGGTAAGCTCCTTCGGGAACAGAAATATTGGAAACAGCAGGTCGGACATGGCCATGTTGACGATTAAAAAGTTGATTGGTTTTCTCAAGGTGTGCGTTTTGTAAACAATTATTGCTATAAAGGAATTCCCAAGCAGCGAAACGACGAATATCAGGCAGTAAGCAAAGGTTTCTCCAATTTTTGCTGCTGTAGTACTGAACAGACTGGAGCAGCCGGATCCATTCACTGTTGTGTTCATATTTGCTGATTTTCTAAAGTTCTGTGGTTGCTTTCACAAACTCATCCGGTTTATCAAGAGCAAGCGGCCGTGCTCTATTTATGCTTAAGAGAAAATTACCGCGTGGTCTGTGATTCGTCACCGGCGCAAGGAAAAAGGCGCTACTGAATTTACTGACGCAGATTATTAATAAATACTGAATAGCCAATTAGCTAATTCGTCTGTTCGGTTTGTCAACTTGTTTTCTTTATTGCAGTTTTCAATGGGTGTTTAATACCAAGAGCTAATTTATCTTATTTTTTATGATGCAAGGAAGCGGTTTAAAATTGTGTTATTTAAAACTAAAAAGTATAGCGGCCGTAAACAAACCTGAGAATAATTTCTCTTTGCGAATATTTCAACCTTAAAACAACGGGGTTTGGCGACAATGAGCAAAACCTTTCAAAAGAATATTTTCTTTTCATTAAACCAAGGGCCCCCAACGGTTAATTTCGGCGAATATCTCTTTGGATGGCCTTAATCGCCTCAGAGGTTTGCGTATTCAGTCATAAAGAAAGTCTAAAGTTTCCTTGGCGAAATGTCGGCTCAAAATTTCGCAACAATGAAACACTAGTCTAGTTCCTATCCCTTTCAGAGAGGCGAATATTAAAATGCGAAATATTAGGTCAGTTAGCATTTTCGTAAAGCCGACAATAGCTCGTAAATTGGGGTATCAGATTCCGTTTTCTAAAACTTTCTGCGACTTAAATTTCCAGCTAAAGCATTCGAACAGATCGTACTATATTATAGCTTACGAAAATACGCCTCCAGAAGGCCACCAAACCATCTGGAACTGACAGGAAACAACCCTTTTAGTGTTTTTCTTTAATAATGTTTTCTCTGGGTGGCCCTGTTTAAACCTTTTTAAAAATCTACATACATAAGCCAGTGCGTAGATGTCTTTTATTTTCTTTCACTGTCAATGTTTATCTGGTTATATGGATTATTAGCTTACCGCAGAACAGGTGTAAAAAAAGGAAGAACTAAAGTTGATGCGTGCGACAGGTCGGGAAATTCGCCATGTTAATTTGGTAAAACCTGGTAAACAGGTACCAAGAAAATAGTGAGCTCATTCGGCAGAACTAAGAAACGATTTTATCATAATTAAAATCCTAGTCAGGTTTCCGAGAAAATAATTATAACTAGAAAACAAAAACCATAGCTGATGGCCGGAATTGGATTGGAATTTGAAAAGGATATTTAAGGTTCTGAAATGAGTGCTAAAATAGCACGGTTTGTTTTGACATGATGTTTGCACCTGTAGTCAAAGGCGATGGCAAAACAGATAAAAACAGCGCTGGTGAAGTGAAAAAGCGAGTGAGTTAACAATCGTTAAAAAAAACGTACAAGTCCGTTCCCCCCCTCACACACCACATTACGAACTTTATAACGTTTAATCTTCAAGCGTTTGTGTGAGAGCTGCGAAATGAAGCTGTTGTTTATGTCTATACTCAATAAACTTCCTTAAATTTAGTATTTTAATCTTTTGAAGCAATTTCTTACAAAGCCTAAGCCTCCATATATGTATATATATATTTTTTGATTCTTACTCCTAAGGTGGACAAAAAAAAACTGATCTAGGTCTGTTTTGTGGAACTGAAGTTTTGGGAAAAAATTGGTAAAATATGTTTTCAACTGTTCGACCATCATCTTTAACTGAGCTGTTTTGCATCTTAAAAGCCGGCTCAATAAACGTCCTGTTTACTGCAAATCCCAAGAAATGTACGAGATATGTCAAAATGTGTGTGTTTTTTAGGATACGAATATGTGAGGAGAGCGGGAATTATTGTTATAACCTTTAATTTTTACTGAAAAACCTTCGAGGATTCAAGACATATTTTTCCAACAATGCTGCAACATGTTGCTTTAAAGAGTCTAATAAAAACAAATATTTGAACATCTTGGCAAGTGAGGAAATTAATTTTTTTCGCGACAATCGCTGTACCGAGAAATAACACAGAGTTATCCCCCATACAGACCCTCTACAATTTAGTATTTTCGTTTATTATTTATTAATGCTCTCTGTTTGTTTGTGTGTTAGTTTTTGTCCTAACTGTTTATTAACAGTTTGATTGGGAATATAATCAGCGGGCGAGACCTACCAATGGAATCTTTTTCTTTTATTGAACTGTGCCACACCAATCTACGTGCATAGGCCCGCTCACATCTTGAAGTTGCTTTCTGTGTCAGCGCTTGTCATGTTGTATAGATTATACACTGATCAGTGGAACAGATGTGAAGAAACTGAAAATTGTTTTAATTTGGCGAGAGAGAAAAAGGGAAGATAGCTTATCACGCTATTAAATTCTGGTTTGTTCTGAGGGTTTGTAAAACAGTAACAATAGACAGCGAGCTCGCACAGAACCTAAGAAAGGACTGAAAAAAAGGAAAGTAAAGTGAAGTAATAACATGGGGAATGCTTGTCCAATCTGCCGAGCCAGAGACTCATGATAAAAGTGTTTGACAATAAACCTGATAAAAGGATGCCTTATAAATCGAGGGCTTGTTCGATTCGACAAATCTGTTGAGAAAACGAATTGTTAAATGCGACCAAGTCAGTTTTGGCTTAAAATAACAACTTACAGGATGAAAGAAAAATATTATCCTATAGTTCAAGACTTTGGTGACTACAAGATTCTTGCTTCCGCGGTAAAACAATCCGGTTTGTTTACACTTGTTATTTTTCGCAATGGCATAGGAAGCGCTGATGAAAGGAAAATTGCGGGGCTGAAGATGTTCAGCGGGTGGAATTTAACTTGCTATTTTTTCAGTTCGGTAAGGTTTGACCGGAAGACAAAAGAATGCAGCTAAATACAGAACTACGTTATAACATTTTATTGATTTTATTTTTTTTCTATGACACAGCTAACGATGATATAATTAGTGTTTCCAAATTAACAGCGAAGCTGCTATACAAGTAAATTCCAAACAGGGAACGGTTTGAAATCCCATAAATCTTTCTTATTTGTTTATTTACAGTCCGAGGTTTAAAGAATTGTTGTTGAACTGTTCAGCAAAGTTTGTCAAACGAATATCAGAGAAATAATTTGTATTACACGGCATCTGAACAGGCATATTTACAATGATTATTTTCCGGCGAGCGTGATAATCACTTTTAACTTTGATCAGAATAGTTTTGTAGAAAAACAATCCTTTCTTGGAAAACTTCATTTTACTAAATTTATGTGGTTTTCATTGATGTAAAATTCAGCATCTTTCCCTAACTCTTGATTCGTTCCTAAATACTAAAGTAAACCCGCCATAAGTTCGTTTTTTCGACTGAGAGTTCCACGAACCGCTTGCTCAGTTATGGCGGAAGACTTAAAAATTACTCGTTCTGCTCTGCGCAGCTAAAACACCTGAGGAGTCTCTTTAGTGCAATGCGATAGTTGGAACTGAAAACGAAACAGATGCAAGGATTGATGGCACAATTTGAGACAGCCATGAAGAGGGTAATATACCCGTATATAAAGAAGCCACAAGGCAAACTGTCCCGTGCAAAGTTGCCCAGTAAGAGGCCAATACTGTAGGGTACCCAGCACAGTACAAACCCCGACAGGATAGCGATGGCCATCTTTAACACGTTTTTGTTCCTTTTCGCTCGTTGTTGCTCAGCGTTGGTTGATTGTTCGCCAGGCCGCCTCTGTAACTTGAGCTTGATAACGATGATAGAGTAAAGTATGGTCAACATGACGGTGGGGATGTAAAGAAATACCACACATAATGCAAGGGGGTAATTTTTTAAAGAAAAGGATTCTCCAAAGGCTTCATTCCACCGCCCCAAACAAAGCAGTTTTCCTGGGTACGCGGCAAGTTTGTAGGCGACTAAAAATGGCGAAAGTACTGCCATCGCGATGATCCACGTGGCCAGAATGAAGAAGAGGCACAGCTTTGAACTGATGAGTGGAGAACGGAGGGGAAATACCACAGCTCCAAATCGATCCACTGCTATCAGAACCAGGCTTTGAATAGACACAACAGTGGAGACATCTGGTAAGAAGGGAGCCAGTTTACACAGGGCGTGGCCAAGAGGACCACTGATAAGCCAGGAGTCTGCGTGAAGATTTGTTAGCTTCCACGGAAAATGAAATATTGGAAACAGCAGGTCGGACATGGCCATGTTCACGATAAAGAAGTTGATCGGTTTTCTCAAGGCGTGCGTTTTGTAAACAATTACTGCTATAAAGGAATTCCCAAGCAGCGAAACGACGAATATCAGGCAGTAAGCAAATGTTTCTCCAATTTTTGCTGCTGTAGGATTAAACGTAATGGAGCAGCCGGATCCATTCACTGTTGTGTTCATATCTGCTTATTTTCTAAAGTTCTGTGGTTGCGTTCACAAACTGATCTGGTTTGTCAGGAGCAAGCCGCCGTTGCTCTATTTATGTTTAAGAGGAAATTACCATGTGTTCTGTGATTCGTCACCGGCGCAAGGAAAAAAAGGCGCTACTGAATTTACTGACGCAGATCATAAATTAGTAATAGCCAATTATCTAATACGTCTGCTCGGTTTGTCAAACTGTTTTTTGTTTATTCCAGCTTTTAATGGGTGTTTAACACCAAGAGCTAATTTATCTTATTCTTCCGTTCATGTAACGAAGCGGTTTAAAATTGTGTTTTTTTTAAAATAAAAAGTATAGAGACAGCAAACAAACCTGAGAATAATTTCTCTTTGCGAAGTTTTAAATCTTAAAACGGGATTTGGACGACCATGAGCAAAATCTTTCAATAGAATTTTTTCTTTTTATTAAACCAACGTCCACCAACGGTTCATTTTGGTGAATATCTCTTTGGATTGCCATAATCGCCTCAGAGGTTTGCGCATTTAGTCATAAAGAAAGTATGAAGTTTCCTTCAGCGAAATTTAATGTCAGCTCAAAATTAAACAACAATGAAACACTTGTTCCTCTCGCTTTCGGTTTTAAGGTTTAAGGTTTTTATTATTATGCACTATTTCAATGGTTTACAACAAAAGGAAATTACAATATATAAGAAAAGTAACATAAAGACAGCATTAAATTACTTAAATGTGAAAAGTAAAATATGCGCAGTGACCACAGGAGCTTAGGCTTTAGAGTTGGTCACTGCCACGTGCAACTAACTGGCGTATAACGTGCAACTAAATAGAGCAAAAAAAAGTAAAGAATAATAAAAGTGCAATAATAGAAACATACTACAATTTTTACATAAAAAACAATAGGAATGATAATTAATAATGAGGGCAGTACCTAAGGCAGTACCTTGATAGTGAGGGAAGTACCTTCGGAGAGGCGAATATTAAAATCCGAAATGTTACACCAGCTAGCATTTTCGTAACGCCGACAACAGCTCGTACATTCGGAAAACAATGAGATTCCGTTTTTTAAACTAACTTTCTGCGGCTTAAATTTTCAGCTGAAATATCCGTACACATCACACTATATTGGTTTACTCAAATACGCCTCTAGAAGGCCACCGAACGATCTAGAAACACAGGACACAAAATCATGGGCGTTTTTCCTTAATGATGTTTTTTTGGGCGCCCCTGTTTAAAGTTTTACAAATCCACATACATAAGCCAGTGTGTAGATGTCTCTTAGTTGCTTTCACTGTCAATATTTAGCTGGTTATATGGATTATTAGCTGACGACAGAACAGATATAAAAAAGGAAGAAGAACTAAAGTTGATGCGTGCGACAGGTCGGGAAATTCGCCATGTTAATTTGGTAAAAACAGGTAAAAAGGTACTAAGAAAATAGTGGGCTCATTCGGCAGAACTAAGAAACGATTTTATTATAATTAAAATCCTAGTCAGGTTTCCGAGAAAATAAGGTTCTGAAATGAGTGCTAAAATAGCGCGGTTTGTTTTGACATGATGTTTGCACCTGTTGTGAAAGGCGATGGCAAAACAGAGTAAAACAGCGCTGGTGAAGTGAAGAAGCAAGTGAGTTTAACAATTGTTAAAAAACGTACAAGTCCGTTCCCCCTCTCACACACCACATTACGAACTTTCGAACGGTTAATCTTCAAACGTTTGTGTGAGAGCTGCGAAATCAAGCTGTTGTTTATGCCTATATACTCAATACACTTCCTTGAATTTATTAATTGTTTTAATCTTTTAAAGCAATTTCTTACAAAGCCTAAGCTTCCGTATTTTTTTGTTGATTCTTATACCTAAGATGGACTAAACAAAATTCTGATCTAGGTCTGTTTTGTGGAAAAGAAGTTTTGGGAAAAAATTGGTAATATATTCTTTCAACTGTTCGACCATCGTTGCATCTTTAACCGAGCTGTTTTGCATCTGAAAACCCTGTTCAATAAACGTCCTGTTTACTGCAAATCCCAAGAAATGTACGAGATATGTCAAAATGTGTGTGTTTTTTAGGATACGAATATGTGAGGAGAGCGGGAATTATGCTTATAATCTTTAATTTTTACTGAAAAACCTTCGAGGTTTCAGGACATATTTTTCCAACAATGATGCAACATGTTCCTTTAAAGAGTCTAATAAAAACAAATATTTGAACATCTTGGCAAGTGAGGAAATTAATTTTTTTCACGACAATCGTTGTACCGAGAAGTAACACAGAGTTATCCCCCATACAGACCCTCTATAATTTAATATTTTCGTTTATTATTTATTATAATGCTCTCTGTTTGTTTGTCTGTTAGTTTTTGTCCTAACTGTTTATTAACAGTTTGATTGGGAAGATAATCAGTGGGCGAGACCTACCAATGGAATCTTTTTCTTTTATTGAACTTTGCCACACCAATCTACGTGCATAAGCCCGCTCGTGTCTTGAAGTTGCTTTCTGTGTCAGCGCTTGTCATGTTTTATAGCTTATACACTGATCAGTGGAACAGATGTGACGGAACTGAGAATTGTTTTAATTTGGCGAGAGCGAAAGAAGGAAGATAGCTTATCACGCTATTAAATTCTGGTTTGTTCTGAGGGTTTGTAAAACAGTAACAATAGACAGCGAGCTCGAACAGAACCTAAGAAATGGACTGAAAAAAAGTAAAGTGAAGTAATAACACGGGGAGTGTTTGCCCAATCTGCCGAGCCATAGATTCATGGTAAAAGTGTTTGACAATAAACCTGATAAAAGGATGCCTTAAAAATCGTGGGGTTGTTCGATTCGACAATTCTGTTGAGTAAAAAAAATTGTTAAATGCGACCAAGTCAGTTTCGGCTTAAAAAAACAACTTACACGATGAAAGAAAAAAAATATTATCCTATAGTTCAAGACTTTGGTGACTACAAGATTCTTGCTTCCGCGGTAAAACAACCCGGTTTATTTACACTTGTTATTTTTGGCAATGGAATAGGAAGCGCTGATGAAAGGAAAATTGCGGGCTAGAAGATGTTCAGGTGTAATTTAACTTCCTATTTTTTCAGTTCGGTGAGGTTTGAATGGAAGACAATAGAATGCAGCTAAATACAGAACTACGTTATAACATTTTATTTACTTTTTTTTGTTTCTACGATACAGCTAACGATGATATAATTAGTGTTTCCAAACTGACAGTGAAGCTGCTATACAGGTAAATCAGTCCGAACAGGGAACGGTTTGAAATCCGCTACATCTTTCTTATTTGTTTATTTACAGTCCGAGGTTTAAAAATTTGTTGTTGAACTGTTCAGTAAAAAAGTTTGTCCAAAGAATATCAGATAAATAACTTGTATTAGACGGCATCTGAACAGGCATATTTACAATGATTCTTTTCCGGGGAGTGAGATAATCACTTTTAACTTTGATCAGAATAGTTTTGTAGAAAAGCAATCCTTTCTTAGAAAACTTCATTTTACTAATTTTATCTGAATTTCATTTATCTTAAGTTCAGCAAGGCTTTCCCTAAATCTTGATTCGTTCCTAAATAGTAAAGTAAACCCGCCATAAGTTCGTTTTTTCGACTGAGAGTTCCACGAACCGCTTGCTCAGTTATGGCGGAAGACTTAAAAATTACTCGTTATGCTCTGCGCAGCTAAAACACCTGAGGAGTCTCTTTAGTGCAATGCGATAGTTGGAACTGAAAATGAAACAGATGCAAGGATTGATGGCACAATTTGAGACAGCCATAAACCAGGAAATAACCCTGTATATTAAGAAGCCACATGGCAAACTGTCCCGTGCGAATAAAGTTATTAAGTTGCCAATACTGTAGGGTAACCAGCACAGTACAAACCCTACCACGATAGCAATGGCCATCTTAAACACGTTTCTATCTCTTTTCGCTCGTTGTTGCTCAGCGTTGGTTGATGGCTCGCCTGGAATCTTCTGTGACTTGAGCTTGATAATGATAAAAGAGTAAAGTATGGTCAACATGACGATGGGGATGAAGAAAAATACCACAGAAATCACAAGGAAGTAATTTTTCCAAAAGAATTCTCCAAAGGCTTCATTCCACCGCGGCAAACAAACCAGTTGTCCCAGGTACACAGTAAGTTTTAAGGCGACTAAATATGGCGAAAGTACTGCCATCGCGATGATCCACGTGGCGAGAATGAAGAAGGGGCAGAGCTTTGAACTGATGAGTGGAGAACGGAGGGGAAATACCACAGCTCCAAATCGATCCACTGCTATCAGAACCAGGCTCTGGATAGATACAACAAACGAGACATCTGTTAAGAAGTTAGACAGTTTACACAGGGCCTGGCCAAGAGGGCCACTGATAAGCCAGGAGTCTGTGTACAGATCGGTAAGCTCCTTCGGGAACAGAAATATTGGAAACAGCAGGTCGGACATGGCCATGTTGACGATTAAAAAGTTGATTGGTTTTCTCAAGGTGTGCGTTTTGTAAACAATTATTGCTATAAAGGAATTCCCAAGCAGCGAAACGACGAATATCAGGCAGTAAGCAAAGGTTTCTCCAATTTTTGCTGCTGTAGTACTGAACAGACTGGAGCAGCCGGATCCATTCACTGTTGTGTTCATATTTGCTGATTTTCTAAAGTTCTGTGGTTGCTTTCACAAACTCATCCGGTTTATCAAGAGCAAGCGGCCGTGCTCTATTTATGCTTAAGAGAAAATTACCGCGTGGTCTGTGATTCGTCACCGGCGCAAGGAAAAAGGCGCTACTGAATTTACTGACGCAGATTATTAATAAATACTGAATAGCCAATTAGCTAATTCGTCTGTTCGGTTTGTCAACTTGTTTTCTTTATTGCAGTTTTCAATGGGTGTTTAATACCAAGAGCTAATTTATCTTATTTTTTATGATGCAAGGAAGCGGTTTAAAATTGTGTTATTTAAAACTAAAAAGTATAGCGGCCGTAAACAAACCTGAGAATAATTTCTCTTTGCGAATATTTCAACCTTAAAACAACGGGGTTTGGCGACAATGAGCAAAACCTTTCAAAAGAATATTTTCTTTTCATTAAACCAAGGGCCCCCAACGGTTAATTTCGGCGAATATCTCTTTGGATGGCCTTAATCGCCTCAGAGGTTTGCGTATTCAGTCATAAAGAAAGTCTAAAGTTTCCTTGGCGAAATGTCGGCTCAAAATTTCGCAACAATGAAACACTAGTCTAGTTCCTATCCCTTTCAGAGAGGCGAATATTAAAATGCGAAATATTAGGTCAGTTAGCATTTTCGTAAAGCCGACAATAGCTCGTAAATTGGGGTATCAGATTCCGTTTTCTAAAACTTTCTGCGACTTAAATTTCCAGCTAAAGCATTCGAACAGATCGTACTATATTATAGCTTACGAAAATACACCTCCAGAAGGCCACCAAACCATCTGGAACTGACAGGAAACAACCCTTTTAGCGTTTTTCTTTAATAATGTTTTCTCTGGGTGGCCCTGTTTAAACCTTTTTAAAAATCTACATACATAAGCCAGTGCGTAGATGTCTTTTATTTTCTTTCACTGTCAATGTTTATCTGGTTATATGGATTATTAGCTTACCGCAGAACAGGTGTAAAAAAAGGAAGAACTAAAGTTGATGCGTGCGACAGGTCGGGAAATTCGCCATGTTAATTTGGTAAAACCTGGTAAACAGGTACCAAGAAAATAGTGAGCTCATTCGGCAGAACTAAGAAACGATTTTATCATAATTAAAATCCTAGTCAGGTTTCCGAGAAAATAATTATAACTAGAAAACAAAAACCATAGCTGATGGCCGGAATTGGATTGGAATTTGAAAAGGATATTTAAGGTTCTGAAATGAGTGCTAAAATAGCACGGTTTGTTTTGACATGATGTTTGCACCTGTAGTCAAAGGCGATGGCAAAACAGATAAAAACAGCGCTGGTGAAGTGAAAAAGCGAGTGAGTTAACAATCGTTAAAAAAAACGTACAAGTCCGTTCCCCCCCTCACACACCACATTACGAACTTTATAACGTTTAATCTTCAAGCGTTTGTGTGAGAGCTGCGAAATGAAGCTGTTGTTTATGTCTATACTCAATAAACTTCCTTAAATTTAGTATTTTAATCTTTTGAAGCAATTTCTTACAAAGCCTAAGCCTCCATATATGTATATATATATTTTTTGATTCTTACACCTAAGGTGGACAAAAAAAAAACTGATCTAGGTCTGTTTTGTGGAACTGAAGTTTTGGGAAAAAATTGGTAAAATATGTTTTCAACTGTTCGACCATCATCTTTAACCGAGCTGTTTTGCATCTTAAAAGCCGGCTCAATAAACGTCCTGTTTACTGCAAATCCCAAGAAATGTACGAGATATGTCAAAATGTGTGTGTTTTTTAGGATACGAATATGTGAGGAGAGCGGGAATTATGCTTATAACCTTTAATTTTTACTGAAAAACCTTCGAGGATTCAAGACATATTTTTCCAACAATGCTGCAACATGTTGCTTTAAAGAGTCTAATAAAAACAAATATTTGAACATCTTGGCAAGTGAGGAAATTAATTTTTTTCGCGACAATCGTTGTACCGAGAAATAACACAGAGTTATCCCCCATACAGACCCTCTACAATTTAGTATTTTCGTTTATTATTTATTAATGCTCTCTGTTTGTTTGTGTGTTAGTTTTTGTCCTAACTGTTTATTAACAGTTTGATTGGGAATATAATCAGTGGGCGAGACCTACCAATGGAATCTTTTTCTTTTATTGAACTGTGCCACACCAATCTACGTGCATAGGCCCGCTCATATCTTGAAGTTGCTTCCTGTGTCAGCGCTTGTCATGTTGTATAGATTATACACTGATCAGTGGAACAGATGTGAAGAAACTGAAAATTGTTTTAATTTGGCGAGAGAGAAAAAGGGAAGATAGCTTATCACGCTATTAAATTCTGGTTTGTTCTGAGGGTTTGTAAAACAGTAACAATAGACAGCGAGCTCGCACAGAACCCAAGAAAGGACTGAAAAAAAGGAAAGTAAAATGAAGTAATAACACGGGGAATGCTATCCTGCGTAGCAAGCGTTTCCGCGCTGTTTCGGAGCAAAGAAAGACCGAGGAACGATATTCTCGGTTTTGGCCGCGCGAGAAATGAAACGAGAGCCAAAAAATGAAAGAGAGGGGAGGGGGAGGGGAAGGAAGGAAACGCTTTCGGACAAATTGGCTCGGCTGCTTGACATGTGTCGATCAAAGGTCTGTTCCGATCTGATGAGAGCCAGAATCCAACATGCCGGAAGTGTTCGAAGCTGCTTTACAAGTGGAGGGGGACAGGGGGGC
>NW_028145457.1:1195000-1522500 GCF_977016875.1 Pavona decussata
TTAGGACCTACTTTCAATCCAAGGTTTAAATCTCTGGGTTACTGGTGGTGAATTCTAAGCTCGTTGCTACTGCTCTGAGGAAAGAATTACTGCATTAAATGCAAAAAGCGTCCGAAATTAGGCCGGACAAACTGTTCATCAAAAAGAAGTCTTCATCAATGTGCCGAGGAGGCTGCACTGATCTCCTCCTATTCCTAATCCTACTCCTCTTTTCTATAAAGTCGTTCCTGATTGCTTCCCATGCTGTTTGGCTGCCTATTGTAATAGGAATCAATTTTGTCTTGTCCAAAAAGAAAAACGGTGTCGTGAAACGAACCACTCCGCACTCTCCACGTGCTCATTGAAAGAGCATTCCGTTCGTAAATTCCCATATACCATGCAGCAAAATCTTTAGTACGGTCCGATTGACGGTCATTGGGAGAGGTCGTCCATGCCCCAGATTTCTCACTACCGCACTGAAAAATACTAAGAACTACTAAAATGGACACGGCATTGAATCTCTGATACTAAATTTACAAGACGCGTACTTGCTCGCCTTGCTCACCTCTTTTGAGACTTCTAAAAACTTGCGCGGCACTCACATGCACATGTGTACACATGCCACGCTTGACATTTCATAAGCTATGACGTAGAATTTCACCGGAAGTAACCCTGTTTATCGCCTGAGCACGAATTTTCGTGTGCCCTCGGATATAAAATATTGTGTAAAGCCTCGGACGACGCCAAATGTAAGACAAATAACATTGTACAACATTGTTGAGTTCTGTTTTTGATATAGTATTCTAACGCATCAATAAGTAAAGAAATTCACCGTTTTGTATTGCTCTCCCGCTTTCCGTCCTCTTAGAGCTCCCGACTCCCGCCCTTTCCTCTCCCGTCTCCCGTACCCCTCCCGCCCCCTATTCTCCCGGGCTCCCGCCCCCCTGTCCCCCTCCACAACCAAACTTTAAGTTCATGTGAACGGTTAAAAACAAAGCCCCACAGAAAGCCTTTTCGTATACTAGCTTCAGCTTTTCACTGAGGAACGGCTTTGAGGCGAACTAAATCTGAAATTAAAACGAAGAAGAGCATTTCCATACCTTTTCGTCGGCCATCGTGAGATCTTACAGGCTTTTGAACGCAAATCTGCGGTTAGCGGCTTTCCACAAACCTTCCCGTGTGGGGACACCCTGAGTTAATTTTTAGCGCATGAAATGGAAACGCTCAGCGACAGCAAATGGATTTTAGCGATAGCGAATGAGTTTTAGCAACAGCGAATGAAATTTAGCGATAGCGAATGAGTTTTAGCAACAGCGAATGAAATTTAGCGATAGCGAATGAGTTTTAGCAACAGCGAATGTAATTTAGCGATAGCGAATGAGTTTTAGCAACAGCGAATGAAATTTAGCGATAGCGAATGAACAATTTAGCGACAGCGAATGTAATTTAACGATAGCGAATGAGTTTTAGCAACAGCGAATGAAATTTAGCGATAGCGAATACAACTTAGCGAATATTGAAACATTTGGACGACCATATACTTCCGCTCGGAAAACCAAGCATTTTATTGGTGTATTTATGACAGCTGTTGACAGGATCAAATGTCGGTACGCGCACTCAGGCATGACAAGCGGTGTGGGCGGTTTTCAAAATCCCGGGGTTTGTCTGCAAGCGTTTCCTTCCTTTCTTCCCCACCCCCTCCCCGCTTACTCGCGCCATTTTTCGCGCGGTCCTTGCTCGGAAACAGCACGGAAACGCTTGCTACGCAGGCTAGGGGAATGCTTGTCCAATCTGCCGAGCCAGAGATTCATGATAAAAGTGTTTGACAATAAACCTGATAAAAGGATGCCTTATAAATCGAGGGCTTGTTCGATTCGACAAATCTGTTGAGAAAACGAATTGTTAAATGCGACCAAGGCAGTTTTGGCTTAAAATAACAACTTACAGGATGAAAGAAAAATATTATCCTATAGTTCAAGACTTTGGTGACTACAAGATTCTTGCTTCCGCGGTAAAACAATCCGGTTTGTTTACACTTGTTATTTTTCGCAATGGCATAGGAAGCGCTGATGAAAGGAAAATTGCGGGGCTGAAGATGTTCAGCGGGTGGAATTTAACTTGCTATTTTTTCAGTTCGGTAAGGTTTGACCGGAAGACAAAAGAATGCAGCTAAATACAGAACTACGTTATAACATTTTATTGATTTTATTTTGTTTCTATGACACAGCTAACGATGATATAATTAGTGTTTCCAAATTAACAGCAAAGCTGCTATACAAGTAAATTCCAAACAGGGAACGGTTTAAAATCCCATAAATCTTTCTTATTTGTTTATTTACAGTCCGAGGTTTAAAGAATTGTTGTTGAACTGTTCAGCAAAGTTTGTCAAACGAATATCAGAGAAATAATTTGTATTACACGGCATCTGAACAGGCATATTTACAATGATTATTTTCCGGCGAGCGTGATAATCACTTTTAACTATGATCAGAATAGTTTTGTAGAAAAACAATCCTTTCTTGGAAAACTTCATTTTACTAAATTTATGTGGTTTTCATTTATGTAAAATTCAGCATCTTTCACTAACTCTTGATTCGTTCCTAAATAGTAAAGTAAACCCGCCATAAGTTCGTTTTTTCGACTGAGAGTTCCACGAACCGCTTGCTCAGTTATGGCGGAAGACTTAAAAATTACTCGTTCTGCTCTGCGCAGCTAAAACACCTGAGGAGTCTCTTTAGTGCAATGCGATAGTTGGAACTGAAAACGAAACAGATGCAAGGATTGATGGCACAATTTGAGACAGCCATAAACCAGGAAATATTCCAGTATATAAAGAAGCCACAAGGCAAACTGTCCCGTGCAAAGTTAGAGAGTAAGAAGGCAATACTAAGGGGTACCCAGCACAGTACAAACCCCGACAGGATAGCGATGGCCATCTTTAACACGTTTTTGTTCCTTTTCGCTCGTTGTTGCTCAGCGTTGGTTGATTGTTCGCCAGGCCGCCTCTGTAACTTGAGCTTGATAACGATGATAGAGTAAAGTATGGTCAACATGACGATGGGGATGTAAAGAAATACCACACATAATGCAAGGAGGTAATTTTTTAAAGAAAAGGATTCTCCAAAGGCTTCATTCCACCGCATAAAACAAAGCAGTTTTCCTGGGTACGCGGCAAGTTTGTAGGCGACTAAAAATGGCGAATGTACTGCCATCGCGATGATCCACGTGGCGAGAATGAAGAAGAGGCACAGCTTTGAACTGATGAGTGGAGAACGGAGAGGAAATACCACAGCTCCAAATCGATCCACTGCTATGAGAAGCAGGCTCTGGATAGACACAACAAACGAGACATCTGGTAAGAAGGGAACCAGTTTACACAGGGCCTGGCCTAAAGAACCACTGATAAGCCAGGAGCCTGCGTGAAGACTTGTTAGCCTCCACGAAAAATGAAATATTGGATTCAGCAGGTCGGACATGGCCATGTTCACGATGAAGAAGTTGATCGGTTTTCTCAAGGTGTGCGTTTTGTAAACAATAATTGCTATAAAGGAATTCCCAAGCAGCGAAACGACGAATATCAGGCAGTAAGCAAATGTTTCTCCAATTTTTGCTGCTGTAGGATTAAACGTAATGGAGCAGCCGGATCCATTCACCGTTGTGTTCATATCTGCTGATTTTCTAAAGTTCTGTTGTTTCTTTCACAAACTCACCCAGTTTGTCATGAGGAAGCCACTGTTGCTCTATTTATGTTTAAAAGGAAATTACCATGTGTTTTGTGATTCGTCGCCGGCGCAAGAAAAAAAGGCGCTACTGAATTTACTGACGCAGATCGTTAATTAACAATAGCCAATTAGCTAATACGTCTGCTCGGTTTGTCAAACTGTTTTCTTTATTGCGGTTTTTAATGGGTGTTTAACACCAAGAGCTAATTTATCTTATTTTTTATGATGTAAGACTCATGTAAGGACGCGGTTTAACACTGTGTTATTTAAAACTTAAAAGTATAGCGGTAGTAAACAAACCTGGGATTATTATTATTATTTTTTTGTGAATTTTTAAACCTTTAAACAACGGGGTTTGCACGACAATGAGGAAAACCCTGCAATAGAATGATTTCTTTTTATTAAACCAAGGGCCCCCAACGGTTCATTTTGGTGAATATCTCTTTGGATGGCCTTATCGCCTCAGAGGTTTGTGCATTTAGTCATAAGACAGTATGAAGTTTCCTTCGGCAAAATCACGTCTCAAAATGTCGTAACACTGGCACACTAGATCCTTCGGTTTTCGGAGGGGCGAATCTCTCGATTAAAATGCGACGAAAACATTTCATACATTCGGAGAATGAGATCCCAGTTTCTAAAACTTAAATTTTCAGCTAAAGCATTGAACAGATCATACTACATAAGCTTACGCAAATATGCCTCTTGAAGGCCACCAAACCTTCTGGAAACACAGGAGAAAACATTTTAAGTATATTGCTCAAATATTCTTGTTGAATGCCCCCTTGTATTACAAAGAGCGAAATTGTTTCTAACCTTATTTGTTAAATAAACTAAGATAAATTTACGACTATAGCTTGGAAAAAATTTTCAAAGAATCGGAATCCACCGCCAGTGAAAAGAGCTCATTTATTGAATATTTATTTAGTTGTAGTTGGATATGTTCGTTTTCTTCGAGTTGATTTCATGGAGGAGTATATTTTGTAAAGATCAGAAGTGAACAATTTATTTAATCAACGGCGGTAACCGTTGATTAACTATCGAGCAAGCGGGAAAAGGAGCCAAGTGTTCAAAAAAATTATAAAACTGAGAGAGAAAATAACAAGGAACTAACGTTATTTTAAATAACGGATTAACCAAAAAAGCAGTAACAGAAAAACTGTATGTGGATTAAGGTAAATCTAATACGGCCGCGAAATGAGCTCATCGTCTGACGATAGAGCAAGATAACGATTTGTTTCAAGAAAGATACTTTTAGCAAACAAAGAATATGCACAAGGGAAAGCCTTTAATCCTTTTCCTGATCAGTTTCCATCCCCAAAACGTCAACGAAAAGCCACAAATAGCATTTTGACCAGCGTCACTTGTAAAGGCAATTTACAGGAATATTGTCAAAAACATTTTATTTAACGTGAGATTGTTAGAAAATTATGTGATCCTTTCAAAGTTTTTCGGTCCTGTATTCGCAGTCATTTTATCTCTAAGCTCTCTTTATTTTGACATTTGTATTTTTTTCTTTTTTCCTTTTGTCAGCGTTTTTGTCTTTTCTTTCTGCGGGAAAACCTATCGTCACTAAGTGTCGAACGAACCGGGAAGTTGAAATTCAAAACAAACTCGAGTTCTGGGTACCTGAAGTTACGACGACATGATCTTATTTCTTTTTAGTGTATAACTCCGGCGAAGTCTAATCTTTCCTATTCGGGCCTTAATTCCGAAGGTCACGCCTTGTTTCTTCCTCATGTTGTTCAGTTACTAAAGATATGAAGAAACGTTGCTTCACATTATCTCTCTTTAATTTTCTTTCTCTTCACACACAGGTGCAAAACTTGGTATCACATTAATTTTGCATCATAGCGGAAATCTAATGTATTTTTTCCAAAGTTTTACAATGCTACAGTTTGATTTTCCCGAACATCGTTTTGCAAAGAAAAGCTTATTCGATTATATGCAAAAAATAAAGAGCGTTGTCATTCGGGATGTTGGACAGAGTTCGAATAGAATGACAAAAATGGAAAGAAAACACGGAGATACAATGTTTACGCCATTCGTTGCCTGTAGTATGACAGTGTAAACTGAATATCACTTCCGGTCTCCCCCGCAAAACTGATGCGTCAGCTAAATCTTTATCTCTTAAAGTTTGCAAAACCTTTCTAAACAGTTCTGACTCGTAAAGCGATTTATTTCCTTAAATTCCTACAAAAATCTTTTGAATTTTGGCCATCTTTGCCCGAAAATCATAACGAACCTGACACTTAACACCTTTTCACAGACATTTTCTGTCGTTCCCCTAATTTGTCGTTTAGGCGTCGTTCAAATTTGTCGAGGCGATCTAATGGTAAGAAATTAAGTAACCATCATCAAATGATACATTTCAGTTTAGCGACAACCGCCAGAGCTAATCCTTTATCTATTTTTGTCTCACTCGCTCTATTATCATTTATTGCTTTGGCGCGACTTCAATTTGTGAAGCATGGCGATGGAAAATTAAACTTCCTTTGTTGAACTTTTCAGGAGTCTACGTGCAGAAACTGTAACTCAGATGTCTTTTAATTGCTACCTGAGTCGGCACTTGCATATTCATGATTATTGATCGGGAGATCTGGTGTATCCCCGTAAATTAAAGAAATGAATTGAATCAGTTGAAAAAGAAAGAAGAAATGATGTCAAGGGTAGTGAATTGCGAATTGCGTTTTGTTTAGCGGTAGAAAAACGGTAACAATGCATGGGAAGCTTTTTTACAAGACCGAGTTAATGGACGGGAAACATGATAATTAAAACCCGATTAAACGGCGGCATGCAAATCGTGGGCTCTTTTCGTAGGACTAAAGATCGATTCGTTGAGCGATCTCAGTAAATATAAAGTATTGTTAAACGTTTATCTGTTCGCACGCTATAACTTGCTCATTGCATGGACTAAAGAATATTAACCCTTTTGCCTTTGGTTATGCTACAGTCAAAAAAAATATTCCAAGAGCGCGCGGTAGATATAAGATGATAGATATGCCGTGGTCACCCCATGTCCGACAGACACGACTGGAATAACTGTTTTAATAAAAACAACCAAGAAACCAATGATACAGGTTTTAATAAAATTAACAATTTCTTTTAAAAAATTTGTGACCGTTTTTATTTTTCTGCGCCTTGAGAGATACAAAATCAAGCTACTTAGTAAATAAACCCCTTCAGGCTAGCTGTCAGGCGGCTGGTATGTCGGCTGATAATGTCCGCGGCTGACAGATTGTTCGAAAAATGAATATTTGGCCGAGAAGCAAAGCTTCGAGGGCAAATGTGAAAGTTTGAGGACAATCTCTCAGCCAAGGACATTATCAGCCGACATACCAGGTTGAGCCAATTTCTCTCCAAGCGAAAACTTGTTTCAGTTAGTAAGATTTACTGTGAAATGCCCTGATCGAAACCTTTCGAATGGTATATCGTACATGGACAGGGAATAAATTGATCGGGTATGAACCTGTGCTGTATCCTAAGTTAACTTTCCTCTTTCTTTAATGATATTGTCAATGCTAAGGCTCAAAAGGACACTATATCTGTAAAAGACCCAACAAGGAACTCTGATAATCCCTAAATGGCCCCACAAAGTTAACTGATCCTTGGCTTTAAAAATTTCCCTGTGGACGATACAGAGCAAAACCTATCAATCGAATATTTTCTTTATTATGGTTAAACCAGCGGCTCCCAACGGTTCATTTTGGTGAATATCTCTTTGGATGGCCTTAATCGCCTCAGAATTTCACGGATTTAGTCATGAAGAAAGTCTAAAGTTTTCTTCGGCAACTTAAAATGACAGTTCACAATTTCGTAACACTGGTGCACTAGTTCCTTTCGTTTTCAGAGAGACGAATATCTCGATTGAAATGCGAAGTATTTGACCAGCTATCATTTTCGTAAGGCCGACAACATTTCGTACATTCGTGAAATCAAATTCTGTTTACTTCAATTTTCTGTGACTTTAAATTTTCAGTTAAAGTATTTGAAAAGATCAAACTTAACAAATATGCCTTTAGACGGCCACCCAACCATCTGGAAACACAACATTTTTAAAAAGGTTTTTACTTTAATGTTTCCTTTGGGGGTCCATGTTTAACTTTTATTAATCTACATACATAAGCCAGTGCGTCGATGTCTCTTATTTGTTTTTAGTGTCAATATTTAGCTTGTCATATGGATTATTAGCCGACGGTAGAACAGGAGTAAAGAAAAGAGATGTTTTCTTGAAAAAGGAAGAAGAAATAAAGCTTATTAAAGATAGTAAAAAAACTGCTTTGTTAAGGGTGTAAGGCACTCGACGACAATTCTACAACTATTCAGTTCCATTCTACGTCTACCCTACTAGTAATCTGAGACTATTCTACTCCATTCGTCATCTTTTCTACAACTTTACTATAGTTTAACTCAAATCACGCCTTACTTTACAGTGTGCTGTAAACATTTTTACGACTGTAATTCAAACAAGGCTAGATGCTCCTAACCAAAAGTAAGAAGTGGTTTTGATGCTGGCAGTCTTTTCATCACCGGTAACCATTCGTTGTGTTCCATCATCCAACCGTAATCTTGCGGCGATGGTAATTCAGGGTTGACTACTTTGTCATTGTTCCATACCATAGCTTGGTGGTGGGCTCTCAATAATGCTTCGTGTAGAGTAGCCTTGGTAGTAGGTAATCTGTCAGACTGCGCCTGTTTTTTCCTGAACAACCACCACCTAGTATCCTTAACTTGGGTAATCACTGTATAAGGTACATACAATTGGTAGAGACGTTCTTAAGAGCAGCCTCGGTAGCTTTAGTCGGTTTTTCACTTGTGCCAAGATCTGCAAGAGCAGTGATAATTTATGGACCTGCTTCCTGGAACGTTTTTAACATACTTGCTGTCCTTTTCCTGTTGTCTGCTCCACTTAGTGCATGGAATCCTGGCAAGGTTGTTGTTCTTTCAGGACCGAGGGCTTCAACGATTCATCGTAGTGGAATGACTCAATGACTATTTCCTACTCCAGTTACGAAAGCTGTATCCTCACTAAACCCTGGATAACGCCTTAGAGACAGGACAAAAACACCCATGTCTGGGGAATGGATGCGGATTCTGGTAGCACTTGAGGCTGTTGCATCCAAAGCATGCAGCAATAATTTCGTATCAGCTTCCTCTTGATTACTGTAAAGGTGGTAAATGTCTTTGTAGGTAGCTTTGCATTGACTTGAACATGCCACAACTATACGCTTTCCAATCGTCTGTGTTCATCATCCTCAGAGCAAGATAAGACTTAGCTCCTGTTTTGTGTTAACATGGGAAAGCAGCTTCTTCGTTGGGACTTTAGCTATGTTTGTGGTGTCTGTGATGTGATACGCGACTGGCTGCTGTCTTTCTTGTCTCCTCGCACGAGTAGGCATCTTCAGTGATGATGGCACATCATATATCTATCAAAAATTAAGCGAACCTAATCACTGTCACTGTACTTCTGCAAGACACAGTTAATGAAGTGGTCAGCTAAATGCGCGCAGCTCTTTATTTCATCTGGTTTGTTGATAGACTGTAAACCTGCCATTGCATCGACAATTGCAACTTTCATTTGTACTGAAGCGACCTCTGCAGGTTCTGGGTTATCACTGTTGAATCCTGAACATGGCTCAGCGACTAGGGATGGATCCGTTCCAATAGAACCATCAACAGCCCTTTCGACGGGTAGTGTCTCAAGAATGGCCATCAAGCTGCTCTTCAAACAACGATCTGGGTACAACAGAAATCTCATACTGACCAATTGCTTCTTTAAGGTTGATCTCAGGTCTTGATTTGCATACCACCACTATTCGTGCGAATAAGGATCTGTCCTCTTGCAGCTCCACCACTTTATCTCCAGCAGACAGCTTCATCTTCTTATCCATGCCCTTCCATGTACCGAGTTGATGCTTCTTCATGGGTGACCACAGATTTATTTTGTTTGATTGAATACAGTCGCAAACAAAGGCTTCAAATAGTTCCTGGCTAGTCTGACTCTGGTTGCAGAGAACTTCTTTGATCTTCTCAGGCACGACTTCTTTGGTGACTGGGTTGAATAGGTCATTACTTTGCTCTGAAAATGGATTGGTAAAGCATCTGCACGTCGTAATAAAGTCTTCAAGTGTTTTCTTTTGGTGCGTAAACGTAGCGGCTGAAAGAGCATGGTGTCGCTTCGGTGTCTTTAAAGAGATTCCAGCCATCTCTTGAGCCTCCTCGGCAAGTCTCCCAGGTTCTGGCGAAATGAGAAAGAACTTTGTTCGGGCCCTTGGGTTCAGGGTAATGCCCGCCAATCCTCCAGTAACTTTCATTGACCGGTTGATGTGTTCCAAAGCGTGGTCACCACCAAGGGCACAGAAGAGTACCTCTGGATTTTTGTTAACCACCCAGTTTTCTCTCATAAACTCATTGTAGATCTCAAGATCTGTTTCACCTCAGTGATTTCATCTCTTCTAAATACAGGGGAACCATTCGTGCATAGTTCACCTTGTCATGAACAAAGAAGTACTTGGTGAATGTTTCAAAAGCCATTAGATGTAATCCCCAGTTTGCTGCCCTAACGGCACGGATGAATTGTAGCATTTCCAACACCATTTTCATTTATTGCTTCATCACTCTGAATAGTGGTTGGTTGGCGTTTTTGGCATCAAATCTGCTCATTTCCTCCACGATCTTTAAAGAATCGATACTGCTGGCCAGTTGTGGCTAGGCCTCTTCTGTTTTGCTTCGGTCCAATTCTGTACAGGCTTAGTTAAGCGTCTCAGCAGCTTGTCAAGACTGTCTCAATTGTGGGTGTTACTGTGAAAAGGCTTCGTGGTATAGCGTAAACAGGGCTTGGAGAGTAATAACATGGACTCTTTCTCTTCTCCTCACATGGTTGCCAGCAATGATCTGCTTTACAGTTGCCGATCCATATAGACCAGCTTCCATCCAGCACAGGTCAATACCGCCGCTGTCATTGTACGATCCAATAACTCTAAGTTATGCCATTAAGATGTGAAGTTCCTCAAGTCGAGGAATTAAGTGGTTTAAGTCATCACACGCCAACTGTAACTGCTTTGTGGGTTTGTAAAGGAGTGACAATACAGTCTTTCTTGCCGGACCAACAGCTTTCGTATTGACTTCTTGAGCCTGCATCAATACTGTTAGTAAGGTCTGCGACTCATGAGCGGCAGCAGCAATGGGAGGTGGTGTCCCAACTCGGTTCTAATGACTGACTAATTAATGAGTGATAATCTGACGATGTTGGGATGCTTAGAAAATTACCACGTTGCTGTTCAGGATCAAGTGTGCCGTTAATATGGGGATTAGTAGGCTCTGTGCTTGTTTCCCTGCAGTTAGTGGAAGATCTCATCAACTTCCAAGAAGCCAGACAGCATCTGGAAGCTTTACACTTGAAGTAATTTTGGCGTCATTTAGCAATTTAAAAGAAGGGTACGCTGTGCACTGTGGCTTCGAAGCAGGCTTGGAAAGTCCATAAGTTCAGTTACTGACTGTAGCAGCTCCTTTGTTGAGCGACTTTGAACTGGATCATCAAGCACCAGAACGAGTTTCCGGTCATCAAGTTGACTTATTTGATAAATAGCCATAGCTGCCCCATGTAAGGTGCGTGTACCGTCTATGGTATCTTCTGCAAAATAAACGTTATCAACAGCAAAGAAGACATGTCTTTCTTGGACTATATCTGGGGGAAGGTACACGCCACCGTTGTCTACCATACGTTTAATGGCGCTTCTGGCGATTTGTGTCTCCACTCTTAAGATTCTGTTGTGGTCAGGTGACATTCCAAAACCGGAAGTATATTTATCATCGATAGAGTAACAAAATGTAAAGCTTACAGTTATCGTTACCTGAGTGGGTTGTGTCTTGATAGCACTTCCTATGCCATGTCGCCGAGTTTGTTGTAAGATCTTGTGAGGTAGTTTTTGCCTGCCGTTTCCACGTTTCTGGTTATATTCCATCGCCATAGGATGCTCGTTCTTTTTCAAAACTTGAAGAACTTTCTTATGATCAACAGGTCTCTCCACAAGCTCCTCGACTGTGTCTGTGTTTGACATATTATTCATCGTGAGAAGTCGATACATTGAAATCTTGCAACTTTTGCTAGTGGAGTAACTTCAGTAACTGATTCAGGCTCCATCATTGTGCAAAAATTATCGAAATAAACATAACAGAACGAGTTTCGTGAGGGGAAGCATCACTACAACGACTGTAAGAAAACATGGCGGCCTTCTATTTTCATCCAGAAACTGCCGACCGTAAATACTCTTTATTGATATCCACATCAGCCGTCTCTGAGTTACAGGAACTATCAACATTAAATCATATCTCCAGAATTTTATACAAGTGTTTTTTCGACTTATGAGGAAAAGTGTGAAGGCAATACAATACAATACAATACTTTATTAATTCTCCCCGAGGGTTTTTTCAGATCTAATTTACAATATGTATACAGCTATTTCAATTAACGTTGTCGGATCAAAGTATAAAGCTGTAAGACAAGACCTCAAGACTCGGTGGATTTTGTTATGAATAAGTTAATCAAAATCAGCTCTGCCTCGTCCGTCCAGTGAAGATATACGATGGCGAGCCATTTGGATGAAAGAAATGTTAGGATATCAAGTGGCAGCCTCTTTGAAGATGTCTTTAAGCTTTATGCTTTGATCCGACAACGTTAATTGAAATAGCTGTATAAAATACAACTAAAAGCTAACAATATTAAATATAAAAACTTACATGTTCTTGATATAATAACAACGTAAAATTGCTACTGCTAATAATAGTCAACAACCGGTGTCATATTTTTTCATTAATTCTGCCTTGGCATGCTTTTTGAATGATCTTAATGATCGGGTAGTTCTAGTCAGTGTTGTTACTGAGACTATTCCACACTTTTGTTGCCCTATAAAAATGGCCACTTTGGACAGCCGCTGTCCGGCATCCTGGCAGGTTTAGATCTTCACTGTTGCGGAGGTTGTCAGCGTGCGCATTGGATCGCTTCCCTACTTTACAGCTAATATATGGTGGCACTAAATTGTTAACACATTTGTACATCATTGTCGCGTCTCGCAACCGAAGTTGTTCCTCGACGGTTAGCCAGCAAAAAGCTTTCAAGGCCGGGGTAATATGATTGTATACGGGCAGCAAAGTTCTGCAAAAGTTGTAATTTATGGATGTTCTGTTTATAAGTACCAGCCCATACAGTGGAACAGTAAAATAAAAATCAATTTTAGATCATTTTAGCTGGACGCGCTTGAGAGGGATACAACTTTTTTCCTTTTTTTTGTCTGTGTATGTGTCTGCGTGAATCCACGTGCCTAGTCCCAGCTCCTAAAATGCTCTCAGTTTCTCTCTTTTCCAACTTCAGGAAGACAGATGATAATAGTTTTCGTCAATCTGGTGCGATGATGAGTTCAGGAAAAACTTATTATATGAGACATAAAGGAATGCGAGCCTGGTTTTCCATGCTGTACTTTCCATGCTTTAATTGATCTGTCGATAATTGACCTACCAACAGATTGCTGAATTGCCAACATTTTTCTCGTCATTTAGGGTCTCTGTAACATGTCAAGATAGGTGGTTTGCTTTCACCACAAAATTCCCACGAGACTTCATTTCATAGCATTTGCTCCCAGACTAACACTTCCTTGAATTTATTATTATTATTGTTATTGTTGTTATTATTATTATTATTATTATTATTATTATTATTATTATTACTATTATTATTATTATTATTATTATTATTATTATTATTATTATTATTATTCTAACTCCTCACTTATTGAATATGAATATATGAAGCTGCGAAATCAAGCTGTTGTTTATGCCTATACTCAATGCACTTCCTTGAATGTATTATTGTTATCTTTTGATGCAATTTCTTACAAAGCCAAAGCCTCCATCTTTTTTGTTGATTCTTATACCTAAGGTGGACTAAAAACATTTTTGATCTAGGTCTGTTTTGTGGAACTGAAGTTTTGGGAAAAACTTGTTAAAATATGTTTTCAACTGTTCGACTATCGTTGCATCTTTAACTGAGCTGTTTTTCATCTGAAAAGCCTGCTCAATAAACGTCCTGTTTACTGAAACTTCTTGATGCTTTATATATTCATATTCATTTATTCATCATTCACTGGTATATAACGAACTCACAATAAGGCCAGTTGAATTGATAGCTCAGTTGGTAGAGCACTGCAGTGGCATCGCAGAAGTCATGCTTTCGAATCTCGTTCAAGCCTGAATTTTTTTCAGGCTGTCTGTTCGCAACTGCTTAAGTTTCGTAGTAATTGCAAGAGTCTTTCCGTTCTATCTAATATTTCATCTGCAGTTCAATGTATGATGTTTGATGTATTCATATTCAATAAATGAGGAGTTAGAATTATACTTATATAGCCTTCAATTTTACTAAAAAACCTCCGAGTTTTAGACATATTTTCCCAACAATTATACAACATGTTTCTTTAAAGAGTCTAATAAAAACAAATATTTGAACATCTTGGCAAGTGGGGAAATTAAATTTTTTCACGTCACTCGTTGTACCGAGAAATTAACACAGAGCTATGCCCCCATACAGACCATCTATAATTTAGTATTTACATTTATTATTTATCAATGCTCTCTGATTGTGTGTTAGTTTTTGTCCTGACTGTGTATTTAAAACAGTTTGATTTGGACAATAATCAATGGGCGAGACCTATACTAATGGAATCTTTTTCTTTTATTCAACTTTGCACCAATCTCCGTGCATAAGCCTGCTCATGTCTTGAAGTTGCTTTCGGTTTCAGCGCTTGTCGTGTTACATAGATTATACACTGATCAGTCGAACAGATGTGAAGAATTGAATTATTTTAATTTGGCAACAACGAAAGAAGAAAGAAAGTTTATGACGCTATTGAACTCTGTTTCGTTCTGAGGATTTGTACGAAAACAGTAACAATGGACAGTGAGCTCGCACAGAACCTAGGAAAAGGACTGAAAAAAAGTAAAGTAAAGTGAAGAGATAACACGGGGAGTGCTTGCTCAATCTGCCGAGCCAGAGATCCATAATAAAAGTGTTTGACAATAAACCTGATAAAAGAACGCCTTTTTTGTAAATCGAGAGCTTGTTCGATTCGACAAATCTGTTGACAAAACGAATTGTTGGATGCGGCCACGTCAGTTTCGGCTTAAAATAACAAGTTAAAGGATGAATGGAAAAAAATTAAAGTATAGTTCAAGACTTTGGTGACAACATACTTCTTGCTTCCGCGGTAAAAAACCCCGGTCTGGTTACACTTCTTTTTTTGGCAATGGCATAGGAAGCGCTGATGAAAGGAAAATTGCGGGGTAGAAGATGTTTCGCGGGTGGAATTTAACTTGCTCTTTTTTCAGTTCGGTAAGGTTTGAACGGAAGACAAAAGAATACAGCTAAAAACAGAACTACGTTATAACATTTTATTGAATTTATTTTGTTTCTACGATACAGCTAACGATAATATAATTAGTGTTTCTAAAATAACAGCGAAGCTGCTATACAGGTAAATTCCGAACAGGGAACAGTTTGAAATCCACTACATCTTTCTTGTTTGTTTATTTACAGTCCGAGGTTTAAAGAATTGTTGTTGAACTGTTCAGCAAAGTTTGTCAAACGAATATCAGATAAATTATTTGTATTAGACGGCATCTGAACAGGCATATTTACAATGATTATTTTCCGGCGAGCCTGATAATCAATTTTAACTTTGATCAGAATAGTTTCGTAGAAAAACAATCCTTTCTTGGAAAACTTCATTTCACTAAATTTATGTGCTTTTCAGTGATGTAAACTTTAGCAGCTTTATCTAAATCTTGATTCGTTCCTAAATAGTAAAGTTAACCCGCCATAAGTTCGTTTTTTCGACTAAACGTTCAACGAACCGCTTGCTCAGTGTGCCGCGTGCACTGCGCCGCTAAAACACCTGAGAAATCTCCTTAATGCATTGCGGTAGTTGGAAATGAAAATGAAACAGATGCAAGGATTGATGGCACAATTTGAGACAGACGTTAACCAGAAAATATTCCAGTATATAAAGAAAGTACATGCAAGGAAAGCTGTCCCATACAAAGTTTAATATTAAGGAGAAAATACTGAGCGGTACCCGGCACAGTACAAGCCCTAACACGATAGCAATAGCCATCTTTAACACGTTTCTGTTTCTTTTCGCTCGTTGTTGCTCAGCGTTGGTTGATTGTTCGCCTGGAATCTTCTCTGAATTAAGCTTGCTAACGATGACAGAGTAAAGTATGACCAACATGAGGATAGGGATGTAATAAAATACCACAAATACCGCAAGTATGTAATTGTTAACAGGAAAGGATTCTCCAAAGGCTTCATTCCACCGGAAGACACAAAACAGTTGTTCTGAGTACACAACAAGTTTGTAGGCGACTAAATATGGCGAATATACTATATATACTATATACTAATATACCATGTGGTGAGAATGAAGAAGAGGCACAGCTTTGAACTGATGAGTGGGGAACGGAGGGGAAATAGCACAGCTCCAAATCGATCCACTGCTATCAGAACCAGGCACTGAACAGACACACCAGTGGAGACATCTGATAAGAAGGGAACCAGTTTACACAGGGCGTGGCCAAGAGGGCCACTGATAAGCCAGCGGGAGTTGGCGTACAGATAGGAAAGATCCCGTGGGATCAGGAATATTGGAGGCAGCAGGTCGGACATGGCCATGTTGACGATAAAGAAGTTGATAGGTTTTCTTAAGGTGTGCGTTTTGTAAACAATTATTCCTATAATGGCATTCCCAATCAGCGAAACGACGACGATCTGGCAGTAAGCAAAGGTTTTTCCAAGCTCAGCTGCTGTAGGATTGAACGGACTGGAGCAAGTCAACGATCCATTCACCGTTGTGTTCATATTTGCTGATTTTCTAAAGTTTGGTTGTTGCTTTCACAAACTCATCCGGTTTGTCAGGAGGAAGCCGCCGTTGCTCTATTTATGTTTAAGAGGAAATTACCATGTGTTCTGTGATTCGTCACCAGCGCAAGGAAAAAAAGGCGCTTTTGAATTCAGTTACTGACGCAGATCATTAATTAATAATAGCCAATTAGCTAATATGTCTACCCGGTTTGTCAAACTGTTTTCCTTATTGCCGTTTTTAATGGGTGTTTAACACCAAGAGCTGATTTATCTTATTTTTCATGATGTAAAGAAGCGGTTTAAAATTGTGGATTTTTTTTTATCTCTTGCTAAAAGGTATAGCAGCAGTAAACAAACCTGAGAATAATTTAATTCTTTTTGCGAATTTTTTAACTATAAAATAACGGAGTTTGGACGACAATGAGCAAAACCTTTCACTAGAATGTTTTCTTTTCATTAAGCCAGGGGCATCCAACGGCTCATTCTGGTGAATATCTCTTTGGATAGCCTTAATCCCCTCAGAGTTTTGCGGATTTAGTCATAAAGAAAGTCTAAAGTTTCCTTTGGCGAAATGTCGGCTCAAAATTTCGCAACAATGAAATACTAGTTCCTTCGCTTTCGGAGAGGCGAATATTAAAATGCGAAATATTAGGTCAGCTAGCATTTTTTGTCTTAAAAGAAAGTGTTGCATAATTGTTGGAAAAATTTGTCCAAAACTCGAAGGTTTTTCAGTAAAAATTGAAGGCTATAAAAGCATAATTCTAACTCCTCAATTATTGAATATGAATATATGAAACATCATATATTGAACTGCGGATGAAAGATTAGATAGAACGGAAAGATTCTCGCAGTAAGTACGCAACTTAAGCAGTTGCGAAAAGAAAGCCTGCAAAAAATCAGGCTTGAACGGGATTCAAACTCATCGCCTCTGCGATGCCGGTGCAGTGCTCTACCAACTGAGCTATCAAGCCAACTTAATTGGGAGCTGGGGCCCGTTTCTCGAAAGTCCAGGTAACTTATCAGGCCCGATAAGTGTATTTTGAAATGATTTTTCGCCGATTACACAGTGATTACAGGCATGGTACTTGGCCAATGTTATTATAGAATTATATGATTTTAAAATTTAGTATTGAAAGCTAACAAGAATTGACCTTCTGCTAACAAACTTTTATCGCCAAAATCACTTATCGGGCCCGATAAGTTACCGGTTCTTTCGAGAAACGGGCCCCTGGTCACAATTGTTGGCTTCACACTACAAGCTAAGTTAGTGTCAAGTAAGCACTTGATTCAAGTGCACTTGAAAATCTCAAGTCGCACTTTAGAAAACTTGGCTTCACACCTGGTGACAGAGTATACACTTGAAGCACAAGCTGTCAATCATCGTTCGCGGTAAAATCAGAAATGCGACTGCTCGCCGGAAAATCCTGAAGCCTTTACAACGGAAAAACGTTTTGTGTTGTTTACTCTTTATTTTGTCTTTAATTTTAACTCAGAGAGTTTTAACATTACAGGAAATGCATAGGTACTTCATTGTTTACGAGTACTTGGCGACAAAACAAAAGAACAGGCGACATCTTCTGAACTGAAAATCGATGGTTCAGGCTGTCCGTAAAGATGAAATTCAAATAAGATCGTAAGTTTAAATCGGCTTTTCCTTCTTTTTTATGTTTACTTACAAAAAAGACTGTTCCATGGAGTCCTCAAACTGCGAGGCGTATCTCCAACCATCCATTTTGATTTTTTTTTTTTAATTCATTTTAGTTCACGGCAAAATGTTTATCTGTCCTGGCACCGCAGCACGTGGCTTTCAATTGGTTTCCCTTTCCCTATTGGTCAAGTACGTTCTCAAGTGTGGTGTTGGCCATACTTGGCGGCGTACTTCGGCTTCTTTGAACTGCGAAAGTTTCCATGGTCACTAAGTAAAGTTCAAGTTGGTAGGTTTTACCCCTTCACACTCAAAGTAGGTTTCAAGTGCACTTAGATTATACTTACAAGCTCTAGTGTGAAGCCCCCTATTGTGAGCTCGTAATAATTACCCGTGAATGATGAATAAATGAATATGAATATGTGAAAAATCATATATTGAACTGCGGGTGAAAGATTTGATAGAACAGAAAGATTCTCGCAGTTAGTACGCAACTTTTAAAAAGCAGTTTTCAAAAGAAAGCCTGAAAAATTCAGGCTTGGACGGGATTCGAACCCATCACCTCTGCGATGCCAGTGCAATGATTTATCATCCCAACTGAGCTATCGATCAAGCCAACTGGGAGCAGGTCATACTGTAAGTTCGTAATATGCCCGTGAATGATGAATAAATGAATATGAATACATCAAACATCATATATTGAACCGCGGATGAAAGATTAGATAGAAAGGAAAGATTATCGCAGTAAGTACAAAACTTAAGCAGTTGCGAATTAGAAAAGAAAGCCTGAAAAAAATTCAGGCTTGAACAGGATTGGAACCCATAACCTCTGCGATGCAGGTGCAGTGCTCTACCAACTGAGCTATCAAGCCAACTTGGAGCTGGTCATATTGTGAGTTCGTGATATACCCGTGAATGATGAATAAATGAATATGAATATATGAAACATCATATATTGAACTACGGATGAAAGATTAGATAGAACGGAAAAGGTTTTCGCAGTTAGTAGTAAGCAACTTAAGTAGTTGCGAAAAGAGAGCCTGAAGTTCATATATCGTCATATATGATGTTCAATGCAATTATGATGTTTCATATATTCATATTCATTTATTATCATTCACAGGTACACTACGAGCTCACATTATGAAAATGAATATATAAAACATCATGTATTGAATTGCTGATGAAAGATTAGATAGAACGGAAAGATTTTCGCAGTTAGTACGCAACTTAAGCAGTTGCGAAAAGAAAGCCTGAAGTTCGATATATGATGTTCAATATATGATGTTTCATATATTCATCTTCATTTATTCATCATTCACGGGTATATTACGAACTCACAATATGATAATTTCTTAGTTTTGCCGAGTGAGCTCACAATTTTCTTGGTACCTTTTTACCAGGTTTTATTAAATTAACATGGCGAGTTTCCCGACCTGTCGCACGCATCAACTTTAGTTCTTCTTCCCTTTTTACACCAGTTCTGCGGTCAGCTTATAATCCATACAACCTGCTAAATATTGACACTGAAAGCAAATAAAAGACATCTACGCACTGGATTATGCATGTAGATTCTTAAAAAGTTTAAACAGGGCCAACCAAAGAAAACATATTAAAGAAAAACACTCAAATTGTTGTCTCCTGTGTTTTCATATCGTTTGGTGGTCTTCTAGAGGCGTATTTGAGTAAGCTAATAAAATATGATCTGTTCGAATGCTTTAGCTGGAAATTTGAGTCGCAGAAAGTTTTAAAAAACGAAATATGATATCAACTTTACAAAAAAGGTCACTTAACGGTTAGCATTTATGTTGGGGGTTGTTCAAGCCTCGCAAGTCTCGCATGTTTTGTACATGCCTCGCATGTCTGCTTCGCATGCCTCGCACGTTTGGCTCGCTGGCTCGCTGGCTCGCACATTGGCCACACTCCTTTGTATGATATTATCAGAAGCTGTTTAAGGAGCGAATTGTGCTTAAGGTTAGCAAGAGACCATATATGGTCTCTTGAGCTTGGTCAGAAAAAAAAATACAACAGTAATGTACAGTACCAAGTGCAATAACGAGTTTTTTGATAACAGGATTTTGTATTAAAAAAAGACTTCGTCTTTCACTGTCGAAAGGGTATGTATATGTCTCTACAAATGAAGACGTCTTTATTAACTTTATTGTTCAGAGTGCCAAGCGCCATCCTCGTATGATAGATTTAGGCAGAGGGAAAACGTTGGCAAAAGGCAATGTCCATTGTATGATTTTTTTTCCTAAGTCCTTATTCAGCAGTCAAAGACTCAGACCAATTCGGAAGATCAGTCACTGTAGTTATGTATAGCTCCAACAAACTGAGTCAATCACAGCAGAGAGTCATTGATATATACTAAAAAAAGGGAACATGGTATAAATATATTTATGAATTCGAAAAAAGTATCCACGTTTTGTAGTCATACTAGTCCAGCAGATCGTATTGCATACAATTTAGAACCGGAACAAAATGTTACCGCAAAAATACATTTGAATTTGTAAACGGTGGCAGCTCTTTCCGTCCAATGAAACTGAATTTTATCATTTTATGATATTTGATTTTCTCTCGGAAAACTTGATCCCTGACCTCCTCGCAGCACTACTGATCCAAATCTCACGGCTTGTGACTGTGATCCCTGATCCCGCCTCATTTTTTGCCTTTGATCCCTGATCCCATATACCTCGTTACGACCCTGTAACAGAGTAACAGAGTAACAGAGTAATAAGGTAACAAGGTAACAGAGCAACACAGTAACAGAGGAGAAGAGTGACAAGGTAACAGAGTAACAGAGTAACAAGGTAACAGTAACGGAGAAAGCGGGCAAAAAATATTTTAACTTATACTTATCCTTTAAGATAAAAAGATGATTAAATTGCAGCTTTTGTGAGGGAGAATTTTTTTTAAAGAAAACGAAAGAAAAATGTACATTATGAATGATAATTTGAATCACAAGAAAATGAAAGAATGCGGGCTTTTTTCTGCCTCTTTCTATGGACACGACGTAAAAGTAACTGATCACTTTAGCTGCCTTTGAGGAAAATTGCGCTTGCTTTTTTTTTTCAGTGCAGTTAAGTGTAGAAAGGCCGCATGATTCAATATGCGGGGACGATGGCGACTTTCAAAGAGGTCATTAATTTTTTGGATGGTGGGAGGGGAAGGGAGGTTAGAAAATTGAGGCGGGTATATGTAGCGCAAACTAGGTCAGCATTATTATTAATGAAGGTATTAGACTTAGGTATTTGCAGTAAAGTATTACAATGGAGAGAGAGAGAGAGAGAGAGAGAGAGAGAGAGAGAGAGAGAGAGAGAGAGAGAGAGAGAGAGAGAGAGAGAGAGAGAGAGAGAGAGAGAGAGAGAGAGAGAGAGAGAGAGAGAGAGAGAGAGAGAGAGAGAGAGAGAGAGAGAGAGAGAGAGGTGTCAGCAAGCCTTTCTGTTTATAAGAGAACAATTCCGTATACTGAACTTTATTTGAATCATTATCGTATGGGCTACCAAGAGTATCAACTACGTTATGAGGTATAATCTACCACATGAACTATAAACTGGTATGATTTTACGACAGGTGCGGTGTTACATTTTCAATAAAGTTTATTGCTTTTGTGTTTTAAGTTGGCATGTTCGCAGGGATTACCGTTGTCATGAATTGATACTGTATTTAGCGCGCCCAATATTATCATTTGCACATTGAAAAATTGCAGACACAAATTTCTCTCCAATTATAAGCCCAGCCGATTTTGAAACGCGAATTTCCCTCCTATAGTAAGCTTCTCTGTATATAAGCCCCTCAAAAAGGTCATTTGAAAAATGTAAGCCCCTGGGCCCGCGGTATGCTATAATTATAGAATTTATTTTTCGTTGCGTTAATTCCTACGCGTCGTGTTAACTTCTTCTTCTCCGCGTGAGTCACGCTCAATGCGTGAGACTTGAGAGCTCTGCAACGGGCTTCTCATCACGTGCGATAATAATTGGTGATGTTATTGCAGTAAAGTCGAAAATAAGGAAAAATAACACTGCTTCTTTCATCTCCGACTCATCTTCAACAAAATGGATAAGCAAGAAAAATAAGATGGAGTTTAAGTTTTCGTAATAATGAAAGCTTATTACGAAAAGACCCCACCAGTAAAGTGACATATCAAGAAAAAAAGAGGCGGTCCTAGTTTTCGGGGGTTTAGGTCTTAGTTCTTGGTTTTGGGGGTCTTGGCTTTCGTGAAAATCCTTGTTACATTATTACTCTGTTACCCTGTTATGCTCTGTTACCTTGTTACACTGTTGCGCTGTTACCTTGTTAGTGTTACCTTGTTACCCTGGTAACAGAATAACAGTGAAAGAAGGTAATAGAGTGACAAGGAGGACACATAAACGAAAAATAAGAGTTGGGGGACATAATGATTTTTAAACAGACGTTGGGGACACAATAACTGAAAATAAAAATTGGGGTCATAATAATTAATTACCATATATGAGGTTCCTACCAATTATGTCCCTGTCGGGGCCCTTTTCTTCGATTGGACCGAGGATTGGACCCGAATGATGTCACTGGTAAACAAAATGGCGGCGATCATACGTGGATAGAGTTTTTTCCTATCGTTCCTTAGTTCCCTTGGAAATAATGTTCATCTTGTAATCCAGGTGCTATACAAGCGCTCTTTACTAAAACACGTTGTACTCATGAGTTGGTTTGATACTTCAGGTTTTTCATCTTTCGCTAAAACAGCGTTCTCTCAGGCGCAAAATCTGCAAAAATCCATCGACCGGGTTTTGGATATTAAAGATGAAACAAGTGATGCAGCTCCAAGTTCTTCAGGTTAGGACATATATTTTGTTTTTCGCTTTCTATAAATTAAATATTAAGGTGTTTCCCAAGGGCCTCGTCCGAAACGAAACGAAACGAAACAAAACTTAAACGAAATCTTCTTCCAAAGAACGAGCGCCTTTAATTCTTCAAATTTGAAGATCATCGTGAGTGTTAACAGTACACACTAGTAACAGTAAAAGAAGTGGCTAACTAAATAAGCTGATAATAATAATAAAAATAAATAAATAAACAAATAGGTAAGTAAGGAACAATCGTGACTGGTGTGTCCTTTGCATTGGTCCCATTCAGTATCAAGCCATCTAAAGAAACAAGAGTGTGATGGGTTTTGAACACAGTACACAACCTCATTCCCCTCCTCCTGCTCACCAGCAATTTCCATCCCAAGTGCTCCAATGTATCATGCTTGATGTGTGATGATATCTAAGACTGACCCCTTTGAAAGATAAGCACAAGTATAGTACACATTTATATGGCCATGATTTCCGTTTGTCCCCCGTTACAACTAATTGGGGGTAAACAGCGGTTAGGTTCATGTCATTAAGGAGTGGAACAATTTAAGCAATGATATTAGGAATTGTGAGTCTATGTTGAGATTTAGATCTACTTATTTTTCAAGTTTATGAGTTACTTTTTGAACGTTTTTTATTGTATTTATCATTTTTATCCATTTCTCTATTATTGTTGTTAGTCACATTTTTATTGTAATTAGTATTCAACTCAGAACCTCCTTGAAAACCACTTAGTGAAGGAGCTTTCTGGTTAAATATTGATTAATAATAAGAATTCAAATTATGCAAACCTAACAGTGCCTTGTTAATGTTGGATTTCATATATGTGACCCTCCACGGGAAAACAGGGACAAAGGTGATAGCACGCTCACAACACGCTTCCACTTCAAAACAAAAGAATTTGATCTTAGCACGCTTAAGGCGTGTTCAGAATCTTGCCTCATTACTGAACCTTTTGTTTTACAGGACACGCTAAAAACAATAAAAGCGTGACCTACCGAACAAAGAAGCGTGATCCATCGAACAAAAAAAGCGTGTTAAACTTCAAAACAAAAACTGTGTGTGAAAACACACCAAAGCGTGACCACTTTACTTTTATTTGAAGCAGACATTCGGAAAAACCTTTTCGTCATGCTGTCAACTTGTCATCCTTTATTCGGAAAAAGCCGAAAACTTCGTGCTATGGATTTGCATCAATCCTTCTTCACATTTGGTCGACATGATTAAGATTTAACGAGCTAAAAATATATTTTTCTCTACCGGGTAGCGTCAAGGGCATTTGTACGTGTATGAGAAGTACCGGTAAAAAATGTAAACATCAAAAGAACAAGAAACATTCCCCGCTTTTTCGCTTCAAACAAAATTAATTTCAAATATGATTTTTCTATCACTTGGAAAGGACATTCAAATCCCACAGCACGCTGGCATGCTTCTGAGCAAATTTATTGAGCGTGTTTTGTTTTCAACAAAATGAAACTTGATCCACGTTGTTCTGGTTACCTAGCACGTGACATAGATCTGCCCTTGATAAGAATTTTGGACGTGTTTCTTCACTGTAAAAAAGCGAAAATAGAAAGGTTTCTATCACAGTTCGAGCTCACTTTGTTTCTCGATACAGTTGAATGTGGTGTGGTTTATCAGAGTCATTCGTAATGAGAAATTTATCGGAAGTGTAAACAAGAGAATTCACTTAAGTATGACACGCGTGAGCGCTGCAAAACAGGTACAAAATTGAAGAAAATTAATGTTTCAGTTCTAAAATCTGATGGGGAAAATATTATGCAAGTTTAAGCGCCTCAGTCACGTCACTTGTGTCACGGCAAATTGGATGACATTTTGGTTCGTTGGAAAATAGAAGCTGCTCAGCTGTCTTCGCAGGAGCCTATAATCGTTTGGAAAATATCCAATAAGCTTTGAAAATGACGTGCCTCATATCCGTACACTTCTTCAATCTTCGGCAATTTTTTGGTCGGCAATATAGACGTAATAGTTGTGCTGTACCTTCGAGATCAAGTTTTAAGTAAGTAAAATGAAAATTTTTGCTACTTTGACCTTCATTGTTAATTCACAGTTTGAAAGGGATCGCACATTGAACGCAAATCAGTCGCGTTTATTTATAAACTTTGCTCAAACTTTCGTCTCAACAATGACAGCTGAAATGACTTGGTGTTTCTGTTATTATTCAAGCGTGTTCTTGAAAGTTTTAGCGTGTTAAAATGCACGCTAAGCATGACATCGAGCACACTTATCGAAACAAAAGGTTTAGCGTGCTAACTATTTCCAAACAAAAGGTAGTGTGTTCTAAATTGTTCTGCAAATTAGTATGCGCATATCCGTGAATCTAGACACGCTAAGCGTGCTGTGTTAGCGTGTTGTGAGCGTGCTATCACCTTTGTCCGTGTTTTCCCCTGGAGGGTCACATATGGTAATATGAATTACCATGGTCTTATGTTTGACCAAACTTATTCTGAGATTTCTTTTCAGGAATGATGAAATGAAGCAAAATGATGAATAAAATTGTAGAATTATAGTTATGTAGTATCATATCAGTTGGATTTCTGTTTGTGATAAACTAAAAGAATAATAAACACTGAAAGCGTGGGGTTTCTAAGTTGAGTAATGATCTGGGGCCGGTTGTTCGAAAACTGATTAACACTAATCCCTGATTACAAATTATCCGATGTTTTCATCTCGCTCAATGAAAATGTTTTTAAAAGCTAATTTTAAGCTAAAGTTAAGGAAAAGTCTACGTCAAAACTGAGGAACAAAATTTGTTTTAAAGAGTCCTTGCTGATTAGCAATTAAACTTGAATCAATATTCATGGTTGAAGTTAACCCAGGATTAGATTAATTGGGCTTTGAACAACCGGGACTGTATTTTGTGAAGCAAACTCTTTATAGTCCATGGTAGTGAAGTTATGTTTTTAAATATTTTTTTTAATATTCCTTGATGTGTTGACAAAAAAAGATGACAAAAAAAAAAATAGCAAGTCAAGAGGTCTGAAATGTCCTGTTTTGCAAAATATGACAGATTGACATTTTGTGAAATGAGTTCTGTGCAGAAAGTGATAATTTTAAACTTAATTGTTTACTTCACAAAATGGTTATAATTATACTTTTCTTAAATCTTTCCTGCCACAATGATGATTTCTGAACAAAAATAGTATGAGCTCTGCATGGACCTTAACATCTTATTTGGCTTCTAAGGTTAAAAATTTTAGTTCAGAAATATAATCATTGCAATGAGAAAAGGTTAAGAAGAGCATTTAGAAAATAATGTAAAGAAGCAATTAAAATATAGTTATAGTCTTAAGGCAATTCTTTGGAAATCCACTCATCTGAGATAATACAGAAGTACATACCCATCTTGGATGGGTGGATGAGTGTCCAAAAGTTTCTTGTTATGGTTTCATGTTCTGTTTCTACAGCTTCAAGCAAGCAAAAATCTGATTTCTCTTCTGTGTCTACTGGTTCTGCAAGAGAGAGTTTAACAACCAGAAAATCTTCTTCATCCTTGTCTACTACAGTACCCTCAAAATCCCCCAGGAAATCTTCCTCGGGTGACACTGATTCCAAAGACATTGACAGTAATGAAAGCAATTCATTCTGGTCATCATTTCTGGGTGACTCGCTTTCATCATCAACAACAAATAATGATTCTAAAACATCAAATCGTAGAACTGCTGGAAGAAAACCTGGCTCTAGAGTAAGTGGAACAGCAGCTGGAAGAAAAGTTAGAAGCAAAGAAGACAGAAAAGAGGCTATTAACACTGCAAGAGATAAAGATAGCATCTCGTCTGCAAAACCATTAAAAGAGGATAAAAGTGATGGCATGGATATCACAGATTCTACAAAAGCAGAAAGTAATTTATTAGTGCCAAGTGTGAATTTATCACAACAGCAAGAAACAGGAGATTTTGCCAAAGACCTATGTAATAAAATTGAAAACAAAATTTGCTCTGATGTTTCTGAAGTAGGGGAAGGTAACTTACCAAAAGGTAGCTGTGATGCACAAAACAACAGTGTTACACCTGTGCAAAGAAGCAAAGGATTGGAGTTAAAGCATTCAAACACTTCCCCTGCTGAACAAAGCCAGAGACATAACAATGAAGAGCTTAATACACCAGGGAATGACAGTGTTCCTTTGCTTAACATTTCTGTGGAGGCAAGCAGCAAAGATCTTCAAAAAGAAGAACCAATTGCTGCTAATGAAGAACCAGTTTCAGTTGTGGAAGTACAAAATCAAAATCGTGACACTCAAGCCATGAATTCTTCTGTATTAGAGCAGCCTGCGGGGTCACATGAAACAAATGCAATAACTCTTGAAAGAATAGTGAAGACCGATGGTATTATTCATTCACAAAATGCCAAGGAAGTTGCTGCTAGAGTAGTTAGCAGTTCAGTAAGCCAAGGTCATGACACGTCTCCTGTTATGGATTCAACAGTCAGTTATACTGTGGTTACGGACGAAGCTGAACACGCATTTCCCACAGAATCAACTGATCAACATAGATTTCACAAGGGTGTGCCACTTGCTAGCTCCACACCAAATAACGTTTTTAACAAAAAGTCTGACAAAGAAACAAAAATTGGAGAGGCCTCTTCACCGGATCCAACTGAAGACAGTGATGTCTTGAATAAAAGTGAAGGTTTAGTTAACATATCATTTACTGGTATCAAGGAAAATGAACCAGTGTTTGTGAATGAAACAGAACTGATTAAAGACGTAGCGTTTGGTAAAGAAAGCAAACAGTCTGAAGATAGTATTCCACAGCAGCAAATAAAAGAGATACCTTGCAAGGAAGTGGAAACACAGCATCTGTCTATGATTAATGGTAAGTCATTTTAAAATGTCTTTTATCTACTTATCAAATCACTGATAATATGTCACATGTACATGCACCTTTCACAGTCCTCTCAGTATGTTTTATACAGTGCTTGAAAAAGCACTTCCCCTGAATAAGTGCTGCATGTGAGAACAAAAATACTAATATATGCTCTGTTCCCCTCAGCAAGAATGTGGCAGATATTTGGAACAATTAGGTTCCAGTCAAGAGCGAGATTCTAAACGAACTTTTATTATGTTGACATTGTTATTGCTGATGTTATTGTTGATATCTATTAACCTTCTAATTAACTTTTATTGTATTGTTGCTATTTTGCCACTTTTGAACAGAAAAAAAGAAACTAAGGTTATGTGCTTGAAATACATAAGAAAAACCGTAAACCTTTAAAAGCTGATGATGTTTTGGTGTTAGTTCACATCAGCATATCAAGTCAAAAGTAGGAATGGCAATTGGAATTATTAGATTACAAACAATAGAGAAAAAATTTATGTCCTTATGGATATGAGTCCCAAAGGTGGAATAAACTAGTAAATAAAAACTATAAATATATAACTACTAGAGTGTTAGGTAAAATTTTTGGCGCAAATCGATTCTGTTTGAGTGTTCAGTGAAGGCTTGATGTTCTTCATGAAGAGCATTTCATAAATCAAGCAGTCAAACTTGCTTGTACATTTCTTGTACATTTTTGCAGATTCACTTGTGTTTACCTCACACATGTGAAGCAGGCTTACAGGTGCGGGTTATCTTTCAATTAAGTTAGAATGTAGTTAATGGGTGTTACAAGTTAAGTTAAAATTTGAACAATTAGCTTTGTTACAACTTAGCTTTGTTACAAATTAGCTTTGTTACAACTTATTCATAAGAAATGATTCAGAAGCAACTCAAACAAAGTGTGATTAATTGCCTTGTTCTCCATTTGAACCAAAAAAAAAAAATAATAATAATAACCCTAGCATTATCTTATCTTTATTTTTAATTGTTGGGTGATTTTGGCTGTTTGAACCGAGCGTTCACTGTTTCTTACAGAGGGTGCTGTAGCACCAGAGAATGCAGGAGAAAACGAGAGGGGCCTAGTAGAGAATGATGCTAGTTCTGTTGAGAGTACAGAAGACTTGAAGAGGAAAATCAAAGAACTCCACAATGCAAGTATTCAATCAGTTGGTGCATCTATTTAATAATTTATTAATGTATAGTTATAGTTTTTGCATGTGAATAAATGAAAAGTTTGCTGCAAAAAAAGAGTGATGTCCATAAAAGTTAACATTTCTGTGCAGGGCTTTCACTAGTTTTTGAAGTCAATAAGCAAAAGGAAAATGTCTTTCTGGAAAAATGGTTGTATTTCTGGTATAATTAGAAAACGAGTAGTACTGTCTAGTGAGTCATATCTCTGGATTGTTAGTAACACAGCTACCGCTGCTGGCCTTAGCAGTAAGCTATAATAGTGAATCAATAATTTGACATAGATATACAGTTAAAATAGGCATTTAATGATGATCAGAAGTTGTTTACACTGGTAAAAGTTAAATTTTGGGCTAATTTTTGCTTAAATAATATCACATTATTTAAGAAAAAATCTCCCTAATTACTTTTTTGTAGGAAGTCATAAACCTTCAACATGTGGTGGAAGTACGTGAGAATAAGCTAGTTGAACTAAGTAAAGAGAATGTGGATCTACAGGAGACAGCTTCCATACTGAGGAGGTTTGTATGTGTACTTTGATCATTTTATTACAAAATGCTTATGATCCTTGTCAAGAAGGTATGTAAGTTTAGTACAAGACCTGCAAATAAGAAAACTGATTAGAAGTAATAAAAAAGAGTTACTTTTGGTTTGTCTTTCCTTTTGTTAGTCAACTGAAGCAAGCGGAGGCTGCTCTTAAAGAAGATGATGAAGAAGTAGAAGAAGTCAGACAGGAATTTACCATCAGGGTTGCAGCCACAGAAAATAAATTTCAAGCAGCCGCAAAGGTTTGTTCTGTTAATGGGCTAATTTGAACAGAGTTCTCTTTGAGGTGGCTCACTAACTTGTTGACCTGTCAGTCAAGACCCTTATATAATGGCTTTTCCCCCACAAGTCTCTTATAGCATCTACAGCTTCTGAACTAGTAAGCAGAAGTTCAGAACGTGCCAATACTTGAAATCTTTTTCAGAAAAGTGTGCCAATAACATATAACTTAACATGAATTAAACATTATATCGATGAATTATAATAGTTACAGTAATTGTAAAAATGAAATTTCATTTCAGGAGAGAGATAAGTTGAAGGCACTTTTGGAACAAACAGAGAAAAATCTTAACTCCAAGTGGGTAGAAATATACAAATTATAAGTTATAAAATATTTTACACCAGTTACAGATATGACTATCAAATGATCACACGTACATGTACTGTATGGGTTTTATTACTGTGTGAATCAGGTAGGAATGAATCTTTTGATGTACCTTTAACAGTTAAAAGCCTCTGGGATTGTATCAACTGTGCATCCATGAGTACCTGTCTTGGATGGATGAAAATTCACTTGTCCAGAAGCAGTTACAAAATTCACAGGCTTACTGTGTTGCGTGTTCTGCAGATTGCTTCACTGTTCACACATATTTGCAATGATAATTAATATAATAATAAGATTTTATTTTTTAAGGTAAGAAACCATGTCAATGAAGTGGGAAAAACAAAGTCAAGCATGTTAATTTATTGTTATCGTTGTACAATACCTCTTTCCTCTTTTTTGTAACATTATCATCCCATCATTATTGTTGTAGTGTGTAGTAAAAATTAACGTAAATTGTAATAATTATTGTCATATGGTTGTTTAATAATGATTGTACTAACACCTGTCACTCTCTTTGTATTAGCTACATAACATACACGTACCCTTGTGTAACAGAACGTGACATTTGAAAAGTTGTTTTATATCTGTGTAGTTAGTCTGCTACTATCTTGACAGTTTAGAGAATAAAGTTTTTTTTTCTTTTTTTAAGGCTTTAAACGATGTCCAACAATTTTTAAAATGTGTTTACACTACTTAAGATTGAATAAGTCATGAACTAATTAGGATATTCAGGTGCATTATTATTCAAAGATTTGAAAACAGTGACAAGAAAAGTATTCTGAATTCTCTGATCTTTTAAGTCATAACCAACATGATCTGCTAGGGTCCTATAGTTATGAAAATGTCTAAGTGTCCTTTTATGAAGCCTGTCCAATTTCCCACTACAGTGGTAATAAATATAGACAAGCAATAATTAAAATATGGCTTTAAGACATCACAAAAAAAGCTTTGAGTCAAAAGCTTTGAGCTGAAGGACAAAATATTCTTAAGTCTAAAAGCAAAATCAAGTTGCTTATTGGTACTTACTTTGGTACATATTTTACTAACATGCTCCATATATTTCTGTCAGGAATGACCGGCAGTCTGAAGAGTTTACAACTCTACTCAAAGAAAAAGATGATCAAATTGCTCAACTATTAGAGGAAGGTAATTTACAAAACACTATTAGAAGAATGAATTGTTGTATTTTCCTGTTGATCAATACAGTATTGATGTGTACGTTTGTATGTGTCACGTAGAAAATATTTCTTGATAGGTTATTTGACAGCAGGTCATTTTATTAGCGGTCAGGTCACAAAAATCATGATAAAGGCAACTTTGAAATGTTTTAGTTCTCAGTGGTGAAATGAAAATCTCATCAACTACTGCATTTGATAGAATTGTAGTTTAAGGTTAGATTTGAGTATTATATGGTTGGAAAGTTTTTACGTAAGGAAGCATGCTGCAATTAAAAAACCAGCGAGATAAATACATCATTTAGAGGGCAAGGACAAAGTATGGACCCCCCTTTTGGACCAGTCTGTGGACCACTGAAGTGGACCCAGTCCATGGGACCCCTATTTTTCTAACCCCCACCCCTGCACCCTCCCCTTCCCCCCCCCCCCCCCGAACAAAAAAGGGGATAACATAACTCACTCAACTTCCTCTGTTAGTCCAACTCAGTACAGTCCAGTATTTCGCTTCCAGGGGCATCGCTACCAAGCTTTTGTTGATGTTGTTAATTAGTGACCAACTGAAGAAATATTCCCATTCAATAGCCAACAATCAGGCAAAGGTAGTTCAAACTATTTCAAGGCTGAAGAATCCTGTTCAACTTGAACTGGGTATGCATATGTAAATGCATGTGAGTTCTCTTATCCTTGTTTTTTTTTTGTGGGGACAAAAACAGCAAGGTCGATGGACTGAGTCCAATTAAGTGGTCTGTGGACCCTGTCCAAAATGGGGGTCCAAAAACATTTGTTCTTGCTTTCATTCAGTGACTTTTATGGATGTTTGACCATGCAATGTATTTTCAAGGATCATGTACATGACATGTACCATCGTGGCTAAAATTAACACACAAAAGTGTTGTCACGGTATGCCCTGGTAAAGGCCCCTTTACTGTGGTTACTTAGAAGTTGCTCCTGATAGGCCAATTCAAAAGGACTTACACAGAGCAGGTATTAAATGTGGTCTCTGTTTAGTTGCATGAATCAACTGTCTTTTTCATTTTAATACTAGGGGAAAGGTTGTCTAAACAGGAACTTCAAATTAACAATACTATAAAGAAACTGAGAGCCAAAGAAAAAGAAAACGAAGCACTAATAAAGAAAAACAGGTAATAATAAAATCTCTGGTGTTAATTGTCTTCCTTGTGGCTCTAAGGAAGCTTTCTTTACTTCTATTCATTATTATTAAGTGGCCGTCACTTGCATAATGTGCTGCTTCTAGTAATACCCTAGTAAATACTTTATCTTTTTCCTTTTTAACTCGTGAATGCACGCATGCGCAATGAACGAGTTATAGCGATAGCTGACTGTTGACTTGGTTGGTTGGTTGGTTGGTCGGTTCTGTCATTAACTTTCGGGCGTGCGCAGTGAATGAGTTTTAAATTCAATTAGTGGAAAAAACACGGGAACATTTATTGTTCACGGCGCATCAGGATTTTCTTATTCAATATCTAGAGAATAATTTGACGATCATTTAGTGCAAGAATGGAGATTTTTCGTTGAATCTGAGCAAAGTTACAAGTTTTTTTCAGTTTTTCAGAAAGTCTGGGGTCGTAAACTCAATTAGTGAAAAAAAAAACGTGAAAATTTTTTTCACGACGCATCAGAATTCTCTTATTCATTCTGTAGAGAATAATTTGACAATCATTTTAGTGTAAGAATGGAGATTTTTTGTTGAATCTGAGCAAAGTTATTGGTTTTTTCGTTTTTTTTCCACAAAGAGTGGTGTCTTTTAAGAATTTAAAACAAGTTAATTTAGAAATAATTTAATTAAATAATTATTTAATTTAAAAGTAATTGTCGGCATGGACTTCGAATAAACAAGACGGTTTTTAGAGCTTTTACCTTTAGCACTAGTGGCCTTATTTATTGTAGGCCTCACCGATTTTTTCACCGTTGCGCAACTTGAAATTTTGCCACCAAAAAATATTTCACGCCAGAAAATGTCTTCAGCTGAAAGAAGCACTCTTATTAACTGAAATGTTCACTGCTAATCAAAACTTTTTGCATACATGAAAACTCGACATCTTTCATCATATTTTTCCTTCTCATACAAAAGTATTACATCAAGTAGATTAGTTTGCTAAAAGAAAAAAGTTTTGCTGTCAGTTTTCATGCGAAAGCGGAACGTGCCATGTCACACATCATTGACGTCGTAAACAAAATTATGCAAATTTCTGGTGAAATGAACACTTTAAGATCTTGTCAGCTTTCATAGAGGTTTCAAAGGGAAAAAATGTTTCATTTTCGAAATTTACAACTGGTAATTTATGGGAAAGCAAAAGGACGCGGTTGATAAATAATTCTTATTTAGCAAGAGCTTGTCATATTTCATTATTTTTACTTGAGGATTGCGTGGACTGAACTCCAAAGGAAAAATTTCACGCATTTATGTCGGGCATGAAATGCAATGCGATACTTTGTTGAACAGATAAATTCCCTTTGTGAGATCAGCTTGAAAAACACAAATCTACCTGGAAGTTAGAAAAAGTATGCCCAACAGTAATTTTGTAATTTTAATTCCCCAAAAAACTTCACTTGCCCATCGGGCAAGTGATGGTCAGAATCCACTAGCCTGATCGCAAAATCCAGTAGCCCCGGACTATCGGACACGAATTTGCATGACGTAGCTGCACATGGCGTGCTTCTATGAACTTTGAATAAAAAAACACATGATTTTTTTTAATCGTCGCATCAGAATAATCTTATTCAATCTGTAGAGAATAATTTGACTATCACTTTTATAGTAAAAGAATGGTTATTTTTCGTTACATAATCGGGCAAAGATGTAATTTCTTTTAGCTTTCAAGGAAGTTTCCGTAGCTGTCTAAATTTCAATTACTATGTGTCATCTGCATTCACGAGTTGGCTCACAGGAGCCTTTGCTTTCGTTTTCTGTGGTGTTCGAGTCGGTTGCCCACTCCAGACCTGCTAGTCTGAATCTGGGACCACAACCCCAAACTATATAGTTAGCTCAATCTCACTTAGGAAAACGGCTAAAAAATGTAAGTGGCATAGAGTGCGGCATAAATGAGGCCACTTAATATTAACTTCAATTATGCATTGTTGTTTCAACAGCAAAACAATAGAGGAACTAACATCTGAAAATGCAAGACTTACTGAAATCCTAAAAGTGAAAGAAGATACTGAGAAGAAGCAAGCAGGTACAGATTGTGATAAGACAGATCATGTTATGTACTGTACAGATAAAGGGCAGCTGGGATGGCACAGTGGTGAGAACACTTGTCTCCCACCAATGTGGACTGGGTTCAGTTCCTGGTGTGTGTCATATAATTATGGGTTGAGTTCGTATACATGTATGACACAATACATTGTATGACTTGAAGTGAAAATGTATATGTCACATAGGTGAAATCTTCATAAATCTGATCACATGGGGCCATTATAAATTTCTGTATGAATTATACAGCTTGTTTTGCCCCACACATACTAATTTATTCATATCATGGCCATCTTTATTTTTTTCGCATTGTGCAAGAAGTCTGGTGAAAGTGGTGTTACACTTAGTCAATGCTGGGGTCACCTATAAGTGACAAGGAGCAAGGGTTTTTGGTCACCTCCAAATAATTATTTTTTGTCTTCCCTTAGCTGAAACTGTGTGCAGGGGTATTGTGAAGTTTTACATGAAACATGCCACACTATTCAATAGTTTAAATTGAGTTCTTGACAATAAAAGTCATTTAGGGTAAAAGCATTGAGCAAGAAGTGTTTATGAAGCAGCAGATAATCTATATTACCCAGTTGACAGAAATGGCATTTCCTTTTCCTATGTGCCTTTATATGCTACAGTATTTAGTTAAAGTTGATAAGCATACTTTTTGACTTCCAACAGTATAGTAATCACAGCAAATCTGTTTTTCAGATGCCATCACAAAACTGAATGCATATGTTGAAAAACAAGAAGAGAAAGTCACAAAACTCAACGTGGGTACCCTGTATAACCTCTTGATGCAATATTAGTACATGTTAAAGATGATTTTTAATTATTCATTCCTGGTGGTGTGTTGTTAGGGAGAGATCCTGCAACTTTGGAAAAAACAGAATTTTGAACTATGCAACTTTTTTGTTAGTCTGATTTAGATGATGCTAATGAGAAGCTGAGAAGCATGCAAAGCACACTGGATAATGCCTACAAGTGAGTAAGAGTACTACCAATAAATACTACTACTACTACTACTATGAGGATGACGACAACGGTGGTGGCGGCAACAACGACGACAACATTATGATTTTGTATGGCCTTAGGTGATATCTCGTCAAGTTGTATTTAGCCTGTGAGCAGTCTCCTGAGTAAAGAAGAGGATTGGTAAATAGAACCCAGACTGGGGAGGGGAGGGTGGATGTAGTCTGTATGTGTAAGAGTGACACTACCATTTGGCTGAATCTGGTAATTTGGAAAGGTGAGATTTAAACGTGTATGAGCTCTGTTGCCCCAAACCCCCCCCCCCCCCTTCCCCCACTTCCTTACAAGCCAAGCCAGGTGCAGTTCACTCTGTTGCCACTAGACTCTTCACAGTTGTGGCATTTACATCCCTTCTGTTTGTTATGGGTCAAAGTAGGCTGTATTTATTAATGCAATTTGCTATTTCTCTTGCAATAAATTATATTGTTTTGGTAGTATTGTGTGAATAAGGCCTCTTGTTTTACTTGTTTTCAACTGCAGACAACTGGCAGATTTACATAAAGAAAATGCATCTAAAGACAGTGCAGTACAGGTTAGTTTATGATCGATTTTTAAGCAGAAGTTCTTTTATTTTGAGGGACAATTTTCTTATCAATATTTATTTCAATTTTTTTGACAGGAAGCAGCTCTCAGTGCTGAGATGAATGCCAAGGAAGGACTAAGAGTTGCAATGCAGAAGAGGGAAAGACAGTTTAAAAAAGAAATTGAAACATTAGAATTCCAGGTATACCTTTTACTCAGTATAAAACTATTGTGTGTAAAATTATGAAGTTAACAATTAAAAGTGAAAGGAGATTTGAAAGAAGGTGTGGGAATTAATTAGTTGAGCTCATTGTTTGACGAAGACAGAATATTTCAAGAAATTATCCTGAAGGCTTTTTTCATTGTGTTTGTTTTATTAAACAGGCTTCTTGGGTTGAGCTCAGTTTTAGGTTTACTGTTTTTTTTTTCCTGGATTAATTGCCCCAGACATGCTGCGTTTCCTTGCTCAGCATACCACTCATCCCAGGGATCTGGTTTTCTCTTGGCCAAACGAACAGTGTAACAAATGAATTTAAATATATGAAACATATATTTTTTAACTGTGGATCAAATAAGTATGCAACTTAAGCAACTGCGCTATCAAGCTAACTGGGAGCTAGTCATAATGCTTAAGTTGCGTACTAACTGCGAGGATCTTTCTTCTATTTGATCTTTCATCTGCAGTTCAAAATATATGTTTCATATATTTACATTCATTTATTCATCCTTCTCGGGTGTATTACAAACTCACAATATGACCAGCTCCCAGTTGGCTTGATAGCTCAGTTGGTAGAGCACTGCACTGGCATCGCAGAGGTCATGGGTTCGAATCCTGCTCAAGCCTGAATTTTTTTCAGGCTTTCTTTTCACAACTGCAAGGATCTTAATTCTATTTGAAACAGTGTAATGTAAGATAAACAAAACAAAATCACAACTCCCTGCTTCCAACTTTGTTGCTGTATTACAGTGCCACACTTTATTTATTGGTTTTGTACCATTCTCTCCTGTATCCCTTTGTTTAGAGTAACTTCAATGCATGCGTAAGTGACTGTATTATCCTATGTTGTGCAGCAAAGCTGAGTCATTTAGTTTTATTGCTGGACATGCATGCATGATAACCCTCAGGGACCTTGTTCTTCTAGATAAGTGATCTTCAGAGTAGTGTTCAAAGAGGTGAGCAGCAAGCCAGCAGAAGAGAAGATAACCTTCGTCAGGAGATTAGTGACCTGCAGCAGGTGAGATTATACAGAAAATTATCACAGTAAAATCACAGGTGAATTTCCTTGTGAGTTCACCTTACCATTTTAATGCGTGCACTTATTCTGACTGAAAATCTATTCCTTGACATAAAGTTTGATGTGATTAAACCAACTAACAATGACAACAGCTAGTTGTTTCACTCAAAGTTAACTGTGATTTTGTAATAAATCCTCTTGTCATACTTTGTAATTAAGTACAGTGAAACCCCGCTTTACAGGCACCCGCTTTTGGACACTCCTTATTACAGACAGTTTTCTTGGTCCCGCTCCATACTTTTTCCTTAAAATTAACCCGCTTAATAAGGACACTCTGTAATACAGACACTTTTTCTGGTCCCAACGGTGTCTGTTATAACGGGGTTTGACTGTATCCAAGTTTGAAAAATACTATTGTTGCCCCGCAATGTGTGACTAATAAACTGATAATCCTGAATGGTAAATCTGGATACAATGGTATTATTTTCTTAATGATAGCTCAGAACAGTACAGTACCTCTAAAATGAACGTGAATAGATCTATGTCTGGTTCAGAGACTACCAAATAACAATGAAAGGAAGCTCGTGTTTGAGAAATATACTTAGATGTGTGTGAAAGTTGTTAGCTTGTTTTTTTTTTTTAAACAAAATTAGACTTTATTTTCAAGAACACATTACTTACGTTATATTACAATGCTTTCACTACAGATTACTTACACTACTAACAATACAAAACTCTATTTGCCATTAAAATGGTGTTTCAAACATACAATTTTTTTAGCTTAATTACTTACAATGTGGCTGTATATACTACTAACTACTAACTTCACTTACAACATTACTAACACCGTAAACAAAACAAAAAATATGTATATTGATTAAATAAATATCATAAAAAGTTTTGATCACTGATTTTGTAAAACACACCGTAGAGGAAAGAAGAACTAAATGTTTTGTAAAAAATCCCACTTTTTGATTTATTTAGCTTGTGTGCCTGATTTTAAGTTGTTAGCTTGTTCCAGGTATTCAGATAGTAGGGAGCAGTGGAAAAATTATTGTGATGCGAGTATCTTGTGGTTTTTCCCTGCTCCTTGCCTTTATTATTCACATGCAATGCAATTTACTCTGCCCCCCACCCCACTATCTGAACGCCTGGAACAGGCTAGGAAGTTGTTACTTAACAATATTATTCACCAAAGTGGAGGTGAATAGTGATGGATATTTACCGAGCCGAAAAGCGGAGAGGTAAATATCCATCACTTTCACCGACACTGAGGTGAATAATTGTTTTAGTACATACCACACAATTTCTGACAATGTACCGACAAATGGTATGAAATTTTAAAATCTCGCACACCATGCAGTAAGCGATTTCTAAAAGTTCCGTCTCGCTTTCTTGCGTAAAACGTTTGGAGATAATTGTTTAGTTCCTACGGTGTCATTTCTTCATTTTTTCTTTGAAATTTGTCTTGTCGTTGAAACCATGCTGAAAAATATTAGATGTTTCATTGTTTTCATTGTAATTTTAGTGCTCGGCAGTTTTCGTAAACAAGTGATTGTATTTTCATTTTTCGCCTTAGAATACGAGGTTGAAAAGATTAAATAACTTACCATTTATTGCCGTCAAACCAAACTTTGTTGCCATTTATGTATTTTTTTTTTTTAGCAGCCGCCTCGCTTATCGAAATAATTTCCTCTTAAGTAACCGTGGCGAAATGGGAAGCCATCTTGTTTCTCTTCGGTCGCTTGGAGGTGAATATGGTACTTGGCTAATTACCTCTGAGCTAGCCAATCAGCAAGCACGAAAAGTGCTATTCACTTGTGTGGTGTATACTAAAAAATATATCAAATGGTTTGAACAGAGATTGCAAGAAGCAGAGGCTCGGAATCAAGAACTTACAGAAAGTGTGACGCATGGTATGTAAACATATGATACAAACCGCCACCTTGCTGATGATTAGGAATAGTGTTCATTTAATGAATGACTCACTTCAAGATCATTCAACATTTGCAACTTAACAAAAATTGAATGATGCTGAGACTTCGTTGTTGTCAACTTAACAAAGTACTTGATTATTCTTTCTGGCATTAATATATGTTATGTTTATGTTACTTTGTTTTATGTTTGTGCAACTCACAGCTACAAGACCACTTTTGAGGCAGATTGAAAACCTGCAAAGCAGCTATGGAAACCATACCCAAACCTGGGAGAGAGTGGAGAGGAACTTAACAGAGAGACTTAGTAAGTGCAACTCTGAATTTTTGCGTTTTCACATTTGTTTTGTGACTGATGACCTTGTGTTGCAGACGAGGCTCAGATTCAACTGGCTGAGGCACAAGAGAAGGAACGTGTAGCAACGGAGCATGCGCTGGAGTTAAAGTCTCGAGTGGCAGCGGTGGAGTCGCAGTTGATCACATATCGGCAAGACAAGTCACGGCTGGAGGCTACTCTGGAGGTGGAACGAACCAAGCTAGACACTGCAGAGGATGCAAGGAGCAGGTAATTACAATAATCAATAAAAAACTGTTTCATTGTATTATGCAATTCCAGAGTTTTGATTGGCCTAGCAGCCATAGTATATCATACTCCACAAATATTGGCCATTAAATTGTCTGTCTTTCTCGAAAAATGAAATCAGGAAGATCTAACAATATTTTTTTGTTGTTTTTGATAAAATAATTAATTGCTCGCCCTTGCTGGATATGGGATGATTATAGTGAACTCGGCACTATGCATTAATACGTTGGCTGTCTATCACCTAGCTACCACCTCATGTCCAGTGCGCTCATGGAATAGATGTTTTGTATACTAAACTTATAGGGCTGAATGATTGTTCAGTTTTACAAAAACAACACAGCAACAACTACACGCAGCCTTAGTTTTGCCAAGACTCCAATCTAATTTAATAAGTATGTATTATTTTCAAAATCCAAATAATTGAGCGGGGACTTAGGAGTCTAGCCGGTTCGTCGAGACGTCATTCCGTCAAACGAAATTGGTTTGAATCTCATAATGTATTTGAATGGTACGGTTTTCTTTTAGTTGGTTTGGACAGAATGACGTCACAAAAATTGTTACAAAATGGCGGCACTCAAAATTGAATTTTGCACTCAGATGATTTCAGGAACGAATTTCATATTGATCGGATACTGAACTCATAGTTCACTTCTTTTTTGGTTGATTAAGCACAGATGTGATTATTCCCCGAGTGATTTCATTCTACCAAGGCGTATTTTATTCTCTCTCTTTCCCTGTTTTGTTTTTCCACAAACATAGAATTAATGAGCGCGTATGATTTTTATTTGTTGCCGGTCTGTTTGCCTGTTGATTAGTGTATTGTATTTGTTATTTTCTTAGTAAAGTTTCTTTGTTGTTGTTGTTGCTACGTACACTCCTTCCTATCGATGTTGCCATTGCTTTGCCATGTCCAATCACATCTTCTTTCTTCTGATTTTTGTTTTGAATTGTTCCAGGGAAGCTGCTAGAGCAGAGGCAATGGAAATCAAATACCGAAAAATGATGGAAGATAACAATGTGGAAAAGGTACTGACATTAAAGAGTTGTTTGGATGGTTCTACTTACAAACGGCTTACAATGCAACTTACGGCCACCTCTTTATTATTCTTATCACGGCCACTTTACGGATTGATTTTTGTTAATGCTCCAAGTTGCTTCGTGCTACAGAGGCCGGGTTAAGCTCCAGCCGTGTGGGCTACTTGGGCTCGTAGTACGAGCTTACCTTTATTTATCCACTTACAAATACCGTTTCCCCACGAGCTTACCTTGTGAGACTCTTCTTGTAAAATCCTCTGACGAAAGCTAAAAGATGCCAGGAAAAGGATGAGGCGAAGAAGTTGTGTTTTTGTCGCAAATACAATAATGTTGATTGTAGTTTTTGCCGCTTCCAGAATAGTAGTTCTTGTTTTGTGCCTTTCACAAATTCTTCAAAGTAAAAAGGAACCTCAGAATGCACGTTGATGTCACGTGACATGTTCATTGCAGGCCTTACTTGAACAGCAGCTGGCTGTTGAAAAAAGTAAGATGGAAACAGAGAAGAAGAGATTTCAAAGTGCCATGAATGAGAAGGTGAGTTTGCTGCGGTTTGACGCTGTCTATATGAATAGGGAGTATTTATATGAAGACATTTGATCGGTCAGTTAAAGAACTCTACTAAATGAAGCATTGCCTTTACCTTACATTCGTTTTACAAAAAAAAAAAAAAAAGAAGAAAGACAGACACAACAACAAAACAACTAAGAAGAAAAGTGCTATATATTGTCACTTACCGACAGCTACTAGAAATGCCGGCAATTTTTTCTCCCTACCATATCCTCCAAACAAACATGAAAGAACAAATGGCAGTCATAAGAATGGTGTATTATTCGCTGAGTGACACAGGCAAAGTCGGAAAAAGGAAATTCCAGTGCTCCTACGAGGTGTCGAACCTAAGACCTCCCGATTACTAGTTCGGATGCTCTACCACTGAGCTTCAGGAGACTCGTGGGAGCTAAGGCCATTAAACTAGGTTCATGGGACAAACATCCTGCATACTGCTAGGATTTGAATGTCAATGTGTGGCATACGCGCAATGGAATAAATTTCGACCGGATATTTTGTCACCATGCTCAACACTGTTGATATTTTTAGGAGCGAATATTACTGCAGCAATCCAGCCTTTCTGGAGTCCCGCCATCACCCTCTGCCTCAAGTGAACTCTCACAGGTAGGAGATGATTAGTAATCAACTTAGTAGAGGGCAACTACATCCTAAATGACCGAGGCCTTGGAACTAGTCGAGTGTCTGCAAGTTACAAATCCAACGAACAATGGTTTGTCAACAGTTCCGGTTTTCGGTGCAAAAACGCCATATTTCTACCAAGAACAAGCAAAGCAACAACAACAGAAAAAATGAAATTATTTAAGACATTCTTCCCTGCGTTGTTAATTATTAACAAAATCAAATAACTTGCAATGAATTTATATTTTTTCTTCTTTTTTAAAACTAAATATGACGAAGCTTTTCGCACATTCTGAGCACCGATCCTACGGCTTTACTGTGAATTGACTTTGCCGTTATTTACTTCTTTGAAGAGCAAAAGCGTGATGAAGTATACTTGTCTAATGTTCTTATAGGATGAGTTTCCTGAGGCCTCCCCCCACAGGACACATATGCGGCAGAGTAGCAGCGGTAGCTTTATTGATGGCATCTCCAGAGGAATCATGGGAGGTAGTACCGCTATGGTAGAACGACTGCAGGCTCAGGTCAAGCAAAAGGATGGCGAAATTGAACTTTTACAGGTATTGGGCAGATTGGGAAGGTTTTAAACTGAGACATCGCAGGGAACACGGTTTGACAAGCTCACAACAACAAGAACAAAGTAGCAAAGTAAACAGAGAGATGAAACCTGTAAATACATCAACACACGAAATGAATACCAGGCTTGGTTAGCAGATCAGATTTTTCAAAGAAATTTCAAGAATTTTTTTTTTTTAATAGTTTCTTATGAATTTCCGAGAGATACGAATAACCGCGTAGTTTTTTTTACCATAGGAGGAAATTACCTCTCTGCAGAAAACGCGTGATTCGCTTACAGAAGAACTAACCATTCTCACATCAAGGGTAGAAAACCTGGAGCGAGACAGCCAACTGTTGGCTGAATTGCGAACGCGACACAAGGTAAGGAACGGCACTTGTAGGAGGAGAGGAAAGAGGGTGGTTTGTGATTTTAAAAAATAGACAAAGCGCAGAAGATGTTGTGAAATCATTGACTTTGGAGCAGGTCACCGGACCCAGTGTGCAAGAGTCAGAGACCTCGGTATGACGAAATTACAATCTCTAACAGTGTACTGATCTACTAGGATTGGCTGTAAATAAATTGGTCTTGTAGGAAGGAGACAAATTGTTTGTAACCACCTGTTCTTCTCTTTAGATGGCCTTATTGTATGGACTAGCTGTTGCATCATAGAATCAAGCAACTCTTACAAATTACTGTTCAATATAAAAATGCGTTATTACGTGCAATATGCAGGGCCTAAATAAGTAAGTAATGAAATTTTAGGCAAAAGTGAACTATATTTGTTTGCACAGTATTTGGTAAACAGCCTGTCTAGCACGTAATACTACAGCACTGTCAGCAGATGAATAACATCAACTGCTCCATGCTGAACCACTTGGACAGAGCCCCGTGTATCACAGCCTACTGATGGCGTGTTATCAAAGTGATACTGCTAAAATCCGTGTCAAAGTTAACCTTGTTTCACTTATCATTGTCATGCGTTTTAGGAGCTGGAGCAGCGGCACAATGCTGTGTTGCAAATGTACGGTGAAAAAGCTGAACAATGTGAGGAGTTGAAGATGGACTTGGAAGATGTTAAATCCATGTACAAATCACAGGTAAAACGGTCTCTGCTATCATATGCCAGAAATCTTCCGAGACATCGTAGCGATCCTGGTTGGGGGAGTGTGTTGGATAGTCTGGAGGGTAGCATGCTTCTATTTTTTTTTCTTCTTACTTTGTTTCGGTCAGCTTAAAATTCACATTGGAGGCCCTCTCCCCTCACAGGTCGTTGTCGTTGTGCAACTCGGCCGTGTAGTTTATATATTCAGCACGACAGGTCCCCGATGGGAATCAAACACATCTGCACACCGGTCACGCGCATGCTCTAACCACTGAGCTACTAGGAGACTGGTGGCAAGCTAGGTCATGTACTAGGTTTCACGTCTTGGATACTGCTAGGATGTTAATAACAACCCTTAGTGAATTGCCAAGCTTGCCCGCACGAGTCTTCCTTTAGCTCAGTGGTTAGAGCGGCATCCAAGGTCCTTCGGCTCGATTCCGGTTGAGGACTGAAGTTTTTCATAGAGTCAGTAGAGTGAGTTTGAAGGTGTACTTTTTGGCTTACAATGCAGGTCAGCCATTGACTGTTTTACCTTTGTTGTGTTGTAGAAGCAGTTTCAAAAGAAGTCTTCAATGTAATGCGACCATATTGTATCTAAACCGTGAAATCATCGTGAGAGTAAAGTTATATTTGAAGGATTTTAAAATGTTTTGATCGTGAAAAGGCTGACTGACTCGTTTGCATTTTTTCCTGTTGTAAACCACTACGAGCAGGCTCGTGGTTTCCATGCAGGGCTGTTCTTCGTACTCTTCGTTACTTTCCATATTTGTGGGATGACCTTCTTTTCTTCTTTTATGACGTGAAATAAGCTGGCCACATATAAATACAAACAAATATACGAGTTGCAACGGAGACCAATCAATTTTTTCTCTCTTATCTTTTTTTTTTCCTCCACAGATTCAAGAACTTCTTGGAGCTGCAAGATGACAGAACAGCTTGCTTACAGTATACTTTAGCTATGTTAATTGAACTTCAGTTAACAGGCACTCCAAAGTTAGAGCGCTACAAACAGTGCCAGCACCACAAGAGAGTGGTTCTCAGCGGCTTTTTATGCGGACATTTCAGGATTTCATTAAGCAAGGAAGGCTAAAAGGTCTAATTGTAAAGGTTTTGGTTACAGCTGCTACTTTTGACGTTGCACCTGAGGACATTCCTATATTGCCAAATTTAAGGTCGCGTAGGACCCTTGCCTATCTGGCAATAAATTCATAAGCTAACCTTCTGTGGTTGGTGTTAGGTTTTTACTCCTAAATTTCTTAAAAATCTCTGAATTTCTGAAGTCGATCGCGCTGGAAATTTGCAGGGATATTGTTAGATTACTAATTAATAATAAAGATACTTGTTATTGCTATTACTAATACCGCCAACCAGAATGCATTGAATAACTTATTTTAAAAGCACGCCAAAAAATCTTGTCATGAATAATCTGCGTACATATTATTAGAATCAGTCGTCACGATTCCAACATACTCTTTAAAATGAGGCTCCTGCGCGATCTTAAACATAGTTTTAAAAATGTAACAGTCTTAAAACAATTTGAAGGTTTTTATGAACACAAAAAGTCAGTAACAAGAGGTGTAGACTCCTTACGTGGGCAGACTGATTTCTGGTCATAACCTGGTCATGTGTTTTTTGCAATAAACCACGCTAAAGCATGTAAACAAAAGCTATCAGTTATCTTAGCATATTCCTTAAGGTGGCTCACAACAGTTTCCAGCACAGTTCCTTAAGTTACCTTGTGATTGATTATTACAACCGCGCTTTATCAGTGGACACTACAATAATGCATCGTGGAGAGGGATTCAGAGCGACCTTAAATTGTCGAAAATTTAAGGTGTCTCTGAAACATTACACTTTAATAGTACAAATGGGGGTCACCGAGCTCGCTTTTGAGTTATAATCACTTAAAGCTAAATTTAAGGCTGTTCTTAACAAGCAATATTGTTGCTATGTTTTGAACATATAAAGTCGAGTTAACAACCATAACTTGTTCACCAATAATTAGGCATGTCTTTGATACCATTACTGTTGTATCAACTGATAAAGAGTGCTAGTATAAATCGACTGCTTATCTGCTGTTGTTACCAACGGGGCTGTAATATGTGTTCCCTTTTCTGGCCATAATAGACACAAACGTATATTTCTTGCTCAGGAGAACGAAAATAGCGTTTGTGGTTTGATTCAGGCAGCGGGCTCTTAGTCCGGCCACGATGAAAAAGAGAGAAACTTCTTGGCAAAGGCCAAATACCAAACTACTGATATTTTTCCTAAATTTTAGAGGCGTTCTACTAATTTCTACGAATAGAAACAAGCAACATTTTTAAATACTACTTCCCATAAAAAAAAAAAAATGTCAGCAAAACGAAATTCAACAACCTGTGCATTAGCTCTCACAGATTCCCGCCTTCACTGGCAACAGGAATGTGTCAAACCAGTTACCAAATGAGACTTGAAATATTATTTACCTATTAAAATGTTGTTTTCAATTGGAAAGTTCTATCATCATTGTGGCCGGACTACAGGCTGCCACACCATGGTCCAGTCACTTGTCATACCAATCTTATTCCACGCATATGTGCTATGTTGAACGCTGGGTACTTGACTGGTTTGTAACGGCAATGGGGAATACCTAGTGTCCAGAGATAGCCATGCATAAAAATTATTTATTAAGAGTTGAATCTATAAATTCTGGGAGTGGGTTAGCATAACTGCAATTAGTGTAAAAATGCATGCCGTATTTTATTTTAATATGGCGGTGTTAAGTGGAACAAGCTGAAATGGCGTAAGGTTGGGGTATTTTTATCTTAAATGTAAATCTAAAGCAAATAAATGGTTTTGCCCTGGGAATGTAAATTGTCATGTTAAACATTGTAGTTTTGGGGAAAGGGCAATCATATTAAATGGCAGATTAATTTGTCGTTTCTTTTGGTTTGTCATAGTCTGCAATGAGACTCTTTCTAGCCACTCAATATTTAGTACGTAAAACTCTTCACGCGTTATATCTCAGGATAATGCCTGAGCTAAGGTTGAAAGATTTTCTGAGAACTGACAAGTTGGTGGAGATGCTTGCGCGACAACTTGTATCCCCAGTGAGTCTGGAACAGCAGTTCGCGGGATTGTGGAATCTGAAAAATACGAGTTATTTTTGCTGCAATAATTTTATACCAACCTGTCTGTCTGTATTTATCCTGCAGCTCCTTTACTATCGCTTCTGCTGAAACATAGATAGAAATACCACAAAGATAGGCCATTATATTGAAGGGTACGAGAGCGCCGGTTCACGACTGCATGTGCCGTTCCAATGCGTCAACTTTACAATCTCGCGCCGCACACTGGTGCAAACTCTACAGTGCCTCTATCGTGCCTTGTTGGTTTAATCCTACGGAAATACAATCATTTTGCGGTCAATTCTTGGCCAAGCAAACCCTTTTATTCTTGCTTGATCCCTGAACCCGGGTCCCTGAAGCACATTTACGATAAGGACAATCGCGCTCGGGCCATGGTAGGAGGGGGGGGGGGGAGGGACAGGTCCTCCCCTATATAAGCTAAATATGTATGTGCCGCCCCAAAGGGTATGGTTTTTGAGCCTTTTTGGTCTGGAGACGGGTATAGATTTTGACCATTATAATCTTCAATTGGGTATTGTTTTCAAGGGAACCACGAGAGTGTATAAACGTGTTTGTCTTTTCAAATCCAAATGAATAGTGTAGAAAGAAAAGCATCCAAAATATATCATTCGAGCTGAATTTTTCGGGTGAATTTTACCAATTCTTGACTTCGGCACTGATACAAAGCTTAATTACACCAGAGGCCAGGTCTGAAAACGGGTATGAATTAAAACGGGGTGTGGAAAATGGCATGTTTGTCTGAAATATGGTCAGGATTTGGAGAACCGGGCGGCACACCCCCACTGAGAATTCCAAGGAGTACCGCAACCCCCCCAGAATCGCGTTTTGTTCAGTAGTCTTTCAGTATGTTATATGAGCTCACGTTTCAGTGCTCTGCATGATGAAAGAAGGTTACCTTGGGCATTTAGCCCAAATTTTCGGTTTGAACTACGGAAGCGTTTTTCTCAAATAGAAAGCCTTTTTCCACACGACGAAGACCCTCTTTTCCAGTTGCAAACTTATGATCTGATTGCTGATTGACTCAGTGGAGGGTCCCCAATAGGTTTTTCGGGATCCGGGATTTGGCTTTTTTAAAGGTCGGGATTCGGGATTTTAGCGGAAAAGGGTGACCGTGATATTCGGGATTAGAATTAGGGACGGGACGCGTGAGCTGACGATTTTACGAAGCGGGATGCAGAAAATGTTACTCTAAAGAACGAGATCCGGGAAGTCCGTTGTCGAAAATGTACAATGAAAATCTAGTTTCACCGTCCTAGACGAGAAAGAAATTTACGGGTCCTATGTCTTTACAGATAAAATTTCTTCAGTGCTCCCTGAGACCTTGTAGTTTGAGCCGATAAACCTAAACAAATGCCACAGACCTAGCGTACACAGCGGTATAAAGGGACTAATACAAACGGCTCCGAATGATAAGAAAACCTCCATTTGGTAAATTTGTGTAGTTTCCTTCATGGTCAAAATCAAAAGGTCAAAAGAGAGATCTCACCATATTTTGATCGAAAAGAAAAATCTCTCAGAAACGTACTCAGGAAAGCACTTAATCCAGAAGTCTAAGGTACATAAGCAACCCGAGCGAGAGTCGTGTTCGGCCTGTCACCTTTTCAAATATCTGTTGCAGTCCGGCACGTTGTGGTACGTGAGTACTGTAGCAATGCTCTTCAGACTTTGATGGCCGTTATCCCTGACTGAAAAGTTTTGCCAAGGATCATCGTGATAAGAAAGGCACCCATCACCATTCAATTGAGAGAAAAAAGGAAAAAGAACAAGCTCTAAAAAGAAATTGCTAACTAACTTACTGACTGACGTGATTCGCGGGAAACTTTGATGTCGTCGTTATGGTGGAAAGATATAGAAGAAATAACTTGACTTGGAACGATCTGACCGTAAACCGATCACACAAATACTTGAAAATAACTAGACTTTATATAAGTACCTGTGTGTGTCCAAGAAGTGTTTTATGGTAGTAGCCGGCGAATATAAAAAGAACATGTAACTGACAAAAAGAGCTTGCTGGCCGAGATCTCGTCCCCAGCGCCTGCGCGCCTTTTAAGCCTACCTAACCAAGGTTAAAAAAAAAAAACCTACCCTGGGGTGGGAATTCTTGGGTGAGATTAACTTCAGGTGGAGTCTCTTTTAAACAAAGGACTCTTTCATGGACTGAAACACGAAACAGTCAGCGCAACAGAATCATGATATTTGACCGGAGTGTTCATCCAGCCCCAGACTCATACCGGAAGTTGGACTAACCAGTCTCCAGTGCCCCTCGTCAGGAACAAAGATGGCGAACGACAGCAGTGAAGACGAATCTTTGAGCAAAGAAGTCATTCATTTCCTGAATAAGAGTGTGGGAACAGAGAAGTCTTCGGCTTCAGAGGTTTTTCGTCTACTTCAAGATGCTCTAAAGAAAAAGAAAAACCTAGAGACGGAGGTAAGTAGCCCAGAAAATGTGTACAAAGAAAGTAGCTGAGGCCTCATGAGGATCACATATTTTTCACGTGTGAAAGAGCACATCCATGACCGATACGTTTAAATAAGTCAATACAAGAAATATTACTGATTTAACTAACTTAGCAGTGAGCTGTTTCCCTGGGAATAGTTATTTTTAAGTTAAACCGACGGAAAATCGTGGTTACAAGTAAATTGGTCACATTCTATTTCACAGAGAAGCTGAGAGAAGGTCAAGCGGTCAATTTGTGATATAATTAAAACTCAAGACTTTTGTTTGTTAGATAAGAAATTGCGGAGCGAAGAGCAGTTGTTTTAATTGTAAGTTAGGAAAGCGACTGCTTACGTTTCATCTGTTGACTTGATGGATATTGCGGATTCTCGAAAGAAAAAGCCGGAAAGAAAGAAACCTAATGCATCCAAGATTCAAGATTTTGTATGATACTTAATGATTCTACATATTTACAATGCTTCTCATAGTGACAAATTTTGATTTTAAAATGCAGTGACAAGATAAGATAGTTTTCCTTCATATTAATTACGAAGGCAGTTGTAATTGTGTTTTTAAACTTGAAATTCCAATAAACCATTGTCCTTTCATTCTTCAGTACATTTTCTTATTATTCGTTATCAAGAATGCAAATAATTTTCTTCTGCTTGTCTTCCATGTATATATAAGGTGATCCATCATAACAAACTAAATTATAAACAAAGCATGTAAGACATGAACACTATTGTACAGTTAAACGTGAGGTGGTAAAAGCTCAATTTGGAGTAAAGAAGGTCAATTTTTCTTCAATAATTCAAGAAAAATGGAAAATTTATTTTTAAGTGTTTCTGGTCCAATTCATTCTGTATGATCAGTTAGGTACGCTTTGTAGGACTTTTTTCATACTTTGTGAGCTGGTTACCATAAACTTCTTCTTGGAGTGAAAGTGATGACATACCAAGAGGTGCGAAAACCAAGGAGCCAAATGAATGTGTTAAGCATGATGAATTCTTTCCATTAATTTTGTTAACTTTATAATAATAATAATAATAACAATAATAATAATAATAATAATAATAATAATAATAATAATAATAATAACAATAACAATAATAATAACAATAATAATAATAATAATAATTATTATTATTATTATTATTATTATTATTATTATTATTATTATTATTATTATACTATTATTATTATTATTATTATTATTGTTCTCTTTGTATCTAGTTACATGAGGCCCAGTGTCAAATGCCCAGTAAGATTCAAGTCGTACTTGACGAGGGCTGCTCAGCTGTGAAAGAAATCAAAAGTCTTCAACAAGAACACGAACAGCTCAGTGCAAAAGTTGACAGCCATCTTCAGAAGCTGCATCCCCTTGCAGAGAAACTTTCCTGTTTAGTTAATCAGATAGCTGAGGTTGAGAGATTTCGAGCATATGTGAGCTGGATACAGAAGATTGAAGCAGTCAGGTAACAAGTTATTTTTGTGTATTTTGTGTGGTAATTCTGACAAGATCTATACAATTACATAGAATCATTTGAGACGTGAGCTAGACAGAAAAAAGTATTGTTCATACTGAGATTGCTTAGAGGTCACTTTGAATCAATGTAGCTTTATTTGTAATCAGTTTGTATTATTAAGCCATACGTGAGCATGTGTATGTTGTAGTTTAAAAATTTCAAACCAGTTTGAAATATTATTTGCCTTTGTCTCGGTTTTGGTAATGAGTACAGTTTAAAGGAAATAAAAATTAAACTAGGTTCAACTGAAAAATGTTAAACAACAATGTACATAAGAAGCCCCCAGTTATTGACATGCTGCCATGTTATGCTACAAATTGATGTTTTCTTTTTGATTGTCTTCTTTGAGTGTGAATGCTCATTCAGGGATAAGTTCTTTGCCTGTTTGAAGAATGATGACAAATTTACAACGTTAAGCCTGCATCCAAAATATTTGTGTGGGTGTTAATTATTTATTAATGGCAATTTATTAATGTGTGCAGTTGTCAGATTCAGCAGTTTGCCGAAAGTGGTCAGTTAAACTGGGCTGTGGAGCAGTTAGCTGTGCTATCAGAATTAGCTCACTTACTAAGTGACTCGGCATGTTGTAACCTAACCAAGTTTGTCAAGGAAATGCAACTGCACTGGCAGAAGATACTTCTCAATAAATTAGCGAGGTAATAGAACAAGATCTTGAATGACCAAAAGCTGTTACTGATAATGAGCTAAACCATCTGTGTTGTTGTTTATTTCCCTTGAGACATTATTTTATCTCCTGTTTTAAGCTATTTGGCCTGGCAATTAACCAATTGAAGGGCAGAGAGCATAACCGACCTACCGCGGTATCTCAAACTCTAGGCCGTTTTTCGATTTAATTGGGTTTGTCCAAATTTTTGCATGTGACCTGCAATTTGATCGAAAAACATTGTCCAGTATTGTTTTGTCGCCTATTCGTCTTGAAGTAGAATGTTAATGTTATATTATACAATTTACTGGTAACAGACTTTTTGATATTGTTGTATTTATTCTTTCAGTGAATTTGATGACATCATGAAAGCTTTAAAGTGGCCTTTCACTTCACTTTCAACTGCTCCTCCACTTTCCACAACATCCGATGATTACAGCAGACTAGAAAATGTATTTATCCTCCTTCTTAAACTGCAACAGTTGTATCCTTGCAGTCTTTTAAAGGTGGCAATAGCTTGTCAGCATTACCAGCTTACAATATTATTGAACGTAAATACAGATGATTACATAACTGTCGACATTTAAAATTTATTAGAGAGGGGAGAGGCTTTTAATATTTAAGTTCAGTTACAAAGAGAGTATGATGGGAAGCCCTGTTAGCTAGTAGCTGAGTGCCATGGCCTAGAATTTGGTTGGAAAAATTTACCATAAAATAGGTTTAGTGATTTTGGACAATGCTAGGAATGATGTGGGATGAAATTTTAACCCTTGAATTCCCTGCTAGCCATACATTTCTTATTTAGTTCTAAGCAGCCGTTCACTCTGAAATGTGAATACTTCGACTGGTAGCCGGGAACTTCCTTAAATAGACAACACACAGTAATATTAATTTGAATAGATAGACAACGCACAGACAACGCAAATAGACAAAACAATATATAAATAGACAACGCACAGTAATATTAATTTGATTTGACACCAATTCAGTGCACACCTGACACTCTCTTGTCACCCCTTGGCAAACTGGCAAATCCTGAAATGTGAAGCTCTTATTTTTTTGTATGATATGGAGCTTTACATGAGACCTGTGTTCTATAGATCACACCTAAGAAATTAGTAAAAAAGGAAGGGAGGAAAGAAGGACGTTTCGTACATATAAAGGACAGTAAAGATCACCTACCAACTTCAAATTGAGAACAACAGTTTAAAATTTTAATGCAAGGGTATTCTCTGTCAAAGTTGAGCTTGTTGTTCTGATTAATTAGTTATTTTTTCTAGAAGTAAGATAATTGACTGTGTCATCCTTGTAAAGAAACAACCCAAGCAGGAATAGTGGAATGAGTCTGATTTTCCTTGATTGTACCATCAGTAAGGGAACCTCATCAGGAACACCTGATGTTCAAAGTGACATTCTTTTGCCTCTTGATTGGTTGTTGAAGCCTTTCAGAAAAAGATTCCACTTCCATTTTTATGGCAACAAACAAACAAACAACCCTGAAAAGGTAAGAACTACAAAATGCATTCAATTGGGGTAAAATGTAATGAGCATTTCTTCAATAATTCAGTATTAAATAATTCAGTATCAAATTTTAACTGGTTGTCTTTCTTTGTTGTCACAAAATTACATTTTATCGGTTGTAATAGTATACTTTGTGTTCTTTCAAAAATGGATGGGTACTCCATTTGGTTGTAGAGATGAGATGTTTAGCTTACTTGTGATTTAATGTGCTAAATAACTTAATCTCTACAGTGTGACCATAGTCAATGTTTTTGGCTGTAGAGGTTGTTCAGTTTGTTAGTTTTCTTACTGATATTTGTATGTGTATGTTTTTATTTTTTTCAGCCTGAATGGTATTTTACACAAGTCCTCAATTGGATTAAGAATCACAGTGATTTTCTACAGCACACAATACAGCCTATACTTCAAAGAACTGAATTTGGATCAGTGGATGCAAAGGTGACCTGGTATATCATACAGTATGGCTTGGATGTAATATATCAAACATGAGAAAGCGTAATTCATCAGATATCCAAACACTGAGAAGTAGGTTGAAAAAACGAGGCGCAGCCAGGTTTTTTTAAACGACTTCAACGTGTTTGGATGTCTGATGAAACACACTTTTGAGTGTTTGATATGGCTTCTCAAATGATCAATAATTCTTGTAGAAATTCAAGGATAAAGTTGGCAAAATTTTATGGTAATTAGGATCACATATCCAAACCACGGTCATGGTAGTGATTTTCTTTGTTTTCTTTTGATCGATTATTAATGAGTTTGAGAAGGTATGATACCATTGATTTAGGACCTACAGCTGTAACTTGTTGTAATACAGTATGTACAGCCACCTCTTAAAGGTAAAAAGCTGAGTGCATACCTTGAGTCATTTCAGAAACGTAATGACTGTTTGAAAATAAAATATGTGTAAATTACCTTTTCTTGGTTAGAAAATGTTTCTGCTATAAAAACATAAAAAATACTGTTATTATACAATTCCTATGGAGCCCTGTTGGTACCAGCAGGGCACTGTATATTCCTCATGGCCAAACTACATTGTATCAGTAATTGGTTACTCATTTTGCAAACTTTGTTTGTTGGTAATCTTTAGCCGCTACAAAGTGCTTGTAAGGCAGCTGCCACGAGCCACTGAAAAAATACATTGCACAGCCTTGTTTGTCAGGTGCAGTCACAGGTTGAGTTATAATATTATTACATGTTTTTTTCCTCATAATTGTCCTGGTTTCTTTTTCAGACGGAGTTTATTTCTGGGCTGTTGAAAGTTGTTGTGAAAAAATTAGAGCACAGCATTCCACAAATAATAGATGATGACAATTTATATTCTCACATGATTGATGAGATACTGTTATTCAACAAAGAGCTTCATTTGGCTCATAATTACCAGTCTACTGAACACAGCTGTTTACATGTCCTAACTACTGATGCTTGTCTACAGAGATGGGTGGAGCTAGAAAAAAATTGTAAGTATTTTTGTGGCAGGTTTTTTCTTAACAATTATAGCTTAATAATAATGATTTTTGACTATCATTTCAGATTTCATTCTTGATCAAAAACATAAAACTGAGGGAAAAAAATAATGTATTAATGTTCCTAGCATGTTGTCCTTTTATGCCTTGGTTTAAAAATCAAGCAGCTTTCTGATTATGTGCTTCAATATTGTGGTGAACCTCAGTCACCATCAAGGCATTACCATCACCACTACCACCATATCTCCATAATCAACAACATCTCCGTTACCAGCCCAAGCACCATTTTTATCACCACCACCATCATCATCATTGTAAACAGAAAATAATTGTTTTTGTTTTATATTTATTTCATGTTTTGTAAGTACTGGTGTAGCGACTGTTGCTATTTAGCAACAGTCGAACCTTGATATCTGGACTTTTTGACAGGTCCCAATATTTAATAACTCATGATGAATATCCTTAGATTAGAAATTATTATTAAATAATAATAATTATAATTATTTTTTTGCATTTACATGTGTAAGTATTGAATAACTGTATTTGAAATGGGTTTGTTTTCTTTTGAAGAGTGAAAATGCTAAGCATTCACTGATACTTTGTAAGGTGAAGTTACTGCATGTGTTCAGAGAGGAAATTTTTAAATTTTCATTTTTATCCATAGAAATAAAATTTCAGGGTCAAGTCTGGCTTGTTCAGCTTGGTGTGCTTGGTATGATTTGACCTATTCATTTTGGTTTCAGTGTGGTTTTGGTCAGTTGGTAATAGGCTTGTGATAAAAATGTTCTGTGCTGATCCTTTAATACAGTATGTGTTTTTTTGTGATACTCCTTGGAATCCTCTTCACCATTCTCTTAGTTCATATAACTTTTAATGTTGTACAGTTATGACTAAAATACTGATAATTATTTTAAAAATTGTCCATAAAATTTTTGCTATTAAGTTTAGCCAAGTGTAAGCCTTGTTCCCTTGTGCAGGAATTCATAAATACTCTACACTCCCTTTTATATTCAGATGCAGTGTCAAACATGGAGTCAGTTCTGTCCTCCTCGTCAGCTTGGTCAGCGAAGTATAAAGATGTGGGTAGTATAGATGACACGCGGATCCCTGAGTGTGCAGAAGGTTTTATGACTCTTCTCTCAGTGATAACAGGTATGGTGAAAACTTAATGATAGATTTATTCAGCTGAAATAATGTCATGATGTTTAAGCATAAGTAGGCTTCATTACAAAATGTAAAATAAGGACAATAGAGAAACATAGAACTGTGAACAGGTGCTGTTATTGTACTTTGTCTTGAAAACAGAGATCGATCTGCATGAAAAAGAAAAAGGTTTTAGAAACTTGAAAAACTGTGTTGACTTTGTAAAGTTTGTTCAAGTCATACATGGTTTTCCCAATAATTTATAATAATAATATATAATTAAGCATATAGCATACATAATAATGCAATAAACTTAGAGTTTGTAGCACTGTAGTGCTAATAATTATTATTAGCACTACAGTGCTACAAACTCTAAGTTTATTGCATTGGACGTAGAAAGAATGCACTCCTAATTGCATTTGGAGTTGAGATTGTATGGGACAGTCAATCTATCAGTAGCCCAGAAAGGAGAGACCTGGGACATTTTTCAACCAATCTCAATTCTCCCCCCTTTCAGCATAAAAACCAAAAAAAATCAAGCAACAGCCAAAATTAACACCAGAAAGCAATTAAGTAGTATATAAAAATCAGAAAAAAATCAAAAATCCGACCACTTTTTCAAAAAAAAAGTGTCCCAAATCAAGTAAACGTGCTTCACAACATTTTAAGAGGAAACCGCTTAAGACTTCCTTTCTTGTGGCGAATTGAAATATTACGTCAGCTTTAGAGGAAGTCAAAAGTAAAAACTTCCTAACCGAAGAAAAATAGTATCACGTTTGTTCGATTACATCATGTTAAAACCACTTGATTGGTCATCCTTTGACAGGATTGACTTCCTTTTTCTTTTATAAAAGAGCAATCAATGCATTTTCGCATCAATTTTAAAATGGCTGATGATGGGGAAATGTTGTGGGATGACACTTGTGGTACTGAATTGCTTGGCGTTGCAACAAATTTAACTATCTCTAAAGAACAAGAAGCAATACTGAAGGAATATATTAACTACCACGATGAAATGAAAACATTTCTTGAGACCTGTCTTGATAAAGGACAAAAAGAAGATGAAATCGCGGCGAGTGTTTACTTCAAAGAAAACAAACCAAGCAAACCGAAAGCGAGTCTTGGAAACTTGTTTGGGCACAGAAGTCGGAGACACCAACAAACTGTGGAAGAAATGCATGAATTTCTGAAATCAAGAATCATAAATCAGCAACTTCAAGAAGCAGAGCCTGCTTTTAACTCTTCTGTTTACCAAAGTTGGGAAGAAATTTCACTTCAAATAGAAAAACACATACTCTTCGGTAAACATAAAAAAAATCAAGCTCTTGTTGCGGACATCAATCTTGGTCTTCTCTTGGAAAGTGGATCACAAATTTATCAAAGGGAAAAAATTATCAAGCGCGTGACTGGAACTTTCGATAAGTGGATTACAAATAACACAGACATTTCTGTTCGTCATGCAAGAAGACTTAGAGCTTTGGCAAAGGCTTTACAACCATTTCCACGCTTGAAAAAACTTGATTTAACAACAACAGAGATGTGCAACAACCTATCAAATATTCTCAAAGTTCTTGAGATTCCTGAGTTTAAAACCTTTTGGTCACAAACAACTTGAAACTTTTTTTATCGTTGCCAAGAAAACGATGCCTTAGAAACAGCGGCCATAAATGTCCGCCGTTGCCAAGAAAACGATGCCTTAGAAACAGCGGCCATAAATGTCCGCCGTTGTCAAGAAAACAATGCCTTAGAAACAGCGGCCATAAATGTCCGCCGTTGTCAAGAAAACAATGCCTTAGAAACAGTGGCCATAAATGTCCGCCGTTGTCAAGAAAACAATGCCTTAGAAACAGTGGCCATAAATGTCCGCCGTTGCCAAGAAAACAATGCCTTAGAAACAGCGGCCATAAATGTCCGCCGTTGCCAAGAAAAAAAATGTCTTTAAAACTAAATAAAATGATTTTTATTTCATACGCTTGTGATGTTTATTTTTCACCAAACTAAAATTTACATATCTTCTTTGGATATGTAAATTAATCGCTTTTAATTTTTTTCCCGCAAAACAAACAACGAAAAACCTCCTGATCTCTTCTCAAATTCAACTCTCAACTCGTTACGTCGAGAAGTGATCCGAGTTTTTTTTGATATTTTTTTTTAATCTCCTCTTTCAAGGCTTCAACATCAACTGGCTTCGTCTCAGGCTCACTCTTCACTTTCACTTCCTTCATTTGTTTATTTCGAAGTCTCTCTTTCATCGAAAAATATTTTTCAACCTCTCGCAAAATCAAGTCAAACTCGCCATCAGAAATAAATCCATCCTTCAATGCTTTTGAAATCAATCTATTTACGGACAAAAGCGACGATTCAGCAAGAGAAACCGTTTTTTCATGTTTTCTAACTTTTCTTTCAAAATTCGCACTTCCAGCCATTGAAGCCGATGATATGAGAGTCGTGATCAATGCTGTCAAACTCAAAGGAACTCCGACGGCAATCCCGATTCCACTCAATGAAGTTCCAACACTGCTTGATGCCAACACGGTTGTCAAAAATACTGAAACGGATGTTATTTTCGAAGCGATTAATTTTGCTCTCTTGTATTTTTTGCTCACTCGTTTGTAATGAGAAATTTCGCCTTCGAGTTGTTTTTGACAATCACAAATCTTTTTCAATCTGAATTGCGCAACGTCGCTTCGCTCGCTCACTTTGTTCGCTTCGAGAGAAGGATAAAGTTGTGGCGCACTTGGAATAATATTTTGTTCACTCATATTTTATTAAAAGATCTCAAATAATTTCAAATTCAAATCTCAACGGAAGCCCATTAAAATCGATGAACTCACCAGTTTCTTCCGTCACTGTGATTCGCAAAGAATCGATTATTTTTTTCCCACCTGCTATTTTCCGAAACGGGCTATGTTTTGATGAATATTCAACTCTTTCGAAAGGACTTCCTTTGATGTCAAAACACGCCAAAACATTTGAAGGTTTTTCATTGAAAAAATTTTCGTTTTTATCAACAAGATCGCAGTTGATGAAGAGGTTGTTGAATGAAGCCAAACGATTGATGATGGTATCTCCACTTTTCAGAGTGTGCCGTCGTTGGGCTTTTGGCGAAACGTCCTGACTGATATCAATCAGACCAAGAAGATGAGTCAGGTCACGATCAAAAATAACTTTTCTTCCAAGAGGATTTTCAATCACAATTGGACCTTTTTGGTCATCAAGTTTTACTTTGATGTTTACTTTTTCAAGTATTTTCTTTATATCTTTACCGATTGTGTAAAGAGTGTAATTTCCAGGATAAATTCTATTGACAGCACTAACGTTTTTGTCATCAAATATGCTGATTTCTCCTCTTTCTTTCAAATTAAACCAAGAATTATAAAAAGAGCAACTGATCAACCTGATGAACCCAAATTTTTCAATTGGTTCATCAAAGTAAACCGTGTGATCATTTGAATTTGTCAAAACAGTCAAAACAACCATTTTATTTTCAAAACATAAAAAATGGAAAACTTGTTAAAATGGATAGATTTCCACCCAAAAGAAGCAAAAAGACTTTCCGAACAAGCAGAAGAAAAAGCGTGGCGAAACTTCAAAGCCAAATTTCCCAACGCTGACCTCAGCAAATTCGTTGCACAAGTGGATATGACCGACAAAACACACGCAACAGCTCAAATAAATTTGGTTATTGTTCCCGGTCAACATTGGCAAATTGTTTCACCCAACCCCAAAGATTGGTCTGTTGAAATGAAGAAAGCTCTTGGATTTGGAGGCTTTCCAATCGAGCTAATTCTCAATTCAAATCCTTCAAATCCAGTTCCAGCTGTTCCATTTTCAGACAAAATCCCCGAATCTTTTGGGGAAATCCTTAACCAACCAATCAAAATTTTTGTAAAACCCAACGAAAGCTTCACAACAAAATTCCGAGAAATTTTCGCGAAAACAAAGATCACCCACAAAACAGCAAAAGAATCAAGAAAATGGCTGAATCAACCAAACATGGACCATTGGCCGCAACAACTCAACTTTGCCTTTTGGTGCGCAACAACAGCTTCTGGAATCTCAAGACATCTCGTCAATTCACTCCCACCTCAAATCAAGTCCTTTCTTCTTTTCCACATTTATTTCACAACAAGAAGGATTCTCTTCGAAATGGGAGGAATTCAAAGTGAATCTGCTCTCCCAGGTGATCCCACATTCAGTCAAACTGAAAACAAATTCGACATTCCTTCATACAAGAGAATCTGTGCAGAATTTCAAATCTCGCCAAACGCAGATTTCAGATTCACCTTTGGTCAAAATTTTGGACTTGGATATGTTAACATATTTTATCCAGGAGAAGGAGACTATGCACAAAAGCATTGGACTTATCCTCCAGCAACCCTTCAAAACCCATCAAGTCAAAGATTCTCCGATGAAGGCGGAACTGACGCAAAAGGAAACAGAATTGATTTCATCAGAAACGATCAAGGAGCTGACAAACAATTCGAATTTTTCATGTCAAACGGACCTCTCAATGGACTTTCTCAAGCAGGAATGGCAAGAATCAATCAATCAATTGAAGCATTCGTTTATTGCATTCTTGGAGCACAAGTCAACGTTAGATCATCAATCCTTGGTGAATTTGGAGGCGCAAAGGAAGCTCAAAGAGAATTTCTCGTCCTCATGGAAGATGCAATCAGACAGCCTGACTTGTCAAAAAGCATCAGTAGATATCAGCTTGCGATTGATGAGGCAAAAGTCAGGCTTGATCTTGCCATTTCACCAGGAACATGGTTGATGCCTTCAAATTTTGTCATTAACACTCAAAGCACAGTTGGATACAACAACAATCTGAAAAAAGCAACTGGAAACATGAAACTCGGAGTCAACTCTGATGTCAATGTTGACTTAAAAAAAGTTGGAGCCAGGAATATGGATGGAGGACAATCAAAAAACAACAGATCAACTTCGCATTCTTCAAATCCAGAAAATGAAAACAAAAATACAAAACCACCGTCTTTGGATTCACAACAAGTCACAAAACAACTTCAGGAAGCGAGTGAAAACCAAGAAAAAGAAGAATCAAGTCAACACGAAACTTTCAAATCTGGCGTCATCATTGCAGCATCACTCGGAGCATTTGCCATTTATCGGATTTTTCGTTGAGTCCAATCCAATGGATTAAACTCAATTTTTAACTCGCTATCGCGCGCTCGCTCCGCTCGCTTTCTTTTGAATCTTTTCAACCATGAAAACTGCAACAGCAAGAATCAACAGCCAAGCGTTTTTTCCAAGGAATCCAACAACTTGTCCTGCAGTTTTGAAGATGAAACTGACGATTGAACCAATCAATCCAGGAAGAAGTTGACCAAGCTTTTTTCCAAGATCTTTCAAAGCATTTCCAACTCCTTTGGCAACAGATTTGAGTCCTTTTGAGAGCACATTCACAATCACACCGATTGTTGTGCCAACAGCAAGGAAAACAGCAAAAACTGTGAATCCATATTTCTTGAAAATGTTTTTGATTTTCTCTCGAAGAGGCCTTTCTCTTTCTATTTCTTCAATTTGTGTTCCCAGCCTGGCAAGCTCCTCTTCATTTTCTGCAACTCTTGCCTCAACTTCTGCTCTCAGTTGGGAAGAAGTGTTTTCATCTTCTAGGATTACTTTATCATTTTCAATTGAAGGGTTTTATGCAAAACTATCGTAAGTGACGATTTTGGCCATTTTTTTAAAATGTCATCCAAATGAGCTGAATTTTTGCATGTGGTCTTTGATTTAATAGAAAAACATTGCCCTGTATTTTTTTTCGCAAATTTCTGCTCCATTTTGAAGAAAAACCTTAAGCAAAAAACGCGTCGGCGTTCTTTGCATTCTTTTATTCAAAGCGTAAACAAAAGAAACCGATTTAGTTCTTTGTTTCGTAAAATCAACCGAGCGGGAAATTTCGAATTTTTTACTAAAGAAATAGGAATGAGGCGAGATCTCGGTAAGCGGGCTAGCCCGGTCAACCGGGATCATATGAAGAGGCCCTAAGTCGGAGGCTTTCTCTTTGCTCGATTTCTCAGGAGGGTACAAAAATCATGAAAGTAGCACTCCCGAAATTCACTTCAGCTAACACTTGCGAGTGGTTTGGTCAACTTTTCATTGTTTATATTTTTTTCCACCTACGAGCGTGACATTCCCTTGAATGACAAGATTTTGCATTCACTCAGGAAAGTATCTTATAAAACGTGTTTCTTACTTTATATTCCAAGAACTTAGTTTTCAATCATTCTCTTTAGAAGATTAGGTTATCGTCAGCAAAACCGCTTTAAACCGCGCAAATTTATTTGGTAACTCTATACGCAGAAGGCGGTAATTTCATTTTCGTCGCGGGAAGACTTTTCAAAGAAAAATGATATTATTTTCTATCATGTTGCAAAAGAAATAGGCCTGTTCACGTGAAAATATTAATCAAAAGGGAAGCTTAAGGCATATAAAAAAGGAGGAAGGAAGAAAAAAAAAAAGAGGCGCTCTTTTAATAAGAAGATGTATTGATTGTGTTCCGCTTCGGGTGTTCGATTAAACAAAACACGCAAACGTTCAGCAAAAACCTACTTACATTGAGTCGGTTTAAAAAGGATTACTGGTGAGCAGTAAAATTAATTTTGACTGAAAAGTTCATTTTGTAACTTACGCAGAAAGCCGTGATCGAATGTAAACATTGGCTTCTGTGTTTAAATCTCGACGGATTCGATACAGTGTTTCGATGTCTTTGACATGCACCCATGTAACTTCTATCTGGTGTAGCGTTTAGGCTTGGCGTACGACAATGTAGGAGGTAAGCCGTGAACTAAAATCAGCTCAATGCTCGCTGTTCCGAAAAGAACAGATTTCGTTCCCGTCGTTTTGACTTTGTTCCCGTTATAGCTTTGTTTTGCAAAACATTAACTATAAGCACAAAAAAATATTGTGTTGAATCATTGGTTTATCGTTGGCAAAACCGCTGTAAAACAGTGTAAATATTATGTAACTTTAACGCAGAAGGCATTCGCGTTGCTATTGACAAAGACATGTAAACATTGGCTTTCTCTGGAGCGCTTCCAAATAAGTTTTGCAGAGCGAAGGGTCATTTAGATAAAATTAAATGTGCGAAAACTGGCAGACAAAGAAGGTTAAAGAGAGAGAGAGAAAAAAAAAAGGAATTTTCATCCGTGGTCGAGAAGAGAGTTAAACCCTCATAACTATATCGCGTCCGGGGCCGAGTAACTTATACGTGTGCCACAAAGGTAACGTTGTTAGAAAGTGTGAAATTTTTACTATAAATTCTTTAGTTTATGGTTTTTGTGACGCTGTGTGCCTCGTTCCTTTGGATGAATACGAGTTCGAGGCGCGTATAAAATGGTTTGTTATGTTTTCTGATTGAGCGACCTGGAAGCGGGACGTCAGTTCGACCCGCGCACCTGGAGCCTTTTTTTTTTTTTTTTTTGCCGTGTATGTTCAAAAGAAATGTTTTGATTCTTAATTTTTTTTAGATAGAAATTAACTTTCCAGTAAGACGTTTTAACACCCGCTGCGATCATCACGCGAACGGCCTATCCCCGCACTTCGAATATCCTGTATAATAACAAAAAATAGCTATTTTGAAATAACTTTTTTCAAAATAGCTACATTTAAAGGTAGATAAAGGTCTTAAAATCTTCTAAGCAAGCGAATATTTGGAGACGGGCTTGTTTTAATTTGCGCGTCCGCGAATCGGATGTAAACACTCCACGAGCAAAATTACTGAATCTTGTGTTCGGGTACGTGAAACTTAGAAGGTTTCTTTTGTTTCTCGTTCTAACAAAAGATTGCAAAGAGACGCCGCCAAGAAAAACTTGTTTTTTTGCATGCGTTATTTCTCGAAAACGAAGCGCAAACCAACGAAAAAAAATACAGAGCAATGTTTTTCCATTAATTCGAAGGCCACAAACAAAAATTCAGGCACTTTTGACGAAAAAAAAATTTCAAGCAAATTTTCCACTTAGCATAGTTTTCCACCAAGCCCTTCGTTTTTTGTCGTAAACGAAGACCAAATTGGCCAAAAAAATACACCCAAACCCTGCTTATTAAAAAAAAAAAAAAAAAAAAAAAATTAGAGACCGTGAATGGAAAGAAAAAAATGATTCATGCGCGCATCGAACTGGGTACCTTCCGCAGTCAGCATTCCACTCGCCTAACCGAGTGTGCCACGGCGGCATATACTAATCGAAACCATTTCAATAAAGTTTTAATACCATTGTTATTCATATCGGACTTCAAATTTCCCGCTCGGTTGATTTTACGAAACAAAGAACTTAATCGGTTTCTTTTGTTTCCGCTTTGAATAAAAGAATGCAAAGAACGCCGACGCGTTTTTTGCTTAAGGTTTTTCTTCAAAATGAAGCAGAAATTTGCGAAAAAAAATACAGGGCAATGTTTTTCTAATAAATCAAAGACCACATGCAAAAATTCAGCTCATTTGGATGACATTTAAAAAATGGCCAAAATCGTCACTTACGATAGTTTTGCATAAAACCCTTCAATTTGTTTTTTTAGTTCAGCCTCTCTTTCATTCAGTTCATCAATGGTTTTTGTCGTGTTGAGCCTTTCTTCAAGAGTGTTTCTTTCTTTTTGTTTTTTTGCAAGATCAGATTTGAGTTTGTCAACCTTTGCTTGTTCTTTTTCTTTCGCTTTCACTTGTTTCTGCAAATCCACATTTTCTTTTTTTACATTTTCAAAATCTTTTTGCAAATTCTTTTTCATTTGCTTCAGTCTTTGCAATTCTGTTTGATTTTCAAGACTCGAACCATGTTCTTCTTCCAGTGCATCAATTTTTGCTTGCGTTTTTTCGAGTTTGTTTCTATAATCTCTGATTTCTTGAGCATTTTTTTGGAGTTCTTCAGCATTCTTTTCTGCTTTTTTCAATTGTTTTTCTGCTTCTCTCAGTCTCTGCCGGTTTTCTCTTATTTCAGAATTATCTTTAGCGATCAAAGATTCAGCATCAGTTCCCAAAGCAGATAATATTTCTTTTGGCAATTGTGGGTTTAATCTTTCTTTTCCTGTTGTTTGCTCTTTGGTCATTAATGGGTAGAATTTTTTCCCACTTTTTTTCATCCTGACTTCTATCTTATCTTTGAAAAACGAAGCTTCGAGTTTATCATCTTCTGCATTTGGGTATAATATACTGAGATCATCCCATGCAGCTTTTGTGAGGGATTGCGCTTCTCCCCACGTTTGTCGACCTTGAGTTTCACCTTCAATGAAAGATGTTTCTGCAGTTTTTGGTCTTGCTCCTTCTTTTCCATAATCTCTGTTCATTGTTGTCTTTGGAGTACTTTCACTGGGATTGTTTATTTCTTGATCAGAATCTTCATCATCATCATCATCTTTATCTTCATTTTTATCTTCTTCATCAGGATCAAGATCTTCTAAAGGAATGTATTCTGCCATTTTAAAAATAATATATTAAAATGGAAGTCAGTGAAAAAATCAATCCGAATTTTGAGAAAAAAACATCAAACGCTCTCAAGGCAGACAGAACTGTTCACAGAGTCACATTCAACCCAAACAAAGCTTCCCCAGGTGAAACACTCAGGATTCCAGTCCCAAAGCTTCACGAGGGAACAGTCTTGGTTCCAGATTCACTCGCGTTGATTTTTGATTTGGATGTGAGTGGTCATGCAAACAATTTTCTGGTGAACAATGTTTCAAGAGCATTGGTTTCCAGATTGAAAATCAAGTTTGCTGGAGAAATTCTCGTTGACACAGACGGTTGGGATCTTTTCAAGCTATGGGAAGATCTTTTTTTGACAAAACACGACCGAGAAAACATGTTGAGCGAGGGAATTCAATCTGAGGCTCTCTCAAAAATCAGATCCAATGCTGGAGACAAACCAACTTCTTCAGTCGTGAAGGAAAACAAGCTCAATGATATCTTCAAAAGCAAATACAGAATCAGACTTGATCACGAAATTTTGAAAGATCATGGAGTTTTTTATCCAAGAGCCTTGTCTGATGAACTGGTTTTTGAATTGACCCTTGCTCCTGCAAGCGGTGTTGTGAAGGGATCAGATGCAACAAAACTTGTATATGAATTGACAAACATTCAGCTTGAATATGAGGTTATTCAAAGCAAAAAGCTTTCAGATGAAGTCAATTCAAATCTTCTCAACGGAGATCGTTTCATGTTTGAGCATGTCACTCATCACAAAACAATCACAATTGCAAAGGGAACAGACTCAATCATCAACGAATCAATCAATGTTCCGAGAAGATCAATGAAGGGAATCCTCCTCCTTTTCTTCGAACCTTACACTGCAGGTGCAAGAGATTCAGAAAAAACATTCAATCCTGACATCACAGAGGTGAAAGTTGACGTGAATGGAGTTCCAAACAAGATTTTCAGTCAAGGAATGAAAACGAGAGACATGTTTAACGAAGTTTTCAGAAGATTTGGAAAGGAAAACTCCTCAATGAACGCAACTGAATTCTTTGCTGGAGACAAGTTTGGATTGTTCATCGATCTCAGGAGCATGAAAGACAATGATCTTCATGGAAGTGGAATGAGATTGGTGAACACAAAAGACGGAGTTTATTTGTCAATCAAAAGAAAAGCAAGTGGTTCAGGAAATGTCAAATGTCACATCTTCATCTTGGCTGATGCACAATTCAGCATTTTAAACAAAGAGCTTGAGAGTGTAGCATATTAATTTCTTTTTGATCAATCAAAAAGAAATTTTCAAACCGGAGGCAATTCAGTTCCAGGAGGAACAATCATTAACTCTTCTCTGACGAATCCTCTTTTTGGACCATCTTTCAAATAATAAAGAACCGGTTCTTTTTCATTCACAATTGCTCTGTCAATTGAAAAAACTTTCAGAGACCAATTCGGATCAGTTGCTCTTCTTTGACCTCCTTCAAGTTCACCAGGAGCAAAAAGAAACCTCACGTTGACTGAAGAATCGAGTCTCTTTTCATTTTTTCCAACAGGTCTTGAATAATTTGGTTTCTTTGAATCAACCACCTTTTTTTTGATTGCGTCAATTGGTTTCTTTCCTGTAAGTCGAGTTGTTTCATTGTTCAATGCTTTCACAACTTCTGGAAGTCTTTTCACCCATTCCGTGGATCTTTCACCTGATTTTAAGTTCATTTCTTGGGAATATTGAAAACTGAAAAGTCTTTCACCCAAAGTTCGATTGAATCTCTCAACAATTCCTTGATCACGGTGAACATTTGGATTTCCTCTTCTGATTCTTGTTTCATGTTTTGACATTTCCTTTGTGACATCACCCATAAATTCTCTTCCTGGATCAACTTGAAGAATTTTTGGCCATTTCAAAGGTCCTTTGTAAATTTTCTGAAAAGCCTTTGAAACTTCAGATGAATCTTTTGAAGTGAGAGGTTCAGCGGCTTTGAATCTGCTTGCAACATCAACAACAGTCAAGGCATATTTGAAAATCTTTCTCCCTCTTGGGAGTTTGTCATGCGGAAGAAAGAGAAGATCAGCTTGATGAACTGCATTGGGAAGTTCAACATCAAATGTTGGTCTTTGGATGTTTTTTGGAACAGGCAGGTAGATTTGCCAGATTGCTTGTTTCATCAACCAAAGTTTTGCTTCATCTTCTGGAACATTGGCTTCTTGAGAAAGTTTTTTCGCTGCTTGAAGACCTTTCCAATATCCTTTTGGGGAATAATAAATTTTTGACAATTTTTTGTTTGACATTTTTAAAGGAAATGACTTGCTGCAAATCCAATAGCCAAAGCTGATGTTCCAACAAAGATCAACTCTCCCTGTTTTTGAGATTCGCTTGGTTGGTAAAAGTCTGAAAATTGGGGTTCCTTGAGATGCTCAATTTTTTGTTGATGAACCTTGTTATAAAGTTTTAAAGCAAAGTCAGTGTTTGTGAAATTTTGTTTTGCTTCATCTTTTATTCTGTCATTTGTTTGGATCCAATCATTCAATTTTGCACGATTTTCTTCGTATTTTTCGAGTTCTTTTTGATATTTTTCAACTGCCAGGTTGTGTCTCTTTTTTTCCTCAAGTGAGGCTGATTCTGAATCTCCAGAAATAAATTTTGCGAGATATGATCCACCAACAAAGGCGGTTGCATTGATTATTGCTCCTCCAATCATGATTGCGATGCTTGCCATTTTAACTTGGCAATATTTTTTGTTTTTCAAGATAATCTTTTGTTGCCAAAGAGGCAGCAATGATGACAGTGAATTTCACATAGTTCATGAGATTTGAGGAAGGATCAGAAGTCATTGGTTCCTTGATGACTTTCTTTGCAAGCCAACCAAATCCTGCAGCCAATCCAGTGATTGTTGCAGCATCAGTCATTGTTTTCACGAGTTTATTGTCTGACATTTTATTTGAAAAAACAAATTAATCCATTTGTTTTAATTTTGGAATTTTTTTTGTTGCAGCTTGCTGCGTTCCACTATGTGGGACTTGAGTAACGTTTTGCCTTTCAACTTCAACCATATGATCAATCAATTCTTTTTGTGCTTTTTTTGTTTCCACTTTGTTTTTTTTGAAAAGACTTTTCAATTCTTCCCTTTTGTAATACAATCCAACAACTGAAACCGCAATGCTGGCAACAGAAAGCACTTGAGTGAGTGAAAATGAACTGCTTTGTTCGTTTTTCAAGTCTTCACTTGATGGAGGGTTTTCTTTTTGCGTTTCGATTTTAGTGTCGGCTTTTGCTTTTTTCTTTGCTTCTCTTGCTTTTTTGTTGTGTTCAGCAAGTTTTTTTCCAGCTGCAATTCTTCCTGGATTTTTTGGAACTGTTTGTTTCACTGTTGTTGTGATTTGTTCAGAATCAGGTTCTTTTTTTTCAAGTTCTTTTTCAGAACTTGTTTCAGGTTCTTTAACTTCTTGAGTCTCCATTTTAAATGATTTTTCAATTTTTTGTTATTTCATTTAAAATGGAAAAATTAAACAAAGAAGAACTTGAAGTGCTTTTGGAATATTTCAAAAATGAATCAGAAGAAAACAGACAAAAACATCAGCAATATCTTGAAAAAGACAATCTTCAAGAAAATCATGAGTCAACATTTCATTTCTTTCGAAACCAAACGGGAGAAACAAAGACAAGACTCATGCAAGTTTTTAATGACAGACTCAAACACGAGATGAGGTTGAAAGAGGGTATCTTGAAGGATGTTGAAAAAATTGTTGAAAATGAGAGAAAAACACCTTTCTTTCACAAGGTTCTTGGTTATTCTGTTTCTCTTTTTCTTTTGTTGAGATCAATGCAAATAATAATGAAAAATTAATTTTTTTTTTCATTTTTTTTATTTTTTTTATTTTTATATAAAATATGACTCTTGAACCTGAAAAATTCAAATTGATACCATCAAGTTACAAAGGCAACAATTTCGAAAAAATTCAATACGATGGCAAAGATCTTCTCCAAAAACTTAGGGGTGATTTTGTCATCACAAAATATGGTCAAAGACTGCAACTTGTTCTTAAACCTGACAATTACGAGATTTTTGATCGGATCCATCGTTTGGCAGGAAAAGAAAATGTTACTTGTTTTGGTGGTATCGGCATTTCTATGAACAAAAATACTCCATTTTTTGATGAGTTCAACAAAAGAATGGATCAAAGCAAATGTTTCAATGAAAACAGAGAAATCAAAATGCGTGGTTGTGTTCTGGCGTGTTTTTCATCATTTTCAAAGAACGGTGTGCTTCTCAACCTTTATGCAAAGCAAGTCAAAGTAAATGAATTTTTGAAGAATGATTTGACGAATGAAGAGATTGAGTCATTTTTTGATCTTGAAGATTAATTTCATTTGGTTTCCAAATGAAATTTTTTTGAAAAACTCAAATAAAAAACAATTTTTTTTCCAAAAATTCTTTTATCATTTCAATTCCATCCAAATAATCTTTTCTAATATAATCACCCAATGAATCTTTGATTATTTCAATTTCTTCAATTTCAATCAATTCTTTTGCTGCAATATTTTCGTTATACCCATCTGGAGGCGGGGAATCTTCATCAAAATCTTGATAATCATTATGAACTTCATCAAATTTCAAAATTCTTTCTTCAATTTTTTTTTCCTTCGATTTTTTTTCTTGAACTTTTTTTTGAATTGATTTTTCGTTTTCTATTATCCATTCAAGAATTTCAATTGACTCATTTAAAAATTCTCTGATTTCATCAGGATCTTGATAATTTTTTTCATAATTTGGTTCTAAAATTTCTTCAATTTCATAAAACAAATCATCATATTGTCCATTTGTTGCTGAATTAATAAATCTATAATATTTTTCTGAAATTTCATAAGTTTTATCAAGGATTTTTTCAATTTCCAAACATAAATTTTCATAAACACTGAATTGATCGAAAATTTCTTGTTTTTTTGCATTTCTTATTTCCCAATGACACATTAGTTTTTTATGGAAAAAATTCTCGTTGAAATTGTTTTTTGCGAGAACTCGGGCTGATAATGATTGAAGACTTTCCATTTTATTTAAAAATAAAAAAAAAATTTTTTGAATTTTTTTTGAATTTTTCAATTTATTTAACAGGTTCTTATCAAGTTCTTCTTCAATTTCTTTCACAGGTTCTTTCATAGGTTCTTATCAAGTTCTTCTTCAATTTCTTTAACAGGTTCTTTCATAGGTTCGTCAAGTTTCAAACTGTTTGCTGCCAAAAGACTTGCACTCGCAGCAGCCATGTACTTTCCGTATTTCAAATAAAGACTTCCAGCAATCAAATTGAGTTCTCTGTTGACAATGAAATCATTTTTCAATCCCCTCAAAAACTTTTCTTGGTCAAGAGGAAGGAAAAAACAAAGTGCTTTTGCACTTGCTTGCAAAAATGTTTCAACAATAGCTCCGCAAGTTTTTGAAGACAAAGAAGCTTCGTATCTCTTGAAATATTTTTCCACATCTTTCTTGGAAAGTCTTTTGATTTGATCTTGTGTGAGTTCAACTCCAATCATTTCCTTGCATTGGCCACTTGCTGCCAAAATGGCAAGATTTTCTCTGTGATCTGTTTCAATTGGTTGAGGTTCAGTTTCAAGAAGCGACATGACTTCTTTCAGTGATTCTTGTTCTTGGATTTCCATTTTAAATCAAATGAAAATTTTTTCAGTTCAAAGAAATTTCAAAAGGATGCCTGAGGGAGAAATCAAGATGAGAAAACTTGACTTCTTTCAACTCTTTCATATATTTTTCCTTTTCATCTTTTGTCAAATCTCCTGCGAATTCTTCGAAGACTGTTTTCATGTCTTTTGCTGATGGAGTGAAAAAAAGAATCAAAGAAGCAATGTTTTCTCTGAAAGGTTTTGCTATGCTTGACATTTGTTGAGTGAGAACCCAAACGCTGATTCCTGAATGTCTTGCAGAAAAAGCAAGTTTCACAAGTTCATTTGTCCTTTTTTTCACATCTTTTGATGAGGCGCAATCATCGAGAATGATCAATGTGTTTGTTCCTTCAAAGGCAAAAGAGATTATTTTTAGCCAGTCATTGATGTGATGGTGTTCTGGGATGATAATGAAAAAATCTTTGTCATTCTCAGCAAAATTATCCCAGGTTTTGTTGTTGACGAATGTTGGACAAAGGAGGAAAATGAAATCAAATTTTTGATTGAATTTTGTTTTGAGAAGATTCACAAGAAAAGTTGTTTTTCCTGAATTTGTTGGTCCAACAATTAAAGCATTGAATGGAATGTTTTCTGGATTCATTTTGTTATTTTATAATGTCCTTTTGCAAACGTGTGGATTCCATCTTCTCTTATGACTCTCTTGTCATCATTTGCAGAAAGAGCAATCTTGTTAACTGTTTCTGTGAAAATTTCGTGTTTGTATGATCTGATGATATTCATTGATCTCATTTGTTTTTTTCCTGAAATGAGACAATCTTTGTAATCTTGATGCGTGATTGTTTTTTTGATGACTGATTTTTTGATTCCTTTGCATTTTTTTTCTTCTTTTTTGTCTTCATACATTCTGACTGAATAAAGTTTTGACCTGAGTCCAACAAACTCTTCAATGATTTTTCCTCCAGCTTCATCTTTCATCATTCCAATGACTTTTTTGTTTATTCCAGTTGGAATGTTTGAAGGATGTATTTTTGGGAAATTTGATGTGTCAAACTTTTCTTTAACATCAGCAGAAATATCCTGAAAAAAGTCATCTGTTTCCATTTCATAACAAAGAGAATCAGTGTCTGTGAAAAGGAGTTTTGCTTTTTCTTGATATTTCGGTTTGATGTAATCATAATGAAAGTCAAAGATGAGAGTTTTTGAAATGTCAAGAATCGACATTCCACAATAAATTGGTTTGTCAAAAAGAAGTTTCACTCTTTTCATGTGAATTGCAATCAAATTTTCATCAAATATTGTGCAACTTTCAAAGTTTGGTTTTGCAGCGAATCGCGATGCTGAAAATCTGTTGTTAACCAATTTGATGTCCACCCTTTTCCTGATGTTTTCCATGGTTTTTCCGAAAACAGAATTGTTCATGAGTTTGAAAAAATCTTTTTCGAAATCATTCTTTCCGTTTGCTCTTAGTTTTGTGTTGAGTTCAATGTAAGGTTTCAACCAGGCTTCCTCTTTGAATTTGATGATTCTGTGAATCTTTTTCAGTTTGAGTCCCATTTGGAGATATTGCTTCAGATTTCTGTGATGAATCACATATTTTTCTTTTTTGTTGAGAGTTGGAATGAGTTTTTCAACATTGTTGACAATGATTCTTTCAGGAGCAAGTGGGAGATCATTGTGGAGATCGTGAAGTTCTTTTGGGTAATCAAGGTCAACTTCAAGAATGCAAGGAAAATTTCTCCAGTCATTGAATTCTTTTTCGTCAACCCATTCAAATCCACCTACAGGAAGAGGTTCACACATTGCCCAACCATAAAGATTGTTTGCATCAAGATAAGGGATAAATGTTGAAGGTTTTTCTGGGTTGAAATCTTTCATATACTTATTGTTGGCTTTTCCAAATCTGTTTGAAATCATTGAAACACCACCTCTGGTGCCTTTTTCAATCATTTGAAGCATGTCAATGTCTGTGAGGAGTTCAAGTTTCACTTCAGTTTTCTTCAAAGATGCATCCCATGCAAGTCCAGGAGAAGTGAAATACCATGCTGGATCAAGTTCATAGTTTTCAAGGCAAACGTTTCTGAATTCCTCAAAAACATCAGCAAGGAGAAGGACATCTGTTTTGAGATAAATATCGTGATAAACTCCCATGTTTTTGCATTTGAAAGTTTTCCAAACTTTTTGAGCATGCTCAAAGTCTTGTTGTGTGATGTGTTCATCGTTGAGTTTTGAATAAAATTTTTCTTTTGGGGGAAGATTTGTTTCTTGAAATTTGTTGATGTTGTCCATGAAGTCATAAGGATAAACTCCTTTTTTTGAAAGAAGATCAAGTTTTTCTCCCAGTTCTTTTTTTTCTTCTTCAGAAAGTTTTTCTTCTTCCAGGGTTTTTCCTCTTTCTTTCAATTTTTCTCTCAAAAGACTTTTTTTTGTTTCAATCTTTTTGTCTCTTTCCAGATTCTTGACCAATGCATCAAGAGAAGATGCCATGAATTTGAAAGAATCAATGAATCTGATGTCATGTCGGATCAAATGTTCTTTTCCTTCTTTGTCAATCCAGCTTCCCACAATAATTTTTTTTGTGAATGAAATGTATTTTTCCTCGTTGTTTGGAATACATCTGATGTCTCCTTCAGTTTTTCCGAGATTCTTGACGAAAAGATGAGCGTCATAATTTTGAAGATTGTGAAAAATCACTGGAGTAAACCATGGCTTTCTGTATTTTAGATTGCATGAGTTGTGAGCTGCTCCTCGGAATTTCCCAATGAAGTGACAGTGATCTCTGACTTTTTTTTCGTCTTCTTCAAATTCTTCTTGGCAAATCCAACATTTTGTTGATTCGTTGAAATCTTTCCAGTCATTTTGTGTCATAATCAAGGGTTTTGATGGAATATTTTGAATCCTTGTGATATCATCTTCAATCATTTCAACAAAGATTTGAGAAATGTCTGCATTTTCACTTTTCATTCGATATGTCACAGTTTTTGAAAGATTTTCGTTAAAAGAGCATTTGATGTGATAACAAAACCCACAAGGTTTGTGTTTTTGAAACTGGTTGGTGAAACAATTTTTTGGATTTGGTTCACATCCGCTGATTGATTCAACAAGACTCTCGAAATCAGCATAAATGACAAATGGCATTTTTTGTGAGCGAATGTGATTTTCGAATTGGATAAAAGTTCCCTCTTCTGGCATTTCGATGAATTCATTGCTTTGACAAATCTCTTTGTGAATTTCAAGTTTTTCATTTGTTTGAAAAGCATTCAAGCATCTTAAACAAATATGAATTGATCCATTGTGTTTTGTGATTTGACTTGACAACAGTTTGCTCATGTCTTTGATGAGACAATAATGCTTTTTTTCACAATCTGCAATCAAAAGAAGATTGATTTGGTGTTGCCTTTCTGGAGCTTTGAATATTTTAAGAGGATAAACAACTTCTTGAAATCCAAAAACATTGATTGAAATGTTTTGATTTGATTTTTCAAAATGTGTTATTTGTTTCACATCAATTGGAAATTTCAGTCCATTCCAATTGAGTCTTTTTGAATTTTCCCTGAGATTTTTGTCAATTCTTTCAGGATGTTTATCTGCAGGAAAAAGTGCTCTGGTGACACACCATTTGAAGCATTCATTATCATCATTTTTCATGTTGATAATTGCTTTTTTGTTTGCTAGAATTTTTGGCAGTGGGATGTATGATCTCCCTCTGAGTGGGATGTATTGTGTCATTTGAACGTCAAGTGACAGAACTCTTTCAAGAACCCAGTTTGATCCTCTGTTAGTGAAATTTTGAAATCTTTCTTTGATTGTTTCAATCATAGAGTCAATGATTTCTGATTCATTCGTCCCTTCATGATTTTCAATTGTTTGAGAATGAAAATATGGATAAGCAGTTATAATATTTCCGTTGGTCAAATCAGTTCTTGTCATATAGCAATTGAGAATGAGTCTAATTCTTGTTTGTCGATTTTCTCTCATCAATCGCAAAACATCTGGTTTGACAAATTGCATAAATTCACTTTCATCAAAATTTCCTTCTGATTCAATTCGAAATTGTCTTGCAAAACCACTCAATGCAGTTGCTGTTTCTGTGATTTTTGCTCTTATTCTATTGATTTCTTTCAATTTTGAGATTTTTTTGTCTTTCTCGATTTCTTCGGGTGTTGATATTTTGATTTTTGGAAGAGAAGGGCTTGTTGGTTTTCTCAAACCAAGCATTTCCTCAAGTTCTCTGATTTCTTGGCGATTTTTTTCTTCAACTTTTCTTCTTTGAATTTGATCTTGATTTTTTTTCACTGCCCTTGTTGGTTGGATAATTTGTGAATTTATTTCTGGAACTGGTTCATCAAAAATGGGTGAGAGGTTTCGAGCTCTTTCACGTTCTCGTTCAAGAGCTTGATTTATCGCATCAACGAGTTCTGCTTTTCTCAATCGACTGAATCTTCTCAGTCCAAGCCTTTTTGCTTCAGCTTTTAATTCTGGAACTTTCAATCTGTCCATTTTATATTTTTTTTTTTTAAATTTTTTTTTAAAATTTTTTTTGAATTTTTTTTATTTTTTTAAATTTTTTTTAAAAATATATAAAATGGAAAAAGAACAAATTGAATTAAAAATTTTAGTGAGTGGAAAAGATATTTTTGAAATTTTTTTCAATGGTTCATCATTGGATTATTTGAACCAAATTATTTCAAAAAGTGATGAAATCAAAGTTTATCCAACTCATGCAAGTCTTTTGAAAATGGCAAATAAAAAAAAAATTCAGAACAAAATGGCATACACAAACGATGAACTCAGAAAAGCTTTTGGTTTTCCTTCAAAACAAAAAAAAATTGAGAAAATTTGTTTTTGAGTCACCAAATGAAAGACTTGAATTTGACACAAGAAAACAAGCATTGGAAAAACTTCAAATATCAGCAAACCGAATTGCTGATGCTGTGAAAAATGGAAAAATTGAGATTGGAAATGTTAAGTATGATTTCAAAAGAGAATAATTTCCAGAGAATTTCTGTGGAAATCAAAATTTCATTTAATTTTTTATCCCATAATTTTCCCGAGATTTTTTTCCCAATAATTTGTTGGTTCTCTTTGAATTTCTTTTTCAATTTGTTCAATCCATTTTTCCCAATATTGTTTGTCTTTTTCAGGATTGTTTTCTCTCCAGCTTTCTGCTAGTTCTTTCTCTTGTTGAATTTTTTCGTTTTCAATGTGCGCCATCCATTGAAGCCAATATTCTCTCGCTTTCTCAGGGTTGTTTTTTCTCCAACGACGTGAACATTCTCTTGCTTTTTCTCGTTGTTCTTCATTGTCTCGATAGTTATTAGTGTAATCTGTTGTTCTTTTTTTAGCTTCTGAGTGGATTATTTTTGAAGGATCTTGATCATTCTGTGAGAGAATTTCAATCTTCTCTTGTTTTCTCATCTTTGCTGCATATTTTATCTGTCGTTCTTTACAAATTTGTGTTAATTGTTTTGAGGAAAGTTGTGAGTAATCCATTTTATTTGAAAATTTTTTTGAATTTTTTTTGTTTTTTTGGTTTCACCATAATTTTTACGCAAATCAAGGGAGACTTGATTTGGGACACTTTTTTTTGAAAAAGTGGTCGGATTTTTGATTTTTTTCTGATTTTTATATACTACTTAATTGCTTTCTGGTGTTAATTTTGGCTGTTGCTTGATTTTTTTTGGTTTTTATGCTGAAAGGGGGGAGAATTGAGATTGGTTGAAAAATGTCCCAGGTCTCTCCTTTCTGGGCTACTCTATCAATGAATGAATGAATGGATCTTGGGACTTGTATCTGGGGCAGATGACATCATCACCAACTTGGCATTGAGATCATCAAACACACTTCCTAATCTTTGATTATTACAAGTTTTTATTTCTATTTTTTATTGTTAAATTTTCACAAAGTGTGAAACTGTTATAACTTCCTTGGATTTAAAAAAGTGAGTTAAATTGTTGTCCCTTCTCATCTCAACAGATCGATATAGAAATTTACCAGATGTTGGTCGCCAAGAGGAATTTCTAGATGTTCAGCTGTTCCTTCTTGACAGTTTTATCTCCAGGCTGACTCTTGAAGCAGAAGAAACTTCATTTGCACCTGCTGGGCTCCATTACTGCTCAGTTTTGAATGCTGCTAATTATATTGAGCTTATTCTTCAGGAATGGAGTGAACAAGTGGTATGTACTTTCCTTAACTCAGGAGAAATGGCTCTGCCTCACTATTCTGTATATAAAATAATTTTGATTTTTTGTAGCACTTGCATAGAATTCATGGCATAATTATTGGTCATTTATCAGACAACCAAGTATCTTCCATCCGATTGCTGCATTTCCTGGAAGAAGTGCTCCCTTCTTTTTAGTCACAACAGCAGGTGACCAAAAAGGCCTGTGTAGTGGAGAGAGGAATCAAACACATACTTTCAGAAAATCTGTGCCAGCCTGAAACCACCATTGGGTCATGACTCATAACTTTTGTTTAAACTTCTGGGCCCAGTTGTTCAAAGCCCGATTAAGCTAATCCTGGGTTTAATGTGAACTATAACTCCAGTTTAATTACTAATCAACAGAGAGTTTTCCAAAAGATTTTTGTCCCTCAGTTTTGACTTAGATTTTCCTTTACCATTAGCTTAAAATCAGCCTTTAAAATTGTCTTTAATGAGTGAGATGAAAACCTCAGTTAACCTTTAATCGTGGATTAGCGTTAATCGGCTTTCAACCCAGCCCTGGATTCCTAAATGGTATTACCTATAAATCTGTTTTTAAAACATCTTTCTAATCTAATCTTTATCACATTCATCTGAAGTTTTTACAAAATCAACTCAAAACTGAAACTTGCAGTAAATTTACACTCTGCTTATTTAGAAATTATCAATAATTACTTTTGTAAATGTTACAGGTATTATTCAAATGATGTTTCAGCAATTAAATAACCAAATTATTTTTTCAGCTTTTTCTCCAACTCTATCAACATCAGAACTCATCCATGGCCTCTAAAAATTGCGAGAGTAATGTACATGCAGCATGTGATGCTGAAGATGGTGAAAGCCAGGAAGAGGAGTCAACTACAGTAGGGAGTGTATTTCAGGGGATTATGCAATCCTTACAAGATTTAAAAGAACACATGATCTCTGTCATTATAGAGCATGTTGTGCAAGGATTCCGCATGTTGAGCAAACCCTATAAAAAAGAAAAGTAAGTGTTTAATAGGCACCTATGCCATAATGGTAATTTGGGTTTTTCTTGATTGAACTTTTAAGTGTCAAGTTCTTTTTATGAATAAAGTTGCATGGTCTTGTATTCCCAACAAGGTGAATGCTACATGTAAGTAATCCTATTTAGCCTGGCTTTTTTTATCTTCTCCCCTGTTTGATGTCATATCATGTGAGAGTCATGTCAATTGTTCTTCACAACCATTGTCTTGGATCCGCCATCTTGGAATTCTGTATATCTCCAAAACCACAGAAAACCATCCCAATTGGTCCAAAAAACAGTAAATTGGGGAGAACCTGTCAAAATGCTTAGGATGTGACCTATTTTGGACTAGAATCATATCTCATCTTCCTGGCTGCTTCATACTAAAGAAACTGGGGTAAACTCTGACAGTGGCTCTCGAAGGCCTTACCTTTTTTTAAAGTTCAATGAAATTAATAACCAATTTATGGTATAGAATTTATGGTGGTTTCTTTTATTATTTTGTGATATTCAAATTACGTTGCAAGTAGTGCAATAAGCATAATTTAATATTTTTAATTGACTGTGATTTGTTTTAACAGGTGGCACACAATTCCTTCTCCGAAGGATGTCCTTCTCATGTCTTTGTCAGCGTCTGCTTGTGAGATGTTGTTGTTTCTGAAAGGAAGGCTACAAATTCTCCAGGAACAGCTGGCAACCAGTATCTTTAGTATAATGTGGAAAGATCTTTCACAAGCTCTCAACACGTTTATATTTGAAGAGGTGAATGGCTGAGTAAATATATGGAAAGGGTTTTATAGTGTGTGTGGATGGCTAAATGTGTTTATTGGCAGCCATGTTGCATTTGGAGGACTGACAAAATTGTGACAGTAACTGAGACAACACAAATCATCGTCCCATTTGGTGATATTACTGCTTATATCTTATACATGTAGGCAAAGTAAAATGATGATGTACCTAGAAAAAATCTTCTGAGATTGACATCGATATGCTCCTAATCCCAGCCAAAGAAATTGATTGAGGAATGCCTTTCAGCCATGAATCAAGTGATCATACTAAATGGGTTAGTTGTTCCATTACAAGTATCAACACACAGTATATTATACTGGTCAAAGTAAGACACTCGTAGCATGCAAATATTGTAAAATTGATGAAATGCTATAGTACCTGCTCTATTGTCGCTGCTGATTAAATCTTCACCACATACAGTCATCTCCTTTCACTATATTTATATAAAATGTCTGTTCTCAGTTGATTGTTTTTTTCTCTTCACAGATAATTCTGCAGTGTCATTTTAATGAGGGGGGGGCAGCACAGTTACAGTTTGACTTGACAAAGAATCTCTTCACATTATTTCTGGATTACACCCAAAAACCAGAGAATTTCTTTAAAGAGTAAGTCAAGGAAACATTGATAATTAAGTCATAAATGGCCTGCATTTACTGGGAAACATATAAGTGGACTGTTACAGCTTGTCTGAGATCAACTCCTTCTATTGTGATGTTTGTGTTGTGTTCTTGGGCCACAGATGGTAACTGGAAGTTGAATGTGTCCCCTTCAACATGTTGTTACTCCATTGCCTCTCTAATAGCAAGTCACTGGACACCAAAAAAAGATAATTTCAGCCCTTGGTGAGAAACAAAAGCAAACCAACAAAGAGAACACTTACTGATAACTTTCACTTGTCATCCATGACTCCCAAACGTCTTTGCTTAAGCCCGTAAATTATGTAAACCTGATGATGTATTAAACAATAAATTATTCCATGAGGCATGTTGGATATGAGATAATGCCCTGTTGGGTATAATTATCCAATATTCACCAAGCATGAGTGGAAAAGTGTTTTGTTAAAAAGTGCAACAAGTACTGCTAGATCTTGGTGATTTTATTTTGCACCAAAGACCAGAAGATGAAATACTGGCCACCATTTCTTGGGCATGGTATAAGTGCTGATATCCCATGGCTGCTAAGCCAACCATAAGTTACGTTTTGCATTATCTAGGATGGATAATTTCACTAGTTGCAAAGATTGGTAACAGTGACCAACAGATGTTACGTTTCTTAAACCCTTTTAACTCAATGAATAACTTATAATCAACTCAACGAATGACTTACTCTTAAAAGAAAACAGCTAGTAGGTGTGTTGTCTGCTAACTCCTTCCACTTACCGAAACTAATGGGCAACTTTTTATCTTGGTGACTGAAAGCGCCACGTTGAAAGCTGTTCAAGGCAGAGATTGTGGTCCAAGTCAACAGGGATTTCACGCAAAATGGAAAAAGAAAATACGATGGAGAAATGTCTGATAGTGTTCCCTGCTCATTCGTGTATTCTTTTTTGGTGGTCCGAACACCCTCAGCAACTTATTAATACAAAAATTAATCTCTTCTTTAGAAGCCCTGGACATGTTGTCTAGTGGAATTGTGCACTGACTTAGAAGTGAAGGGTCCCAGGTTCAAATCCTGAGCCAACGGAAATAATTTTCTTTTTCTTTTTTTCCACCTTAATTTAAAAGCCAACCACTCCAAAGGCTCCAAACAATTTTCAAAATTGGCTTTCTTAAAAAATACAAAACTATTCAAGGAGCTAGGTCTTGCTGAGGGGAACAGCTAAATATCTAAGCTGCGTAGGGTGCGGCATAAAATGCCCGTGAGGCCCCTTATTAAGCCTTTATGGCTTATATTTCGAGTCCTGGGCCAACCAAACACAATGCAAACAATGTTTTATACCTTGCCACTATTTACTTCTGCATTTATGAGTTGGCTCACAGGAGCCTTTGATTAATTACAAATATTGTTCTGTTGTGGACATTATTTAACTGAAACAGGCTTTTGCAGCTTATGGTCAACATTCTCACAGATGGGTTACTCTTCTGCAGGGTCAAGGAAGCTTGTATCTTGTTAAATCTTCTACCAGGATCTGCTGTGCTGTTGAGAGATTTGCTTAAGTCTTCAGAGAGTAGCCCTGATGAAGGTGAAGGCATTTCTCCATCGTGTGCAGCATTACAAGACGCTGGAGTGTACAGGTTAACTCCTGAAGATGCAGTGAAAGTTCTCAACCTTAGAGTACATCTACCTAATGTCTAATGAATAATCAACACACAATTATATGATAATAAATTATTATTTAAATAGAAATGTCAAGTTTGGTAAAGAATGAAATGACAAAATGCAAGTGGAAAGGAGTTTACTTAAATTTATGCTTAGCTTTCTTCAGGTGATGAATGGGAGTATGGATACTAAACCAATATTTGGAAGCATGGATTGAAGGTTTCAAAATGACAGTTTTACAATATTTTCCAAGCTTTTGTCTAAAAAAAAAATCCAAGTTCTAAAGGAAATAGAGGTGCCCTTTATGGCACTTGTTCTCCTCACTAATAGCTCTGCCCATTCCTTCAATGCAGCTCCTTTTTGGCATGCACTGTATCTAGTAATGTCTATAAATTTGTTGGAAAGAAATTACCATTGTTTCTGATTATCATATTCAGATTGAATCAGTCACATAATTTTTGTAGCATAACAATTTTTAGGGAACATTTATTCATTGACTAGCATGATAATGTAGAGTTGGCAAGAATCTTAATACTTGAACCAACAGTGTATCAAGCCATATATCAGAGGAGTATTTAGTATTTTAACAATATTATTATTGTACAGTTTAGACAGTCATCACAATGATGTAAAAATTAGACTAGCCCTCAGCTAACTAAGAACTAAATCCCAAACTTACTTCAGTATGCAGCAGATTGTTACTTACAAATGACTGACCCTTTGTACCCCTATTATGTTGAAAGGAAAAACCTTTCTCAAGTCAATTATTAACTCTTAAAGGGAAAACAATCGAAATCACTAATGTGAGAGAGGTTTGGAAATGCAACCTTAATTATTATAAAATTTGGTGAACTTTTGTCTTGAAGTTCTCCAAGAATTAATAATAATATGAGAAGCTATATCAAATACTCAAGAGTGTTTCATCCAATTTCCAAACACCTCAAAGTTGGTTTTAAAAAACACTTGGTTGTACCTTGTTTCTTCAACCCAATTCTTGGTGTTTGGAAATTGGATGAAACACTAGTCCCCCGGTTTAATATATTACACCAACAAGTTGTGAAATAAATTGCAAACCTGAACCAAATTTGCCAAGAAAGGTTTCTCCCCCTCTCTTTTTTTTACCGTTGATTCCATCACTGGAAGAAGTTTATTTTATTTATTGTTATTAGAAAATTAAGTGAACAAGAGTTAATACTGACAATCGCTAATTCTAGCTCCTTTCATAATTTTACAGGCAAGTAAAAACTAGCGATATAATGTTCCGACGTTTTGGCGACGTCATGACGCCATTCTCAAGGAATGAATAATACAAGCAAGTTCATGACGTTGCTGAAACGTCAGAACAGTATATCGCTAGTTTTTACTTGCCTGTGTGTTTTTAAAGCATCATTAATTAGAATTTTCATAATTTTGCTGTTGAATTGAGATGAGTAATTTTATTTTAAAAATATGTATTACAAAGAACCTATTTTAAAATAATTATTATTATATTACATATGAATACATTTATGTTGCATTGATCTGTGAAGATTTTGAAATTAATCCTGAAGTAATGGATTGAATGCAGACTTCCGATCATTCTGTCATCAATATTGTCAAAGCAAGAGGAAATTAAGAAATAAACTTTATTTTGTTATTCCTTACGGAGCACCGCTGCCCACCTAGCCTGTATGCAGATGTCTCTGATTTCCTTTGCAAAGGAAGTAAGAGTTGTCTTCACGCAGGCTACTGCACAGCATGGTGCTGAATTTACTTACGTTTTTGGGTAAAATATTCTGACCAATAGCTTAATAAAGTATTAGTACAATGAAATTTGTTTACTACAGTGGTTGTCAGTTGATCTAGTTATGGAATCAGTGGGATGCTTGTCAGGAGTCAACGGGGAACACACAATTGCCAGTATTTTGATGATGATAATTACAATGAAAAAGATGGCCCTATTTAAAGACTCCAAAGGCTTGTTTGTTGTGTAGCACCACACTGATCTTTTCATTGTAGTTCACTGATCATTGTTTGGCCAAGGATCTTTTTCAGTCTATTTTTCAAACCCTTTTTTCAACTATAAATATTGTCTCGGTTACCTGTATTCCCCATACTCCCATTGTTTCAATACTACTTATCTTTATTTTTGCAAGTCTGTCAGTGATCTGTAGTATTAGTATGCATCCTTCACCCATCTTCCATTGCCTTGCAATGGAAGATGGCTGCATCCAGTCACAAGCCATCTCTAACATCCAGAAGGTTGATGGTATGACGTGCTTTTCTTTCTGGGGGAGATGAATGCAAAGTTGCAGTCTACATTTCTTATCTGTGAAAAAGTTATATGGGAAAACATAGTTGGGGTGTGAGGGAAAAAAAAGGGTGAGAATCGTGTTGACTTCTGTTGAAATAACAGTCATGTACTAGCATGAAGGGGATCATCAAAGCAAAATTGTGCAGGCAGATTTAAGATGTGCAGGCGTATTCTGGAGCTGCTGTCAACAGTGGCCACTACCTATGGACAGCATTCATTAAAGCCCTGCAGAGTGAATATTGGAAAAATCTAGAGAGCGCAAAACTTTAAAACAACATACAACATTAAAACAGAGGTAGACCAGGCCCAGTTGTTCTAAGAGTGGTCTGGATAACTTTACCCAGTGGATAAGTTGCTATCCAGCAGATAAAATGTATTGCTTGGAGTACATGTACATTTAGCTGTTGGACCACGATTTATCTGCTGGATAAAGTTATCCACTCTTTAAACAACTGGTGCCAGTAAAATGGGTTTTGTTTGATGCTCAAACAATAGGTAATTGTGTAGTTCCATAAAGTGGTTTGAAGACCCCCCTACCCCTCTAAAAATCCCAATTTAGCTTCGTTCATCTCTTTAAATTCTTTGGTCATTGAGACACCCACCCCTTGGAATTTCCAATCCCTTCTGTAATGAGGGTGGATGGAATAGATATGGATATTTTCTGGAACTATATACTTTTTCCAAATTCTATCGTCTTTCAGTAATGAACCTTGCCAGATGGAATGGTCAAGATATTATACTTTAAGCCATTATGATATCATTAATTAGCTGGTGGGATACCGGTAGTCTGCATGGTGGCAAATGTTTGGTGATGGAGTGGAGTCAATGAGCAGCTAATGATTTCCAGTCCAAGGATGGGCCAGTAATAATTCAGCACAAGATGTAAGTGGTGTTACAATAATTAGGCAAAGTTCTGGGAAATTTGCCCCACAGCAAAATTACAAGAAAACTACTGTCTGAAAACATAATCTTTGTACACAGTGAACAGAGTAATATTATTTTATTTTCATCATCAAACAGTAATTTTGAATATTTAAAATTTGTAACCCCTACCCTGTATAAACACATTGAAAAATCAAATATATAACTTATAGCCCCTTAAAATAGATGCAAACACCCTATGATAACAGTTTAACAACAACGTTCACCATACTTAATCAGCACACAATATTATTTTAACAGTTAAATGCACATAAAAATATACAAGAACAGGAAAAGGAAACAGAAAAACTCAAATATACAAAAAAAATTACTCCTAATTTACAAGAACGTCCATCCATTTCATTCACAGGAATTCCAGTGGTCAATGAATTTATTCATCAAGCCAGCAATATTTGGAAGAATCTGATTTGTTTTATAACCCTGTACCTAAATTTAACTTTTGCAATAAAATGGTATAACATTTTGCAGAAAGAGTCATCATTTCTGCACACCTTGCATGCCTATGTTCTGTACCGTTATGAAATTTGCTGATCAATAGATTACGGTGAAAACCTTATTTTATCACAGCATACTGTACAGTCTACTTAAATTGCATCATAATCATAACTTAGAGTATAATTTGTGGCAGCACGCTAAAATTTATTGGCAAAGTGCTTTGAAACTTGTGGATTTTTTAAATTAATTAATTATTTTAGACTATTGTAAAACTCATAATTTTTGTCCCCAAAATAAATTTCATCCTAACAATTGGTTTGATAGGTCCTTGGTCAAAAAAGGCTCAGATTTCTAAGAACATAAGAAACCGTTCTTGTTCTCAGGACTTCTAAAGCAGATTCAACATTGAACTTGTCTGTAGCCACTAACACTGCAACGGGTACCACTTGTTGTACTACAGTGCCTCTAGCGACATGCTCAGACACCAATTTATCAAGAACACAATCAATACTATCCTTTCTGTATATTGACTGGAGAACAGCATGCCAAGCCTTTTCTTGGTCAACTCTGGCAAACTTTGAAATTATTGATACTGCTCGATGAAACAGCTTGTTGTTACTGACTTTGAGGTCAATCATAAAACTTCCAACAACTTTTCCTTTTAACACATGGGCACCAGTTGAAATAACATTAAGAATCCACTTGATGGACATCTCTGCGAGGCATTCTTTTACAAAATGTGTGAATTCTGGGTTAATTAGAAGCCCATCTAAGAGCTTTTCATGTGTTGATAGTTCTTTGATGTAAATAACAGATTTGAAAAGATTGCTTAAGAGTTTTTCTTTCTCACAAACTATGCCGATTGTGAGTGCTCTTTTGTCATCAATGAGATGGGAAATCCTTTTGACTTCTTGCAAATCTTTAACATCAGGAAAAATGAAAATTACTGTGTCACATGTTGTCAGTTCAGGCATGAACTTGCACTCAAAATCTTCCACTGAAATAAGCAGTTTGTTTGATGTATCTACAACAAGTTCTCCTTCTCTGTTTTTGAGAGTTCCATAACCTCCTTGAAGAAATCCCCTGACATCATTAAAGTTGGCACTAAATGTCGGAACGCATTCAGAAGCATCCAAAAGGCCCATGAATCCAGAAAAACCCCATCCAATGTAATAGACATGGCCATTACCTCGTAAGCTCTCTGCAGCAAGCTCAACAGCTTTGGACATGTTTAAACAGTCAAGATATGTTGATGAACACATGCCTTCAAACATTGTAAGGATTTCATTTAGTATGCTAGCTGGCACTGAAGGTGGCTTAATTAGAGTGAAGTGAGCTTGTAGCAGTATGGTCTCCAAGAGAATTTTTGTGGCACTTCCACCCTTCATACGGGATGAACCAGTTATGGATTCTGGGCCAACAACAGGGTTGAGAATGATGCCCTTGTTGTAATCTGTATTAAAAACAAAATTTGGCATTTATTAATAAAAGCAGATAAATAAATAAAAACCCCTTTAATTCTTTGAAAAAAGGAGCTACAAATGATTTTTCTTTGTTCAAAGCCCATCCTTCTGACCAAGTCACCATTAATTGGCCACACAAAATGAAAATCAAATAATTAATAATAATAATAATAATAATAATAATAATAATAATAATAATAATAATAATAATATAACAATTTAAACTTCATGACATTTGTTTTTTTCTTTCTCTTTACAAAAATATTATGCTTGAAAGTAGTCTCAGGTTTTTTTTTTTAAATCAAATATTTAAAAAAATTATTACTGAAATTTTGCTTGAAATTATTATTATTTTTTTAATTGAAATGAATTGTAAATAGGTTTTTTAATAGCTCTTTTTTATATACTTTTACTTGTAAATAGCAATTTGTGTGAAATATTTTAATAAAGATTATTATTATTTTATAAAACAATAACAAAAATTATTATTATTATTATTATTATTATTATTATCATTATTATTATTATTATACAAATATATCTTATCAGGATAAGTCTTCAGTACAAAAGTATAAGCTATCATAAATTATCAATTGGGTCCTCTGAATAAATATATAATAAAGCAAAATAAAATGAACTAACAAACAGATAAGAGGAATACACTTTCTTTCTTCATTAATATCATTTGTTGAACTGATTATTAAGCATGTTGTCAGCATAAAATTATTATTTTCTTTGCAACAATTTCATACATTTGGATGACAGTGTATACTAATTACTATCACAAGTGCTTTAAATTTGCCTTGATCAGTGTGATATATAATTTATATATATCACACTGATCAAGGCAAATTTAAATCACTTGTGATAGTAATTAGTATTAAATCTGTCCAGGCATCTTGTTTGGCCATAGTTAAGATTTCATTGGATAGGGGTCAAATAATGGTGATTTGCAACTCTGCCAAATAAAATGGATAGTATCAGCCTGTCATGTTGGTCATGTTTTTTAACTTCAGCCAGTTTTATCGACTTTTAATTTTTTTTTTTTTTATCCCAAATTAGACTGGCTAAAGTCAGATTTTAGTCTACCATCGGGGGGGGGGGGGGGGGATATTCAATAATGATTAATATGCTGCAGAGAGGTTCAAATGCACATACATAAAAAAAAAAAAAAACGAAGAATTGTTCTCCCTTTGTTGCACCTCAAAGAAAAGCGAAAGTCACATTTTTGCAAATTATCATTGTGGCAAGTGCAATCTTAATTTGCATAACAAGTGGGAATTTTTCACTTTTTGCTACCCTTTCTAATACTTAGATTAAATTACCATCCTTTCGTTTCACAGTCTATTCCCTAACTCTTGAAAAAAATAAAATTTTATTGTTATCCTTTTACATTGTATGAGGGAGAAAAAGCTTCCCCGTACAGCGCAGTCCATGGGGTACCCTTCCCCCTAAAGTAGGTGATCCTTTTTACCTTTCAAAGATTTGGCAACATCAAAGAATGACTTAGTCCACCCTTCTATTGTATTCTGCCTGGCTTGGTTTATAGGATTGAATCCAAGAAGAACAGGGATAAAGACATCTGGGTGACTCATGCAATAATCCAGTTGACCGGCCACATAAGGAGCCGAAAGGCCACATGTAATACCGATAAACAGCACCTTCGTTCTGTTACGGGACACCTTTGCCAAATCTTCTTGGCCTTTTTTCCAGTCGTCTTCGGGTGCTTCTTGTGATGTAAACAAAGCTATGTCTCCCCCTGCGATCAAATATTCGTAACTCGCTGACACCTGCTGTGCTTTAGCTAGACGAGAAAATTTCTGAGCTAAGAAAAACGCGAGCCTTCCAGATGTACCACACCCACTCAAAACAATGGCGGTTTCGCCGCTGGTGTCTCGCAACACTTCAGCTGCTTCCTCTGCTATTTGCTCCATCGCTAGGATAGTTTCTTCATCATAGATGTTCGGAAAGTTTTCCCAGCCCGAAAATATCTGCGAATCGCATTGTCGTAAAGTTCTGACAATATCATTTGCTGTACCGGTATCAATATTACGAGCCAGTTCGTTTGGTTGTTCGGAAATTGGGACAGCAGTGCCAGTGGGGACCATCATGGTCTCTTGGTATTCACCAACCGTTACCTCCAGTGGCTTAATGTAGATATCTGCTACGGATTTCTACAAAGACAGATCTTTGACACTATAGCAGAGATTTACCGGTACCATCACAATGTGATGTACTGACCTTCTCTTCGACCTTCTCCCAGGTCAAAAAACACTCGGATAGTGCGAGCCGAGCCAAAAAGGGTACCTTTTGTGTTACATTTCTGGAGATTTAGGGACGGGAGGGGGAGGAAGACACACGGAATTTACAAGTTTTCCTTGTGTGGTTATAAGCATTAATTTAGTTTGTTAAATTAGCTAGAATTATATATTTTTTTGTAGGAAAAAAAGTGGTTTTTGAACCAGATGATTAATGAATAAATTAACATACATAATAAAACGGACCTTTATAAAGAACCCTACTCCTCCCCCCGATCTCTTTGCAACACAGCAACCCAGAGTTCATTGCAGTCCGTCCCCCTCTGCGGCCATCTTGGATCGTCTTGCCGGCACAGTTTGCTATTGGAATTTATTTTATCGAAGGATGGCGGCCAGAAGGATTGGTCAGTACGTTCCAGATTGGATTAAAATTGCGACAAAATGTCCCGCGGAAGCAAAACCAGATATGAATGCTATAAGGATGAAATATGAAACTATTAAAACGAGGTGAGTTAGTACTGAGCTTATAGCGATCGTTTGCGTTCAGCCATTTCATAACCTTTTGATTCATGTATTTTGATGACAAGTATGACAACACAAAACATTCGCATGAGGAACATGGCGGCTGTAGCTTGCCTTTAAGAGTTTACTCCACAAAACTACCGTTCAGTTTTACTAGGGGTAAATGTTCAAGTTAACAACAATGTGGCTATAGCATGCAGTTACTCCAAGCAAGTATACAATATCGCGGCCATCGTTCTCTAGTTAAGTATGAATGAATAAGAATCAAACAAGAACAATCTTGGGGTAAGTTTTCCGCACAGCCCCTTACATCAATTATATATTATTATACATTTTGCAATGGAAACTCTAATCTTGCTTGCCATTTGTGGTAGAGGGCTAGTATCTCGCGAGGGGGGGGGGGGGAGGGGACCAATTTATGTAATTGTTTGGTACCCTTTCAGACCTGGGGCCCGTTTCTTGAAAGTCCCGGTAACTTATCGGGCCCGGTAAGTGGCCCGTTAAGTCCCTGATAAGTTTACGGGTGTTTCTCGAAACTCCCGTTATTTACGATCCCGGTAAATTTCCCGGTAACTTGCCCGGTAATTTACGGGAGGTCATGACCTCCCGTAAACTTACCGGGAAATCGCAAATGTTGCGACACTAAACAAAATGGCGGCCGGAGGCGAACATTTTTGTTTAGTTAGAAGTCCTCGGTCTTGTCAAAGACGACTAATTCTGGCTGACATGGCTGACTGTGAAGTCATAGAAAGATTCAGGCTTTCGCGAGCGAGAATCGAGTGGCTCGTGAATGAACTTGGAGACGAATTGTGGAGAAATAAAGCGAGAAGCTGCCCGCTGGCTCCGGAAGCAAGCATGAATACAGGCGTAGTACTATTGTTGTTGTTGTTGCTGTAAGTGTTGTTTTAGATCTTTGAAAAGCGCTTAGGGTGTTTGCATATGGGCGCTATATAAATTTGAAATTATTGTTATTTTATTGTTATAAATTATCAACCAACGGCGAAAGAAAAAATAAATATTTTGTCATGTAAACACGGCTCACTCGCCGCACATTATTACTTCGAAATGGCTTCCTTTTTAGCATAAAATGGGTTCCTATCATGCAAAACTAATCCTACCGTAAGCGATATTGTTTTCCTTCTTGTAATGTGCAGAATTTTCATAAGAAAGAGGAAGTTAGAAATCTGACATGCTGCACTGAGATAAATGTAAACATAACCATTGATATAAACAGAGCGATCGCGATGAGAGTCGAATTGTGCACCGTCCTCAAAATACACAAATGCAGTGTTTGCTGCATTAGCTAGAGGGATAAAGAATAAGAAACTTACACACGATAAATAAACGAGAATAAAGAACTTAAAAATCGTTCCACTTTTCGCAAAATAGTTTCAGTCGCATTTCAACTGATCGAGCCTTGTTGTATGATACAAAAGCCGATTTCAGATCGGTAAAAATAGTGCTTGATGTCTGCCGGAGAAGACGATCAAATCACGCCAGTTGAACTATAGCTATTCAATTTTAAAACTTGTATAAGATCCTTCCTCATTCCCAATAGACCTTACTAAGGCTGCTAAAAGTAAATTTGTATCAGTACGAACTGTTCAAATAGGCGTTGAAATAGGACACCATGCAGACACTGTTTCCCCGGCGGTTGCCATAGCTTGCTTAGCTTCATCTCTTCTACATCTTTGAAGGAATTACATACTGATCCTGACTATTAGTTTGATGCTCACAACAAGAATTCATGATGATAACATTCATAATACTTTTCAGGTTCTATTTCGCATTAGGGAGTTTCCTGAAAGTAATTGCCGATACCATGCATGATGCAAAATAGTGATCTCTCTTGGTTGCTCCCCTTTGATAAAACGAAAAAGTTAAACTTAGAACGTATTGTATTGCCCTTCAAAAAGTATGAAGACAATCCTGTCTCATCCATAACCGTGCTTTTCTCGAATGAATCAAATGGATTGGTGTAGTCCTAAGTCGTTCTCCTTCTCTTGCGAACGAGCGTGAAGCGTGCAAGAGCCTGGCAATGGTCTTCTATTTTTTTTACCGGGCCAGGAAATTACCGGGTAAGTTTACGGGTGCTTCGAGAAACGCATTATTGGGCCCGGTAAAGTTTCCCGATAATGGCCCCGATAAGTTAACGGGCCCGGAAGTTACCGGGACTTTCGAGAAACGGGCCCCTGGTCTCTTTCAGAGCAAAATTGTTAAAATCTATGAGACAAAATTGTTCAATAACCATACCCTTTTGTGCTGCACCTACCTATATACTTTAAAACCTTGCATGTAACAACCGTGATTTTCAGCAACAGGCTGAAATGGTTCTCATATAATGGATGTGTATCAAGAAATTACGCTGAACAGGTTCTTAAAAAAAATCATTATTATTTCTTTATTTGGTATATCTACATAAAATTTGTTTTAGTAACAGTGGATCCCCGATTTTACGATTGTCAATCTAACTACATTTGCAATTTAACAATCAACATTCTGTGTCCTGGCAAAAGTAATTTAGAAATCGGGAGTGAGTTCACAACGATATCCTGATTAATGATCTGATTTTGTTGTCCCCTTGCCATATCATAAAATTGAGGTTCCACTGTAATGAGTTACTCACCCTACTGATCTCACTGAACAAAGTTATCTGCATACCTTGTGTTTAACTCTAAATTGTTCTATTTCTGTTGCGTGGATTTAGGTTTTGTACTCTATTACATTTATATGTTTCCAGTTGCTCTAAAAGCACACTTTTTCTTTCTATATATTGTGCTTATTTGGCCAAATTTCAGCCTATATGTAGGTTTTTACTGTGGCTTATTTTGGCGAGTATCACCCTAGGGCTTGTATGATAATAGCGCATGTGCATTGTATATTTAATATATGGGGCTGTGGAGAAAATTTTTCCAAACTGCAGTCCACCAGGTAACTTAGGAATAGTGATGAACTAAATATTTTTCTGCTTCTGCAATCTGCAGTCATGCATTAACGGAACAATAATGAAGAAAAATTTGCCCCTCACAGTGGACTGCTGTTGATGAATAATAATGAGATAAAGATTTGTCTGTCACTGTAGTCCTTAGTCACACAGTGGATCAGTGAATGTAACATTTCATAGGAAAACATACACTAACACTGATTCATTTGAACCATTATTATAGGTGTAAGCTCCAGTTAAGGTAGTGGGCTACTTACACTTTAAATGTTACTAAAAGAAGACAAGAATGGGAGTATTTCTTTGTTTATTACCGGCAGTTTTTCTTGTGGAGCTGACTTCTTCAAAGCTTCAAAAGCTCATAAGCCCATTGATCTATCAAATGGTCGATAAAACATCACATATAGCGGTTTTAAAACCCGATAAAACCTCCTCCTTATTAGTATGTGGTGTTTAATGTTTTTCTCGTATGCTAATTTCTAACATCCACAAAAGCGTCATTGTTATGAACTCTCTTGACATGCTTTTCTAGGGATGTTTTCGAAGCCGTTCAAAAACCTTTTATTGGGTCTAAAACCACTCGGCTGCCCCTCGTGGTTTTAAATCCCGATAAAGCACTGCTGCCTGTGTTTTAAACATTACTTAATCACAGCTCCAGTTCCAACAGTGATTTAACAGAATTTTTAATGTCTCATCTCTCTAGCCTGGATTCAGTTGCAGCCAAACCAGAACCAATTAACTGGGATTTTTATACCAAGAATATATCCAAACCAGGAATGGTTGAAGCTTTTAAGAAAGCTGTAAGTAGATGACTTAGGAGATGAATGAGGGCATGCTATATCTGTTTAATGAGTGTGTGTATTTCTCACGAGACTTGTTAGTACTGACCCATCAGGAAATTTTTCCATCTCTTGTAATTCCTAGAAACTATTAAGTTTTAAGTTAGGAAATATAAAATGAAAAGGAGGCAGGGCATTCCAGGCACATCTATTTTTGTGGCTTCTGCTTCTTAAAGAATTCAGCTTATACTACTTCGTATTTCCTTCAAACTTGAACACCAGCTCCAAATCACTCACCTTTTTGTACTTTGAACATTCAGTGATATCCAAATAATTCTTGATTTTCTTCAATTCTTTGGTGTGCTCCTTTTATTGCTGGAGCAGTTCTGTTGTTCAACTTGGCGGTTCTTCTGTGGCGGAAGTTTGCTCCTGTCGATCAGCATTGCCATGCCTCAATCTTCATCATGGTGTAACATCAATAAAAGACTCAAACTATTTCATATAAAATGAGCTATGTTCAGCAGGAAAAACAATGAAGGTCGGTAATGGTGGATGTAACAAAAGCAAATGTCTCCCCTTAAGGTCACATGACCTATACCCAGGCCCCAGCGGTGTGTGAGAAAAACATTTCCACTCAACATGTTTATTAGATTAACCACCCTGGACGCATATTAAAATTTTGGGCTCATAAGGGTGGGTGCTTATGCAAGGTGGGTGCTAGTTCAATGGCGGGGGCTTATTTTTTTCCCAACATTTTCCATAAGCAAGGATATATTTAGAGAATAACAAAGCAAGGGACGACAAGTTTATTTCGTTTCAACAAGACAAAACAAAGTGCAAAAGCTAACATGAACAAGCCTAAACAATATTAACTACTGTATCTAAAACAAATTTTGGAACAGAACTCTCCTCTTACTGCACGCACAGAAATGTTTTTTGTTCGGAGGGGGTGGGGTGGGCACTTATTAACTTTTTGGGCTTTCAGTGTGGGCACTTATTTTAGGTGGAGGCTTATTCAAAGGTGGGGGTTAATTGAATAAATCAGTATTTCATTCCCTCAGTCAGTGGAAAATTGCCCTTATCTTCTATAATTAATTGAATGTATTTGTTGATTAAAAAAATCAGTTACTGTTCTTTAATGAAGCGATTGTGTTTTGTCTGCAGTATGAGGCAGTAACTGTGCCATATCCAAAGGATGAAGTGACTACACAAATTGACGAGCATGAGAAGGAGTTGGTAAGATTGTGTTCATATTCATTTCATTTGTTCGTTCATGTATTTCTTCATTCCTTCTCTCTTTCTTCTAGAATGGTCACTGGTATCTCATCTGATATTAAAGTGCCCCTGGGACAAAATTCTCATTTTCCATCTTTTTGCATTTTGGTGTAGAATATGACCTTCTTACTCATGTTACCAAATTTCGATCCTTTACAGCAATTGGAAGTATTTTTTTTTTAGCCTTTTATTCGAGATTTCTGCTGTTGCGAACTAAATAACAGCAGAATACAGTTTATGAAGTAGAATCCATATGAAAATTAGCCATGTGGAATTTTTTGTGTTGAGCCAATGATGTCACTTCCTGTAATTTGCAGCAAGCGGCCTTGTTAACTTCCGGAACAAGGCCAAGTAATGGCGGCCGTGAAATCTTGAATAAAAGGCTAAAAAAAAATACTTCTAATCACCGTAAAGGATTGAAATTTGGTAACATGAGTAAGAGGGCTATATTCTACATGAAAATGGAAAAAGATGGAAAATGAAATTTTCGTCCTAGGGGCACTTTAACTAAATTAATGTATTTAATGTGAAATCAAATTCACCCTTTCTTATTCATTTATTGCAACAAAATGACCAGCTCCAGATCATAGATTCTGTTGTCTGTGTCTCTGAAGATCTATCAGTTTTTCTTATTTTTATTAAAGAAACAATTTTGATTGGAGGGAAGGAGAAAAAACCTTGATAAAGAGTTTGTGGAAATCAAAAGAAAATCTGAAGGAAGCCATCACTTTAGACGCCAACATCCCATGTTAAATGGAGATGGGGGCTATGATCTTCTTGCCATTTTTAATCACTTGTTGACACATGGCTAGACAACATGTAATCATGTGACAATGTGGAGCTCACTTTGCTGATGAAGACTGTAAGATATGGTTGAAAGCTACGCTTTGCTCTTGTGATGAGAATTTATTATTATTTAATTGGGTCTGTTGGATATGGGATGACCATAGCCAACTTGGCACAGTCTATATGCTTATTTGGTTAATTATATCCATTACCTGCTTGTGGAATAATAGTTACATAAACCATGGATGCTAAACCAATCAAAACTCTGGAATGTTGCTTTATCCAATAATGTTTTATCCTGTTTTGACACACTTTTTTTTGTTTATTTTATTTATTTATTTTTTATTTTTTTTTTAATTTATTTTATTTTATTTACTTTCAATGTCGTTCTTGATTTGGAAAATTTTAAATGTTGTGACTACTATCGATTCTTAATAAAGCTCAAGTATGAAAGGCCTAAGAAATGGGCCAAGTTAAGGGAAGAATTTGATTTAGAAGATAATTATATCACTGAAGCATTTTTGCTACCCATAAGAATTTCCAGTGAGCCCTACTTATGATCTTTTCAATATAATATTGAAGTCTATTCTTTTTACCAATGACATCCTTTTTAACTCGTGAATGCGCGCATGCGCAATGAACGAGTTATAGCAATAGCTGGCTTTTGACTTGGTCGATCAGTCGATTTTGTGGTTAACTTTCGGGCGTGCGCAGTGAGTGAGTTTCAAATTCAATTAGTGGGAAAAACACGCGAACATTTATTGTTCGCGGCGCATCAGGAAATTCTTATTCAATATGTAGAGAATAATTTGACGATCATTTAGTGCAAGAATGGAGATTTTTCGTTCAAGCTGAGCAAAGTTACAAGTTTTTTCAATTTTTCAGAAAGTCTGGGGTCGTAAACTCAATTAGTGAAAAAAAAAACGTGAAAATTTTTTTTCACGACACGTCAGAATTCTCTCATTCATTCTGTAGAGAATAATTTGACAATCATTTCAGTGTAAAAATGGAGATTTTTCGTTGAATCTGAGCAAAGTTATAGGTTTTTTTCGTTTTTTTCTACAAAGTGCGGTTTCTTCTAAGAATTAAAAATAATTTAATTTAGAAATAATTTAATTAAAAATAATTTAATTTGTCAGTTTTCACGCAAAAGCGGAACGTGCCATGTCACGCATCATTGACGTCGTAAACAAAATTATGCAAATTTCTGGTGAAATGAACACTTTAAGATCTTGTCAGCTTTCATAGAGGTTTCACAGGGGAAAAATGTTTCATTTTCGAAATTTACAACTGGTAATTTATGGGAAAGCAAAAGGACGCGGTCGATAAATAATTCTTATTTAGCAAGAGCTTGTCATAGTTCATTATTTTTACTTGAGGATTGCGTGGACTGAACTCCAAAGGAAAAATTTCACGCATTTATGTCGGGCATGAAATGTAATGCGATACTTTGTTGAACGTATTTCCCTTTGTGAGATCGGCTTGCCCTACAGTAATTTTGTAATTTTAATTCCCAAAAAAACTTCACTTGCCCATCGGGCAAGTGATGGTTAGAATCCACTAGCCCGATCGCAAAATCCAGTAGCCCCGGACTATCGGGGGCACGAATTTGCATGACGTAGCTGCACATGGCGTGCTCCCATGAAATTTGAATAAAAAAAACACGTGATTTTTTTTAATCGGCGCATCAGAATAATCGGCTTATTCAATCTGTACAGAATAATTTGACAATCATTTTAATAGTACAAGAATGGTCATTTTTCGTTACATAATCGGGCAAAGATATAATTTCTTTTAGCTTTTGAGGAAGTTTCCGTAGCCGTCTAAATTTCAATTAGTATGTGTCATCTGCATTCACGAGTTGGCTCACAGGAGCCTTTGATTAAAATAGGCTTCATTTCAAGCCCTAACTGTTCCTTTTGTCAAGATACCACTGAAACTAGAAATCATATATTGTTTAGTTGTCCCTTTTCACACTCTTTTTGGATGGACGTTGTTTCAAACATTCTGAAGAACATTAGTAGTTGCAGTTGTCTTTTACTGGGTGACGTTACCAAAGGAATCTTGAAGGAGGGAATGGATCTAGTTAATTATGTAATAATTTTAGGGAAAACCTATTTATGGAGTTGTAGGCACCAAAACATTAAACCGTCTGGTAGCCACTTCAAGAAAATTCTTGAAAATAAATACGAAACTGAAAAATATCTTGCATTTAAATCCAATAGAATTGTTTCGTTTCGCAATAAATGGAAAAACTACGAAGAGTTGCTTTTAAGTGGCTATAATTAATTCTTTATTTTTTTAGTTGCATCTGGGGATTTTTTAGTGTTACCAAAATTATATGATGTATGGTTTTCTTTGTAAAGCCTTTTCAATTTTTTATTTTGATTTGAGGAGGGAGGGAGGTGTAATAGGGAATGGATGGGTTGGCTCGTAACACAATGATGTTGGTGTTACCTTCTCTGTTATCGTTCAATAATAAAATATTATTGAGGTACTTGTGGGCTCAGCAAGGATTTGTTGTACATGTGTTATTTGTTTTACAGGAGGAGCATGCTGTCAAGACAATCAAGGCGGCTAATGAGGATATTGCACACTTGGAAGCTGAGGTATATAAACAACAAATACTTCTACAGATAAATTTTACTGATTTCAATCACAAAACTTTTGGGAGGTTTTGGCACACTTTGGAGGAATAAGGGTACATCCATTTTGGAAAAAAAATGTGTCAAATTCAAGAAAAATTGCACATTTGGAGGTGAAAATTGTTTTTGAGTTGTGGAATCAAAAAGGAAAAAAAGGTTAGGCTTTTTACTGCTTCACCTTGACAGCAATGTTGGACTTCATTCGTCTGCTTAAAAGAGTAACTTGTGGATATCTCATATTCTTGACCTTGAGTCAGGTCTGATAACATACGGTTGGAACAGTCACAGACAACAGAAAAACTTACATGGTTAATGTAGGATTCTATTGCTAGATAGCCATCTATCACAGGGTTGATAGTGGCAATGGCTGCTTCCATATGAGGGAACTATTAATTTTGCTATTTTCCAGTTGCAGAAAATCAGATCTATGAAACCCTTTGAAGAAATGACAGTAAGTATATCATAAGAAGTTCTTCTATACTACCTCTTACAGTCAGTCTACGTCACGCGTGACCAGTATTTCCGAGATTGAAATGACCTACAGGTTTTGCAGAACAAGGCTGCAAAAATTATTCTAGACAGGCCACTTTATTCGTCAGCTACTGATGCCCTGGTAACTTTAAAGTGGCTGAACCTAGAACAACGTAGATCTTACCATCGTTGTATATATATATTTACAAGTGCATTAATGGACTTATGGACCACTCTATGAATTTACTCACAAACAGTGACATTCATAATTATAATACAAGGAACAAAGACATGCTCAGACTACCCCGTGTTACCAGAAATTGGGGAAAGCAGAGAGTTTGCCGTCACTCTCTAAAAGACTGGAATGAATTAGAGAGAGAGACCAGAAATGCACCGAATATTGCTACTTTTAAGCGAAACATGTTTGCCAGGTTTTTTAATTAAGCCTATCGGTGAGAATTTTTGTAGTTTTAGCTTTTTTGCTTTTATCATTTTTTATTTTTTATCAATTTGAAGTTTTTAACCCCATCGATATCTTTGTAGTTTCAGCTTCTAGTTTGAATTGCTGGTTTTATCATATTGAAATTTTGTCTTATATATTGTATTTTTTAGCCTTTTGATATTTAATCTTTATAGGACCTTTCTGAAAACCACGTTTAGTGAACGGAAGCTTCCTAATAAAAGATTATTATTATTATTATTATTATTATTATTATTATTATTATTATTATTATTATTATTATTATTATTATTATTAACATTCAAATTCCTCTTTGTAATGTCCGGTTTGAGTGGAATCTTGAACATTTCTCTGGAAATCTTTCCGAGAAAGACGCATTAACTGAAGACAGATTTAAAATACTTGGGAAACAATAATTGTTATTCTTAAAATACGTAATGCTGTAACGTAAAGAAAAAATTAATAGCTTTATACCGTTGATAAACTAGGGAAATTTCTACGGGAACTCTGAAATCTCGTTGGCGATGCTCAAAACTTCCTTTAAATTTCAAAAACACCATTCATACGTGATGTAGATTGACTGTAAGCTTGTTCCATGAGATTTGAATTATAACTTTGATATTTTGGAGAATTGCAAATTTGGTAAAGGCTGACGTTTTGCCAGCTTTCTGGAGTTTGTTGACATTGATTTGTTACTTTTACTCTATGCTAGCCAGACTGAAATTTAAGATTACAGAGTTACACAATTTGTTGTTGTCGTTTTGTTATTTACAAGGTTGATGAATACCTTGAGTTTCATCCAGAAATCAGGAAAAAAGCAGAGGAAGAAATTGCTAGAAATGACTGGAGCCATTAATGGCAATTTTATGGTGTCATTATTTCATTGTCTGGTGCTCATAATTTTGCCTTGCAAGCAAGTCATTGAGTGTTGTATTTTTATCATTGTTTGAATAAAGTTGCCATCCTGGGATTTGAACTTTCATTATTTTGTTGTAGACATGGAAATACATCCTTGTAATAAAACATAAAAAAATCACTTTGTGTTTATCCTTGGTGATTCTTCCCTGTTAGAGTTAAGGACGGTGCCAACTGATACCGAAGTATTTTTGGGCGGTTTATGACTATGCGGGAAAAGCAGCTCTTAGCAAGGTCTACTGACATCCGAAAAGAAAATCGGGGGTAACCACGCATTTTTAGAGATAATTAAGCAACAATCATTCTAAAAAGAGGTAAAAATACAAAGCAATGTATGGTGTTTTTTTTCCAAATTGAAGCCTTATTGTCTCTGAAATAATGCATGGTTACCCCCAATTTTTTTTTTGGATACCAAGAGCGCTTGCTAAGTTCTGTTTTCGTCGAATAATTTTAAACCGCGCAAAAATATCTCTATATCAGAAGTCACCACCCGTAGGAGACCCGAGTATCTCAAGATGCGCCGAACGTATGCGCAGTAACAATAGTAGATACCGTCCTTGTTACTAAAAAATAAATACTATGGTGCTGCTTATCGAGCTCTAAACAACTCACTGAAAAAGAAATACAATTCGACGAAACGGCAACACCTCAAAGGAACTAGCGGACAAACGGAAGTCAGACAACAATCTGAAACCATTCTGGAAATTACGTTAAATCAAAACGAGAAGGAACAAAGGACAAGGTGGAAATTAAATCACGGACGCACAATTGTTGCACAAGAGATCAATTTATATTTTTCATCCGTTTTTTTCACAAAAACAAAGTATTTTACCCACAAGCGATAGATTGAGCAGCCTTCCTCGGCAGCTAGTGAAGTTAGCCTGATCTGATCTCGCCTCGCGTCTTGAAAGAATGTGCACAAGAATTGTCTACTTCATTGTGCGCATTATTTAAACCCAAATCAGTTTGGTTACTTGAAAGGAAAGTCCACGCTTGCACACCTAAGTTGCTTTCAAGACTGGTCCTTATCAAGAAATGCCTTGAAAACAACAAATGCCGTCTTCCTAGACCTGGCGCCTACTACTCATGCTTAACCGACATGGTATATTAACTGTTACGGTTTAGAACTTTGAATTCGCGATTTTTTTTCCAACAGGCTTTGATGGCACGTGACCACCCGCTTACTTGATCGGTAACTAAGATGTAACTTGTTCTGCAAATTCTTTTAAAAGTTAAATGTGCTGGCTGGATTTTTCAGCTCGAGTCACGAAGACACTTCTTTTTTTTTTTTTTACTGAGTAAAAACGTGACTTGGGTCTCGTGAACCACGCATCAGTGTCTCGTTTTTTAGTGCGTGTGATTGTGTGAGTCCCTCCATGGCCTACTGAGGCAAGAAATTACCTTGGACAGCAAAAGAAGGAGCATCACTCCCAAAAAGTACGACTCGACTCCGTTTGGGTACAAACGATCACCGGAGTGGAGATGGATAGTGAATAACTGTTTTAGTATATATCAAACCCATGTATATTAATAACCAGCCCCAATTAGTCAGTTAATACTTGTGCGTGAGGCCACAAGTCTGGAAATGGCCAGCGTTCGAATTCTTTTTAATTTGGTGTCGCGTATTTCCACAGGTACGTATATATACCCAAAGCTCTATGATCCTTTGTAAATACTCTTTGTGTTAAGTGTACGGTAGCTCTAGCCTCTTGTTCTTGTTCCTGAGAAATTGGTGAAAAAGCATTCGCAGATCAGGACCATGCCGGGAGGTAAGAAGGAATTACTATCCTGCGTTTGGATAGCCAATCAGGGCGCGAGAAAAACACTATCAACTAGTGCGTTAAAAATTGATAGCATTCAGGGAATCAAAATAGTGGAAGCCCTTGGCGCGGCTTCCCTAACATTGTTCCAGTTTTGGAGCCAAGAGTTTTCTAATTGTTTGGAAAGATTCTACTAGGACCGGCTATTAAGTGAAGGTGTAACTTATTAGCCACTCACCGCTGTCCTTGGATAAAAACGGAGGCCAGATATTCGAATTTCCGTACATGCAGCATCGGAGTTCCTCATGTGTGATGCGCCAATCATACTTCCGTACCAGTTCCGGCCATCAATGACCAGTGACAACGATGACAACGATTTGATGGATCATGATTAAAACACCACACGAGTACATACGGGTAACACACGAGTACGGCATACGGAACATACGCATACATACGAATACATACGACTAACATACGACTAACATACGACTAACATACTAGTAACATACGAGTAACATACGGATACATACGACTAACATACGGATACATACGAATACATACGAGTAATACGAATGTTTTTCTTTTAAGGAAGCTCTAATTATAAGCCTTGCAAGCATTTTTCACGTCAGCAAACACGTACCCGGTCCAATTTGAAAGGGGGGGGGGGGGGATGTTGATCAACCCCCAAGGTTTAAATTTAGTCACAGTAAAATAAATTCACATGGAGTGCAAAACCATTAGCTTGCGCTACAAGATAAAAATATATTTTGCATGGCGCTGACGTCGTATGACGTCAGCAAATCCGCTATCTTGATTTCACTATTTCACCTTAGTTGGTTATGAGAAATGGCAAAAAATCAGTGCAAAATCAAGCCAGAAAGCTTAAATGTAACCATGTACATGTAAAAATGTCGAATTTTGGGAAAATTCGGCGGCGACGACGACCTGGACGACGTCACCGAACGCATAACCTAGAAATTTTAAAAATTCGCGTTCTCTCAACTAACTTGCGATAATTTCAAACCATTTAATTTGCGTAATATGGCCAAACTGTACAGGTGCTGAATTCGTAGGGGCGGTTTTCAAGTACAGAAGAGAAACAGAAAGGAAAATCCACCCTTGTATGATGAAGTTCTCCTCAAAACTTTCACGTTGTTGTTTTGTGGAGGACGGCAAAGAAAAGTACCAAAGTGTATCACGCACATGTTGGGCCAGTGGTTTTGCTAATGAAAACCATTGTGTTTTGATGCTCTCGTTGCCGTCGCCCTCGATGCTGCTTAAGGTCCAAATGATCTCCATGGAGACCATCTGATCATCTCACAGAATAATTCACTTGCCACGTGCATACTGGTGTCTATCATGTTTGTGCATAATTTGCACATCATAATAAATTCACAAGTACAAAAGGGTAGAAAAATAAAATATTTTTACTTCTGCTGAAATTATAGAATTTAAATTTAATATGCCTCTGAAATATATTGTACCCCATATAATGCTCAGAATGTTGATTCCGTGTTGTCTCCCAGATTAGTCAAAATGTATTTGCATATTCAGCTACTTCTCAAAAGTCACCTTCCGATTGTTTATTGTGGTCTAGTGAAGGCGGAAGCACCAGTCTTTTGGCCATTTTAGTAGGGAGAGGTGACGTGTTGTTCGATTTTAAGTGAGGATTTGACCCAATGATTGTAGTAGCCATCACTAACCTCTCTTCAGCTTTCTCAGTACAAACGTTCCCCTCGTGAGGATCGTAACCTGTTGACGAGCAACCGATTCTTCCATTAGAGTCGAATAAATCGGTCTGAGTGGTTTGTTTTGTTTCCTTTGTCGATTTTCATTCATTTTTTATAATGAACAATTCGCGTCCCCCTACAACTGTCCTTTGCAAGCCGCCAACACATAACATCGACTCGGCTTCATTTGAAGTCTTCAGACGTGTCTTGTATTTCCTTTCAACACAGTGTTGTTTTTCTCGTGAAATCCTTCTTTTAGTAATTGAGGCGGGTATTCAACAGTACCAGCTGCGTTCTGACTGTCTTTCACAGAATGATTCTTCTTTTCATTTTCACCGGGAAATAATAAAAATACAATTGCCATGGCCAAACCAAAGATGATAAAACATGATACAACCCGTTTTAACCAGCGAAGAGACACGAAAAAGCAGCACTTTTTAGCAGCACTCATGTCGGGCCACACAAACAAACAAACTTCATTTCAAAATGTAACTGGTTGCTATGAATAATTCAAGCGTTCAATTTTCTGTCCGGAACTGAGCTCTAGCTAAGCCAATTTAAGGTTACCGTATACCTTTCTCGAATCAATTTTTTCACTTGAACGGGACACTTTAAAGAGCTAAACTTGAACTCAAAGGGAATTTGTTCCTTTGCCTTCAAATTTAAACAGTAGCTAGTTTAACATACACACAAAAAAACCCCATCTGCGAATTTTTTCTTTCAAAATATTTTTTCTCCGAAAGCGATTTTTGTACGATCACTCCACATTTTTTGAATCCTATTTCGAAAATGTTCTGTAACTTTTCACTGCAATTGAATATGGCAAAACGCAGACACGTTTTTTTAACGCTTTGGGTCTGGAAACTGAGGAGCAAATTATATTAGCGAAAAACGAAATTCGCTTTGACTTGTAGCTTTCAAAAGGTGATTCGGACGCTCGCATTTAGAGGTCGTGAAAAATTCGACAATTCATTTTATTTCAAAATTCTTGGTATGGTTTGATAGCCAGCTCTATAAGCTTTAATTTGATATAGGGGTTTAGGTATCTACAGTTTAAACCGGACGCGCTACATCGCTTGGACGTGAGACACCTCTGAAGGTATAGGGTAACCTTAAGATGATTTTAACCCAAATAAAACTTATTCCACAGAATGTCTACAATGATGTTTTAGGCAATGGAAAATTTCAATCGAAATGTCACAGGGACACCCAATAGCTCGGTGGAATATCTGTTTGGTAAGACTGACATTACCCACCTCAGAAATTAGGATTAAATTGTGAAGGAAAATTAGCATTTTCTGTAGTGCAAGGTCACCTAAATTAAAAACCTAATCCCTTTAGTTTTTGGAGAGGCAAATACGTCTTTAAAGTGCGAAAAAGGGCAGCTATTGTTAGTATTTTCTGAAAGCCAACAGCAGCCCGTAATCAGCTTTTTGCAAGCTTCAAACATTAAATTGAACTGAATCGACATTCATTTCTAATTCCAGTATGCTGATTTGCATGGGTAAATTTTGCTTGTCTGTATTAATGTTATTTGTTATTTGAGCAGGACTATTTAATTTCATTTGACTTATAGGTAAAGATCAAAGTTTACACATTCTACTGTCATATGCGGTACTTGCTTGGGGTAGCGCCTGTCACGTGTGCATCGCATTTTAAGGAAATTCAAGTCAAGCAAAATCATATCATCGCCTGATATTCTTTGCTACTCTATATGATGAAAATACAGTTAACTTACTAGACCTACTCACAGTAGAGAACATTTTTACACTTCTTTTACTTCAGTTCTCTTACCAGTGGCATAAAAAGCAGCTCCCTAGCATCTTCGAAAACCACTTTCGTTACGTCAGTGAAGTTCACACATATAATACCAGATACGCTTCAAAAGATAACTTCTATAAAGCACGTTTCAGGACTAATATTGGGAAAACAACGTTATCAGCTCTAGCGGTTGAGCATTGGCAAAAACTACCACAAGATATCAAAGATCCCAGTTTTTCTACTTTCCCAAGAAAAGGGGCAAGAAACTGGAAAACTATACGGTTTACTTAGGCACTGGGCATTTCCACCGTAGATATTTATATTTAGTTAGTCTTATTATTAACTATAAAACTTAATTAACTAAATATACATATAGAATATCACGTTTAAAGGAAATGCGAAATAAAAGTATTGTTGTTATTGTTGTTGTTGTCTAGACTAGATTTGGCCGCATCCGCTGATTACTGTTGCAGTCAAAAGGCAAAGTGTGAAGAAGCCTCTTTCCAGTACCCCGGAGCCACTAATGTGACTAATGAGTTGGGCAAAACGGTGCAGGATCCATTTACATCAAACGGTCGGCTTGTTCAGTCTCTCAGTCTGATAGTAATAATGAATAAGTCGTGCTGGGATGAGATAATTTCGCCGTTTAAACTGTCGAGTATTCCTTAGAACTTATTCTTTTGATTTACCGTTTCAGAAAGGTTTGTTTTCATTCAGGGAATACGGCATATTGGAGCCTCGCTTGAAAATTTACGCGTGAACAACACGTAAATAATAATAATAATAATAATAATAATAATAATAATAATAATAATAATAATAATAACAACAATAACAATTAACAATAGCGGTTTAATTCCTGGTTAGTTCGCCCCACATTAAAGGACTTGAAACAATCACGAAGAACCCAAATGACCTGAATTTTTAATTTTAAGCGACGTTACATTAGCCTTGGGATCAATAATGAAAAGAAATTTCTAACTTAAACATCAGTGGTGTACAGGATCTTACCTTTCAACCACACCACAGAGACGAATCGAGACGAACATGTTTGTTCTCTAGCCGACATTGCGAATGCGGCCTTTGAATACAGCTTACATCACTACAAGCCCTTGGATTACGTGGATATCGTAATTTTCTACAAACATGAATTGACAAGGATAAATTTTGCATCCAAGACTAGGAGGAAAAGCGAAAGTTTGTGATTTTCTGTTTAGTTCATGGTTTTGCTTAAGAGCTGAAACACAGGCCTTGCGATCAAGCGATCACGTGATTGAGTAAGGAAAAACCAATCAAAAACTTTTTCCGCACGACAACAATAGAGCTTTTTTTTTAAATAGCTCAAAAAGGGGTTAAAAGGTTCTTGTAAAATATGTGATCAAAGTATGAAGATCGTCTGCGTTAAGTATCTTTGCTCATAGCAAAAATTATAGTTGCGTTTTAATTTCGTTGCTTGTCGGCTTCCCCACCGCGTGCTCGTTAATTGCTGGTGTGGAAAGAGTCCTAGACCCTGATATAAATAAAAATTTGACTGAATCATGCCTATCTCTCATGATCAGCCTATTCCCTGAAATCCAGTGGTCTTTTTGCCGATCGTGCAAACTGTGCGGGAAAGGACTGGGGACAAAGTTGAGCGTGAGGAGCCTGGTAACTAACACCGATTTCAAGATGGCGGCCAAAACGTCTTCGAGAAGAAAGATTGATGAAAAATTGAATTTTTTATCCCCAAAGTTCGACCCATTGAAGGCTCTGTACTCAAAAGACCTTCACCCACCAGTACCCAACATACACATATTCAACAACCTCTTAGAATATGCAAATGCCATCAAAGAGGGCAAGATAAAGTCCAGCGAGTACGTGAAGCCTTCAAAAACTCAGGCTTCTTCAAGACAAACTGGCAGTAGAACAAGAAACCTGAAGCCAGAGTACCGACCAGCAGAGAAGAACGATTTACAAGAAAGGCTTAAAATCATCTCGGAATCTGAAGTGGGCAAAATAGAGAAAAGAAAATCTGACAAAAAGAGTGAAGGAAGAATGGACGATGCAAAACTAGAGGAATTCATGTTGGCTGAGGAGGCCTTCAAAGCAGAACAAACAAAGAAAAAACGGATGAACGTAATACAAAGGATGGAAGGTAATTTTGAACCCCGGGGTAAATAAGCAAACACTTATAATTTGCAGTCTTGCACCAGCTAAAGGATAACCCTGACATTAAAGAAAGAGTGGAGCTGTCCACAGGGTCAGCCAAGTTGGTGAGGCATCAGTGTCCTGGAAATCTCCAAAAAATTTGAAATTTAGTAGAGGCTGTTTCTGTTTGATCATAATTTTTGTGCCCATCTTACAGTGTGAGTACTGTTACCACGGTCACTTAACCAAAACTGGCCGATCAGATTGCAGGACAAGAACAATGAATTTAACCAAAGCTGATTGAACCAATCATGAGTAGACGGAAAGCAACAGTTAAAACCCAAACTGTTGGAATGATTCACTGTTTGTATCATAATGTGATCAGATTGGCCAGTTTTAAGTGACCCTGGTAAATAGTAGTCGCACTGTAAAATACAGTAGGGTAAAAAATCTTAAAAAAAAACCCAGGTCTTTCTTCAGCTGGTTTGCTCATTTGTGGTTCATAGCTCCCTGTATCATGCACCCTCAAGGAAGGGACTGCTAGCAGCTTGGCAATTTTTGTTATCTGCAAAACTGTCCAGCTCATTGTCTTTTGGTACTATTATTAAGAATTTTTTGTAAGGAAGCATTTATTAACATGCCCAGTTTTCAGTTTGTGGATAAAAGCCTTCTCCTAAACACTCACTCCCTGTTCATGTGCTCATTCCTTTCTTACTACTTTTTTTGCCTTATTCCAATGAGCTTGTGTGTTCCAACACTTCTGTGAAAAAAGGGCACCAATTTTTCGAAAATAATATTCATGACAAGGGCAGGAAAATTCATGGCATATTACCTGATTGGAGGGAACTTGGGATAAAATGAAAAAAAAAACCCACTGTGTTGCAGTTTGTATCCTTGATTCCAAGTGTTTTGTTGATAAGTTATTTTCATAAAAATCCTACCACGCACAGTCCTCAGTTATAAGCCTGTTCAAAATTCGGAGGATATCACTCCACTTCCTCATTTTGATCTCATTTTTTCTAATTTCATAGCTTATACTGAAGGACCATTTAGTGTACTGCATACTTGTCTTATTGAGAGGCGGAGAGTGAAGGTTTGGACCAGGAGATACAAGGGACTGCGCAGTGTTTTGTCTGGATATCTTGTAGCATTTGATAAGCATATGAATCTGGTGAGTGTTCATACTCGTTGCTCTTGATTCTTGACATAAGGTGCCTGTTTGTATTTTTATTGTTCATTCTGACTCTGATTTAGCAGGCTGATGTCGACAATGGTCGGAGTAATGGTGTTGTGTTTTAAAACAATTTCCTGTCTTTTTTGTCCTTGAATTTTGCATGGGGCTGTCGCTTCCCGGGTGAGTATGCAAAGGAGCTGTCATGACAGAATACCGAGCACTGACAGATTCAGTACTGCGTGTGAGGTGGGGCCTGTGGGCCCACAGCAAAAACCTCTCTTCTAGAATTAAAAAAAAAACGAAAGAGAGAGAGAGATTTATGTCACATGATGTATTAACATTCTGCCGGATGATAAAAGCTACAACACATCACGTCATATATCAGAAAGCATTGAGATAACGCCTACCACTTGTGCTTGGTCCTAACCTTTGATCATTTTAGGTTGTATACTGTGATTTTTTATGTCATAAAGAGGATCATGTAGAAATATGTTTTGCTTTTTGACCATATTTTTTTTAAACTTTTGCAGGCTCTTTTCGATGTTGATGAGGTATACACGTTAGAGGAAAGAATTAAACAAGACGAGCTCAATGGAGAGTCACTGAGAACGAGAAAGAAAAAGAAAAAGAAAAAGAAAAATACTACATGTCAAAGTGAACTTCCTTCTGAAACCTTGAAAGTTGACGCTGTTGACAAACCACCCTCTGCATTAGAGAAAGCTTCATGCTGTGAAGAAAAAATACAGGAATCTCTTGATGATCAACTCATCACTAATAATCAGTTTGACAGAGAAGGTACGGTTGTATGTAAAACGCATGAACCTCTACTGGACACTTCATGTAAAGATGTCACCTTTGTAGACTGTTATGCTACTTTGTCTGACCTTCCTACGGGCATCACTGAATACGAATCTTCCACGCCTTCTGCGGAAGCTTTGAGTACAGCTTTGCAAACAGCTGCTTTTTCTGTTGGTCAGGTTTCGGGGTCTACGGAGCCTGAAACAGTACGCTTGGCTTGTGTGAATGATCACATTGAACATATCAGTGAGGGTGACATTTCATCTGTGGCCGCAAATGTTCAGATAATTAATGAGGATGGAACTGATGAAACTCAACAAAGTGTTAACCTTACAGAAGTGAACAAAAAGAACAATGTCGATAACGACAGAATCTTGAGCTACAAAGATGGAGAGAACTGCGATAATAGCGATGTGAACTTGACAGATCTAAAGTCCTTCCCATCCAAGATCAGTGAGCCAGATATGATTTATGTGGAAATCACGGAGAATGAGAAGAGGACATTTGATGATGCATTACATGAAGACCGTGGTAACAAAACAGCGATGATGTCAACTATTATGAACGACAATAGTGACGTCACTGAAGTTGACATCCTGCCGGCGAATGAAGATATTTATGGCATTAAACTTGAGCAGAAAGAAATTATGGAGAAAAGTGTCCGTTCAGCAAATAATATCAGTTGTTGTATGATGAAGGCTGAAGACGTTGATAACGTCGAGCATCCATGCACTAGCAAGGAATGTGGAGAAACCATTGAGAGAAACACAAACAGTGAAACAAGAGTACAAGAAACAAGTTTGTTTGACAGCAAACTAAATATTCCTGACGAGAGCATAACTGGTGAATGCACCGAGAACGTAGAATTCACTGGAAATTTGAACCAAGTTGAAAATATCAGCAGTGAGGCTCATTTACAAAGGCATGTGATAGATACCAGTGAAATGGTTGAACATCAAGTAAGCAGATGTGAGAACACTCAGGCTCTCGAAACAGCGCATTCTTTCACTGCAGTACACGTGAAAGACGAATCTGTTGAAAAAGCAGACACTGAGCGTTCATGCTGTTTGCAAAGTAACGGTGGCTTTTCCCATGACGAAAAATGTTCACTTCAATCGCAAGAAACGAATGTAGAGCTCTACTACAGAGAAAGAAGCGAACTCAGTGAATATTGCTTGAGTTTGGTGACACATCCAGTTGAGAGTCCAAGGAAAGAAAACAGAACAGTCAATATATCTTCTCACGCGGACCTTCCAACGGATTCATCGAGATTTCCGCTTGTTTGCGCAAAAGAAGATCGTTGTATTTCTCCAAATGTGGAGACGCGCACTTTCCCAATGGAATTAGATGGTAGTGTTACTGTTATTGACGTGAAAAGACATGTGAGCGAAAGAGTTTCCAATGAATCCGACAAGGGTGATGATGCCAGCCGCGACATACTAGAACACTTGGTTGTCGGAACCCCTCAAGTATCCATAACTGCTACCAATAACAGTCTTGCTGAGGAAAAGAAGCTCCCTTTATATTTTGTTTCTTCGCAACCCGCCAATGACGTTTTTGATGAAAGAGTGAATGGATCTGAAAGTCAATCCAAGATGGATGAAACAGCGCCAATCGATGCACAGTGTTCTGGGTCGAGGTCAAATTCCAGGAAACCACTTTTCCAGAGTGAAGAGTTTCATTTGAGTGGAAATTCATTTCAAGAAGGAAAAGAAAATAGACACTTTTGGGATGATAAATTTGGACAACAAATTGACGAACATAGTTCGAGCGTAAATGAGCAGTTTAGTAATGTAAATGCAGATGGTCTTCAACTGGGGACATCACTAATTGTACAAGAGTTGAGCGAAGACGAGGAGACATACTTAGATCAAAAGGAACGTGAAGTGTTTGACAAACCAGTTGAACTGGAGAAGCCAGGCGGTAATTCTTTGCCTTGTGAGGATAGGGCTAAAGACATTGATACGTTGGATGCTATTGCGACTTTAAAGAATAAAACAGAATCCTCTGTTGATAACCTGGTTTATCCACCAGGAAAAGAGACTCAGAATGATGTGAATAATGAATCGGGAACTTTGGATTTGTCACAAAAGGGCTTTAACTCGGAAGAGCGGACAATGGACGAAAACAGAGACATGCCTTGCATTAAAGGTGCAGAAGGGCCCTGTAACAGCATAAAAACAGACGGACAAACCAAAGGAGAAATGGATAACCCACTGCTTAATACAGTCAATGAAACGGCTAAAAAATGGGCGGGTGAAGATGAGAGAGAAGAAGGTGAGATTAGCTCTGAAGAGGATGAGACTCCTGCGTGTGGAAAGCCTACCAGAGAAGAAAAGGAGGAAGGTGAGCTCTCTTCATCTGCTTCAGACGCAGAGGCTGCTGTTGAAACATCGCTTGTGAAAACGTGTGGTGCAAGCTTTGGTAAAGGCTCCCAAACCAAGAATATATTGGAAAAGGAGGAAGAAGAGTTCTTCCCAGCCAGACGACGACATTCTTCACAACTGCCCGAAAGTTTAAATGGTAAAAGAAGACCTTCTTCATCTGTTCTTGGAAACATTGATCTACGAACGAAGCTGCGTGAAGCTCGGAAAAAGCTGAGAATTTTACCCAAAAGTAAAACTCCTTCTTTAAGAGAAACGAAAACTGATCGTCCTCTCGCTGGATCGCAATCTGTTGGCAAAGCTATAAAAAAGAATGGAAGTGCAGAAAAGCGTTCGGATAAACCTAGTAAGGGAAAAGAACATTATCAAGGAAAGGATAAACAACCCGGCACGTGTGATGGGCGTAAGAAGCCACGACGGTCTTCTCAACTGATAAAAAGCAAGACACAAGAGCATCATCAAGAGTCTTCCAAAGAAGGCGAGCATGCTAGCGCCCAGTCTAGACGTGAAAAAGCAAGAACTAACTCTCATTCTGTTAGTAAAACAACTAGGAAGCTTAACGGTTCTTCGCTGGGTGATAAAAAGATGAAGAAACAGAGTCCACGGAGGGACAAAATTGAAGATCGTCCCGGGAAAGGCCAATGCGAGGCCAAGAAAGCGGTGAAAGAACCGCCAGCCCCTCGTGAGATAGATAGCGAAGAGAAAAGCAAACTTGGGAGGCTTTCCAAGGTGAAAATTGGAACAAAGACTGTCGGAGCTAGTAATGTTACTAAAGGTGATCTCACTGGGAAAAGTAAAACTAGACAAGCCAAGACTGCACTAAAAGTATCTCCACGAACTGCGGTAAGAAAAGGTCTTAAGAAATCACCTGCCAGTATTGCTTCCAAGATGAAAACAAAGTCTGGAAGTGGTATCGAAACCCGACTGGGGAATCCCAAGAAGCGAAGCAGATCCGCAGACAGCACAGATACGAGGCAAGGTAAGAAATTACGACTCCAAGAGAAAATTGATTCATCTATCAAGTTGGTAACTGGTTCTTCAACGACTAAGATTGCCAAATGTAACAGCAATAATCAAGCACCTTGCAGCACTAAAATGAAGGATTCAGGAAATAAAATGGCCACAGTTAGAGACGAGAAGATTATCAAAAGTGTTGCTGAATACAAGTGCGTGGATAATTCAAAGGAAACATCAAGTGAGATTGACTGCATGAAGGCAGAACCGATCTTAATTGGTCGCAACAAGTGTTTGATTTTTAAGCGTCGTCACGTGAATCAGTTGTTTGTCAGAGGAGACAATGTTGTCATGATAGCTTATGACAAACCGAATTAACTGACTCTCCTTCAATTTACTGTTGATGGATTTTCAATTTCATGAAACAATGCAAGGCCCTAAACGTCGAACCTTGTTTATGATTGCATGGAGGTCGTCATTATATCTTGGATAAACTGAAGGCATTAAAAGATCTGTACAGCCCCGCAAATGATCCCCAATTTGAGGTATTTTAAGCCCTACTGTATTTGAAAAATGAGGAGTTTCGTACAATTCGTGGACATTTTAGGCGTTGTAATGGTATAATTAAAAAAATGTATGTTCCAGTTTAGAGGTAAATTTTTCTGTTGCACTAAGCTGTTACATTGAAGCTTGATAGTTTAAATGTTATTAAGAAAAAAAAATGAAGTGTATAAAGTTTAAATCCACTGTCCAAATTTGAGTCCATTCCATTCCATATTTATGGTGAGACTAGATCATTTCCCGTCAGAGGATCATTTGCGCGCCTGGACAGATCCAACTGCACTATAAAGAGGATAGGATGCGAAAACGGTTGAATAGACGTTTAAGTTCAATGGCCGTGTTGTGTTTTGGAGGTTTCCTCATCACGCAGGCCCTCGTGACCTGCGATCGAGTTTCCTTTGTACTACAAATAGGAAATTCTGTTATATTGGCACAATCGGCCCAACAACCCTGTGATGTTTTCTCCAAGATAGCAAATCAGAGTAAAAAAATTTCACCGAAGGAAACTCAATATATGAAATACTGCTAAACATTTTGCCATTATAAATATAAAAATGTTACACTGGTTAAAAGGTATTAAAAAGATCTTAATGTCCCAACGTTTCGGCTACTTGCACAAGCCTTCTTCAGGGGTAATAAAATGCAAGCGAAGTGACAAGTTTATTTAAGATCGCGTAGTTGCTTGTAAAAACGGAATATATTAGAGTTAGTTTTTGTGCAATAAAGTTAAGGCCCTGTACTCTTGGGGCAGATACATGCCGTCATCGCGATTAAGTGGAATATTGCACGTGATGATTTCCCATGCTTCCAAAAGGCGTCGGGTTCGCCAACTTTAGCTGGCACGTAATATTGTAGACGATTCCCACGAGATAGTGTGACCAGATTGTAAACAATGTTCGGCGAGTGCAGATTTCTTGGGATGTTTTTGTTCGACCGCTTTTTGGTTTTCCTTGAGTCGAGTATTAAATTTCCGTTTGGTCTCCCCGATGTAGAGTTTGTCCCCTTGTTTGTCGCAAACTTTGCAAGGAATAGAATAAATTACGCCGCGTGCCTGATCTTTTGGAACGGGGTCTTTAGGCTTGAGAAATAGGTTACCAATGGTCTGGTGTGGTTTTAAAGCGACTTGGATATTATATTGTTCAAACCCCGCTTGATCGGTTCCGTTGTTCCCTGGAAGTAGGCAAGACACAGAAACTCTATTTTTTTCTTTTCTGTAATCCGGGAGTTTGATCTCTTTACTGATTCTGATGGTCTTCTAAGGTGCAGAGGCAGGATGTCTCATGCTGAACTTCCATATACAACCAAGCACCCCATCCTACTTCATAGTAACCATGGATTCACCCCGGGGGGTACTCCAAAAAAAATTGGGTAGGGGTGTGCGGCCCGCTTCCCAAAACCCTTACCCTATTTATGATCAAAATCTGCGATTTTCCCTACCCTATTTATGACCTGAAGTAGCTTCTTCTAAAAAAAAAATCGAACCCAGGACTAGAGTGCAAAAATCTATACCCTATTTATTACCAAAATGGCGACAAAATGGCTAAAAGCGATACCCTATTTATGACCAAAACAGCCGAAAATCCATACCCTTTGGCGCTGCACATACCTATATAGCCCATATAAGGGAGTACCCCCCCGGGGATTCACCTCTAGTTATTAGGGATTGCATGTCACAGGATTAGCATGTTAGGATTATGCACGCTTTCCGGGCCTATCTTTGTAACACGCTGCTAGCCTAGTATCATGGGATAGAAAAACCCATGTGCTCGATTGAAAATGAAGAATGCTTACATGGTCCAGTTGGATAGATCGAAAAATCTACGAAGAAAGCCTAGCATTCTGAACAATTCAGGAAAACATTCTGATTGAATTCGACATTCCAGAACCGACCGGCTGAGATCAGGGTACTAGATTAATTGAATCTTTGAGCAAACCACAGAGCCTTCGTAAACATGGGGAAGAAAGGAAAGTCTACAGCCATTCCTGCATCTCCTGACTGGGGCAACAGAAAGACAAGCAAATTCGGCAACTGAAATCACAAGGAAACGACAAATTCGAACCGCACACAGGCGATCTACCGAGCGTGTGATGGAAACAGCGACTGAAATTCTGAGTTGCTAGTCCATTTGTGTTTTGGCTAAACGGTTTCGTTTTCACTTTTCTATTCTAGTAAAGAAAGATGAACAGTTTGTACTTTGCCTGCGTCACTCTTTAATTGTCTCTGCTATTTTGTAATGCTACGGTAAACCATTCTACATTACGCTACGCTATTTCACGCATCGCTAATCTATTTGATGTTGTGCTGTACCATTCGCGATTTAATAGAATACAATGTGCTGTTTGAACATTGGAAACTAAACCATTCTCGTTTTGTCTGTTCTACATTACAAATGAATGGTAAGCTATTCGCTAGTTGACTAGACTATTTAACTATTTCATGTTCTCCTACGACATGAATTGCTAGTCCATTTGTGTTTTGGCTAGACCGTTTCGTTTTACACTTTTGACTGCTGGTCCGGCCGTCTACATGCTGCCCATGAGAACCAACAAGGACATCGAGGGGTGGCACCACAGTCTCAATCGAAGAGCCAACAACCAAGTCCACCTTCACTTCTACCTGCTAGTGGAGCTGCTACACAAGGAAGCTAGGCTCGTATCAATCCAGATACAGCTAGTGTCTGACGGCAAGCTGTCCCGCATCCAGAGGAAGAAGTACCGCCTGTTGCAGTCCAAGATTTTCAAGTACTGGGAGGACTATAACGCCGACGAAATTTCAGCCCGCCGCCTTCTAAAGCTGTGTAGCTACATCAACGGGCCTTCTGCCAGATGCTGAACCGTTACATTCTTAAAAACGGCTCCTTTAGGAGCCACTGGCCCCCTGTGGGGGGCCACCAAATCTTCAAAAGTCATGACCAATACAAATTTGTGTGTTAATTGTGTGGTCCTTTTTTTTGTCTTTTTTTAAAAGTCCTTTTTCGTTTTATAGCCAAACACTTTATACGTTGAGAGACTTAATACGTTCGATTGTTTTGAAATTGGTTCGGCAATCGAATATAATCGAAACTGCATACAGACAAGCAAATCGATGAATATTAAAGTCGCCCGAACAGCTATTTCTCCTCGACTTATTTACTCTAGTTTTGGTTGGTGGCGAGAAGACTTGCCTTGGTGGCGAGTTGGCTGGTTGCGAGGTCGTTCCGTGGTGGCGAGTTGGTTGGTGGCGAAACTCCCTGGTGGCGAGGTGATCGTAACTTAAGTTGCGTAAAATTATTGAGGGGCCGTAGCCAGGATGAAACATAGTTAAACTTTAAGAAAGCGATCGCTGGTTGAAATATTTAAAAACTACGAGCTTCCGACTGCCCGAACTGCAGTTTTCGACGGGTAAAATGAGTGGTGAATTATTTACCCGTCGAAGACTGCAGCCAGAGATCGCTTTCTTAAATTTTAATTAAGTTGTGCAGTAAGTGCGAGGATCTTTCTCTAATACTTGATCATTCATCCGCAGGTCAAATATATGTTTCATGTATTTACATTTATTTAATCGACATCCAGTTTAAAAGGTATCCGGTAGTTTCGCTACAAAGTCGTTTCGCTATACCGTTAAGTATAAAAATGTGATTATTTCCCGTTCTTAAAGTGAGTTCGGGTGAAAAATTATCTTAGTTGTTTCTACGTTCCACAGTGGTTGCATGAAAAGTAAATTGAGTTCAAACGCTAGAAAATATGTCAATTTTAAAACGTAGCGAATCGACTGAACTGCAGTGTAGCGAAACGACTTTGTAGTAACATGTCAGAAATGACCTTTGATATCAAAATACAAAACATGCGACAGTTGCATTGTTTAGTCTATCATGATAATTTTTGTTTCCGGCGGTGTGACGTAACCTTTTGTGTTTCGTCCAATCAGCGCCAACGTCCAAAATTCGGACGTTCGACACAAACTTCTGAAAGGTTTTGTGTCAGGCCTTCCTTTCCTCTTCTCCCCCTTCCCCTCCCCCTCCCCCTCCCCTTCCCCCCTCCCCTTAGGAAGGCCTGATACTCAGGCTAGTGAAAGGTACGTCAGTCACGCTGTCAACACTTCAGAATTACTATTGTCTAGTTGCTGGTGCAACGGGCCTTTTGAATGCGAGACGAGAAGCTGTTACAGTCTAGCCTGCGTCGCAGACAGTCTATACAATCCCTGATATGGTCCGGACTATATCGAGTTCTCTATAGGTCTTGAGTGACAAGTCCGGCTGCAACGCAGGCTATTACAGTCCCGCTATTTTTTCGCTTCCCCTCATCCACTCAACTAACCCCCACTCCCGCTCCCCTCGGTAGTTTAGACACTCTCCCCAGATCGCACTCGCTTTTAAAAATTAAGATGGCGGCAGTTCCATCGAAGCGTACCAGTCTCGAGAATCCCACGGAAAAATAGGGTGACTGTGAACAGTCTAGGATGAGTGGGTTCCCTCCTTCGTGACATGAGCACCAATAATAGATTTTGATTGGGTCGCTTTTGATGAAGACAATCAGAATAATAAATCCCTACCAGACGAGGACAGACGAAGAAAAAAAAAAAGATACCCGACCGAAACCTAGACACGGCAGCCCTGTGGGCATCCCGCGTAAAGACCGTTATTTTCCGCCTTCGACGTCACGTGACGGGAAACCTTAAGAGTGCCTGACTGTAACTTTCGAGAATCGCTGGCCAAGCTTGAAAAATCGAAACTCCTGATAATTTGCCTGAAGTTTACTTTTGGGGAACTATCTTCGAAAATATTATTTAAATGTTCTGGAAATTTTTAGTTTTCGAGAATTTTGGAGAGAACGAAATAACGGGTTTTGCCTCATTAATTATGCAAAAATCTCACTCAAAATTAGCCAAGTTCAATACGCTTGTGTTGAAACAGTACGCAACGCTAGAAAGCGAGGTCGGTTTTGAATAAGAGCATAACTCACCTACTTTCTATCAATGGGATCTATGTAAACTTTTGTAGAACTTTGGAGGGTTTTATGGCTCTTTGAAAAATTGACATTTTGAGGACTTCGCGATGAGGCGAAAATTGAGTAAGTTTGAAGGTTTAAAATGCATCTTGGTATGTCAGGTATCGACTCGAGAGGAACATTGTGATAAAGCTTGGGTCTTCGTCTTTAATAATACGAAATAAAAAATTTGGGCAATCAATGCACGCGCTGACGAAAACCAAAGTTAGCGAGGCTTCGTTAACAAATTTGCATAATTCGCAACTGTTGAGAAAATGCTATGTTGTGGCGACTCGGTGAAAACATTGACCCAGGCTATCTTCAAATGGTTATTTTACCCACATTGCATTTGTCTGTTTCTCTTTCTTGTTTTAATAAGGTGTTAGAAAAGGTCTGGCAAAAAATGCGTGATCGGAAAAGAAAATATTCGTCAAATTCTGGTGGGAAATTTGCATAATGCAAATCTTCCAATAAATCTTTCTGCAAAGGAATCTGATTGGGAGGGTTTCGTTAAGAGACCATTTGACCGAAACACCCCACATAAAAGGAGTCAAAACAACGTTTAATAATTCGATTTTAACCAATTATTGTCGAATCTTAACCTTTAAATTAATAGTGCCAAAGTGATACTCGCTATTGCGTTATCTGCGTCACGTCAGTAGCTGTCGATAAGTCTTAGAATATAATGCCCACAAACCAACTTGTGCTGCGAAATTGCCAATTACGACAACTAGAAAAAAGACCTTTATTTACTGGCATATGAGTGGTTTTGATAAAAATAAAACGTTCACATGACACTTGAATCACGTTTAAAAGATACATGCTTGTCAAATGAGATGCGAAAGTTGGTCAAAGTGAATATTTTTAATTAAATCAAGTTTGTTTACTGGAATGCATGCTTTTTCAAATAGCTAGTCCAACCTTCTTCAGTGGCCTTCCAAATAATGATCACCCAGAATTGGGTCAGTCAAAAAAGCTCTCAATTCGTGTTGTTTGATACTGTACCTTCGCAAGTGACTGAAAAACAATGTCAGCTGGCACGCCATATTTTAACGTAATTACTGGTATGAAATGACACGTGTACATGCACGGATACACGCTTCAAAAAACCTGTGTGCTAATTTCCGTTTAACAAAATAATAACCTACCTACAGTCCACATTGGCTGTAGGGCATGCATTTATCTTTGTCGAATGTCAACAACAGAAACACGGGTATCTCAGTGACACTGTATACACGCAATGTCTACTGCATACATTAGAGGTAGCCGAAGCTCTATGACCTTTGTTTGACCTTTATATTTTGATGTCACGATGAGTGTTACGCAATGGCGTAAATTATAAGGGTTTGTATGGGAATTTACGAATGTGTTTTGGAGTCGAAAGTAAAGGGCATGAATTGAACAAAAATTGCTTACCTTGTCTCCTTGCTCTCTTGCCAGTGTTTGTGCGCCATATTTTGGCCATTTTAGTACGATTCCAATGGGTTTTTAAAGGTTTGCTGAAAATTTTCCTCTCTCTATACGATATCCCACTATAGATATATATCCCCAAAATTGTGGTCACTTTGGTAGCAATAGTATTCTTTGAAATAAATTGCAACGTTAACAACGCGGTCATTATAAAACACGAGTCGCAGACGAAGAACTGCGGACCACGGGGTGGGGATAAAGTTCGTATTAGGTTAGGAGGACTTTGGACTACGGACTATGGACTGACTGCACGCCCTACAGTTTACATTGGCTGTAGGGCATGCATTTATCTTTGTCGAATGTCAACAACAGAAACACGGGTATCTCAGTGACACTGTATACACGAAATGTCTACTGCATACATGTCTATGTACGACATCTAGATGATTGCGCACGTGGGCTCATTGGCTGATCACGATCATGATCATCAAACATCCTTTTGCGAATTTAATCACGCCAGTTTTCACCATATCGAACCCTGAGATGAATGCTTAAAACTAAAATGACGGCTCTCTTCAGCGCGTATTTAAAATCCAGCTGTTTCGCTGAGATAAAGGAAGATTTTATGTTTGCACTGTCGATCCTCACTATTTTATTCCAAGTCCTTGTTTTGTTTCTAAAAAAAAAAAAAAACAATAAAGGGACAAAAACAACTACCGAAACTTGATTTGATACATATTAAACTTACTGAGAATGAATACAAGAAAAATATGATTTTCAGACTTCAGTTCTCCTTTAAACCCAGTCCGTAGTCCGTAGTCCGTAGTCCGTAGTCCGAAGTCCTCCCCTTACTTTAGTTTCTCTTTTATACCCAGTCCGTGGTCCGCAGTCCTTTGTCTGCAACTCAGAATTTGTACTGACCTCATTGTTGACGTTGCAACGAAAACTATTGCTACTGAAGTGACCAACCTTTTGGGGACATATATAGCAGGATATAGAGCAAGGAAAATGTTCAACAAACCTTTAAATACCCACTGGAATCGTACTAAAATGGCCAAAATATGGCGCACAAACACTGGCAAGAGATCAAGGAGACAAGGTAAGCAATTCTTGTTCAATCTATGTCCTTTATTTTCGACTCCAAAACACGTTCCTAAATTCCCATACAAACCGTAACGATTTACGCCATTGCGTAACACTCATCGTGACATCAAAATATAAAGGTCAAACAAAGGTCATAGAGCTTCGGCTACCTCTGATGTATGCAGTAGACATTGCGTGTATACAGTGTCACTGAGATACCCGTGTTTCTGTTGTTGACATTCGACAAAGATAAATGCATGCCCTACAGCCAATGTGGACTGTAGGTAGGTTATTATTTTGTTAAACGGAAATTAGCACACAGGTTTTTTGAAGCGTGTATCCGTGCATGTGTGATATTTCATACCAGTAATTACGTTAAAATATGGCGTGCCAGCTGACATTGTTTTTCAGTCACTTGCGAAGGTACAGTATCAAACAACACGAATTGAGAGCTTTTTTGACTGACCCAATTCTGGGTGATCATTATTTGGAAGGCCACTGAAGAAGGTTGGACTAGCTATTTGAAAAAGCATGCATTCCAGTAAACAAACTTGATTTAATTAAAAATATTCACTTTGACCAACTTTCGCATCTCATTTGACAAGCATGTATCTTTTAAACGTGATTCAAGTGTCATGTGAACGTTTTATTTTTATCAAAACCACTCATATGCCAGTAAATAAAGGTCTTTTTTCTAGTTGTCGTAATTGGCAATTTCGCAGCACAAGTTGGTTTGTGGGCATTATATTCTAAGACTTATCGACAGCTACTGACGTGACGCAGATAACGCAATAGCGAGTATCACTTTGGCACTATTAATTTAAAGGTTAAGATTCGACAATAATTGGTTAAAATCGAATTATTAAACGTTGTTTTGACTCCTTTTATGTGGGGTGTTTCGGTCAAATGGTCTCTTAACGAAACCTTCCCAATCAGATTCCTTTGCAGAAAGATTTATTGGAAGATTTGCATTATGCAAATTTCCCACCAGAATTTGACGAATATTTTCTTTTCCGATCACGCATTTTTTGCCAGACCTTTTCTAACACCTTATTAAAACAAGAAAGAGAAACAGACAAATGCAATGTGGGTAAAATAACCATTTGAAGATAGCCTGGGTCAATGTTTTCACCGAGTCGCCACAACATAGCATTTTCTCAACAGTTGCGAATTATGCAAATTTGTTAACGAAGCCTCGCTAACTTTGGTTTTCGTCAGCGCGTGCATTGATTGCCCAGATTTTTTATTTCGTATTATTAAAGACGAAGACCCAAGCCTTATCACAAAGTTCCTCTCGAGTCGATACCTGACATACCAAGATGCATTTTAAACCTTCAAACTTACTCAATTTTCGCCTCATCGCGAAGTCCTCAAAATGTCAATTTTTCAAAGAGCCATAAAACCCTCCAAAGTTCTACAAAAGTTTACATAGGTCCCATTGATAGAAAGTAGGTGAGTTATGCTCTTATTCAAAACCGACCTCGCTTTCTAGCGTTGCGTACTGTTTCAACACAAGCGTATTGAACTTGGCTAATTTTGAGTGAGATTTTTGCATAATTAATGAGGCAAAACCCGTTATTTCGTTCTCTCCAAAATTCTCGAAAACTAAAAATTTCCAGAACATTCAAATAATATTTTCGAAGATAGTTCCCCAAAAGTAAACTTCAGGCAAATTATCAAGAGTTTCGATTTTTCAAGCTTGGCCAGCGATTCTCGAAAGTTACAGTCAGGCACTCTTAACATATCCGCCAGGGTCTGGGTCGTTTCCAGACACTTCGAGGAACGAGGAGCTTATAATTGCTTTCAGCAACAGGTTTTCGTTGAATTCACAGGACTCTTGACCAGTGCCGCTCTTTGGATTTGGAATACAGGCTGTTCATGGTACCTTTGCATCTCTTGCCGATTAGATCAGGTTATTTCGCTCGGAAATATGTTATTGAAGCTTTCCATTCCTTTGTAATGGAAATTAACTTATTGAATGTTTTCTGAAACGAAAGTGGCTTGTTTCGGTTTGGTTCGAATTCAGTACAGTCTTAAGCTTATTTCATTACAGTTGAACCAGTCTCTGTAGAGATTATTGTGGAGAGTATTAAAAGTCCAATTATGTAGTGCATTGGAGTAACAGATATCTGTGGGCCACCGTTGAATGCTTCCCTTTTGGTACATTCTGACCTTACTCTGCTTACTGCATCCGTAGTACAGTGGCAAGCCACTGAACGACATAGAAGCAAGGTTTGCAGCCCTTGGCAAGAACCAAAAACAAACAAACAAGTGGAACATTCAACTTTCGGTTGTCATCCATGACTTGCAAAATTCTGTGCTTACGTTCTCTAATGTTTCTCAGCAGTTAGTCAAGTATCTTCTATTCCTCTGTTGTTAACGTTGGTGAAATTTAATACTCATTACAGGTTGTTCTGTCTATTGTTTTTTGTTGATGCCATCAATAAGTTGTTTGTAAGGTGCACATTTCAGCCACAAACATAAATGCATCAGTCAATTGAAATCCTAGCCCTTCAATCCCCAGGGCATTGCAGGGATTTATTCATTTAGCATAACAGAAGCTGGGAATTAACCATTTTGTAACAATGCTTTTGTTTGGGGGGGGGGGGGGTGCTCTAAATTTAATAGCTATGTCTGACATACATGTACCCAGGCTTCTAAGTGGTAAATTCACAGCTGCAAAGCATGACCAAAGAGTGGATCAAAGCCAGGATTTGTGACAGTCCTCTCAAGGCTATGTGTTATCATTTAGTTCATTGTGGCTTTTCTCTAAGTAATGGTTCCCATTTTTATGTAAAAATTATTGAAGTTAAATTAAGGTCAAAATAGTTCCAAATTTCTTGATATTATTTTTATAGACCAATCATCTTTGTCTGTTCTTCTTGTTTTCCATCTTTCCCAGGTCTATGTACACCTGTATAGGCAAATCTATTACCAAAAGGAGCTAGATGTGCTCTTCCAGGAGTTCCTGAAGAACTCCCTGACACCCCATGTGCAGTGTCATAGAAATAGGTTTTAAAGGTGAATGGTCTTAAAAGGGCAAGCTCATTGAATACTCCCTGTGACTTGCTTAATGTTGAAACCCAACTGCAACCTATGTAATGTGATAAATATTATTTTCTATTAGTTATCAAGTTGTAAGTAAAATATTACAGTTATCAAATCTAAGAATACTTTTCATTCCCTGACAATTAAGTTGTAGAAAATTGAGCTAGTGAAATCAATGCATTTACTGTTATCCAAAACAATATAATACACTGGCCATGTTTTTGCAATGCTGGTTGTCTCGCTTAACATTCCTGAAGGTGTTTTGTTTACTGAGTCAATTAAGCGTAAACATCATAGGTTTTTTCATGAGTAACTGAAGCTGTTATGTTAGGGTACCATTTTGTTCCCTGATGCCCATTTCCCGAGACGCCTTAGCTCTTTCTAATTGCAGCTGCGTAGACGACGGAGGGTACAATCTATGCCTTAATTTTTACTTGTAATACATTTAGGCTAGCTCTTAAGAGCGGCTTTCCACAAATATCGACCAAACTCAACTTTTGGTGGCAAAAGTCAAAAAATCGATTTAGCTCATATTGTGCTCATAGGTAGGCCTTAGTAAGAAACAAATCAGGCTGTAGTTAGTTTTTCCAAATACGGCTTCCTTACGCGTAAACAAGCGAAAAATGATTTTCAGTTCAGTTGAGTTCAAAATTTTCTTACGGTCGGGTGGAATTTTTCTTAACTTTGGCCGGCTGCATATCAATCCACAGCCAGTCACGGATCATGAAATAACATCTATTGCTTTTCTAGGTCTTCATCTTCTGTTCTACAGAAAAACATTCAAAACCTAGGTTACTTTTATGCCCAAAACAGATTTAGAACAACATGCTATAAATGCAAATTTTTAACAACCAAATTTTCGAACTGAAATACCGGCAATTTTACCCATGGGCGATAACTTAGATTATCGTAAAATGACTTTCTATGGCTTCACTGTGTACTTATCAATCATAACATTAAAACAAAACTTTGGGTAAATTATTTTAAGTGACCCGCAGGGCCTCGAATTTATCACCTACCCTGTCGAAAATCTGGCATTCGCATTGTAAACAATGGCGTGACATAGCCGGTGACCGCGAACCACGAAAGCCAAAAGAGAATCACAAACGTGCGTCAATTTGACTCACAAAGGTATGGAAACTAAGCTGATACCTTAATGAAAAATCCAACATAAGTTTTGGCCATCTTCTTCATCTATTCCCGTTCGATACAAGCATATAAGTGTGTCGACGACGAGGTTTTCAGTATTTCATGATCATTTCATGCATGTTTTAACAAGAATTTAGCAGCGAATTCTTCATTAACCCGCACTGGGGTTATTTCTGTACTCTTACCTTCTGAGTAACAAAATAGTCCAGTTTACGAATTAATTTGTTCTTTTTTTTTTTAATAAACAACTCGCAAGCTACACTGTTGCGTGACAACCATGAACTGGAAGTGTCACCATAAAGATTTATATGTTTACGCAATGTCTCAATGTATGTTTCAGTGGGGATACGGATGATTTTAAGGGACTAGTTTTGTAACTAATGTCCGTTTGCTTCCATACTTTGGCACGCAGAATAAATACTCAGAAACAGGCACATTATATTCGAAGACCAACAAAGCATAACATCACCATTTAAATGCTGTCAAATTTGGTCGGTACGTTTATTGTTAATAAGTCCCACACCTGATAGAGAGGAAAGGACTTCTTTCTGGAGAGAAGCGAAAAAGAACTTAAACAGAACATTGTGTCAACAATATTAAGTCACGAAGTAGCAATAAGGACATGCTACGGCTTCTACATTTGGTATTTCTGTGTCTACCTTCTCTCCTATTTATCCAGGAATACCGTAAACTGCCGCGGCTTATAAGCCCAGGGGCCCGTTTCTTGAAAGTCCCGGTAACTTACCGGGCCCAATATGTTTCTCAACAGCTAAGCCCAAATCGTCATTGTCTTGATGTTTTCTGGCGTTGAAAACATGGCCCTCGTTCCCCTCATGTTGAAAACCATAACATGACTTGTGCTGGTCAATATTCTTTGTACAGGACACACTCAGGACAGCAGAGGTACTATCTCGCTGGACCTTGTTCTGCCTCTGCGAGTAAACAAACATGGCCCACTAACTATCGACTTAAACGAACAGCAAACTTCCATGCTCGCCGTTTTGTTTACAGTTCCTGACTGTTTCTCTGGTGTAATAATAATTCAATTTATTCATAGGCCAAAACTGCAACGTTCAAAAATCTAATTAGTTAATTTCGTTCATCTTCACACAAAGAATATTTCAGGATCAAAAAGCGCAGCAAAATAACATTAACATGAGTATTGACCACTATCTTGGTTTCATTAAATTTGTAACGGTTTTAATTTTATTGTTATTACTTTTTCCCTTAGCAACGTTCAGAATTCTGTCTTGTTTTTGTTGTTGTTGTTGTCGTTGTGTGTGCGTGTTCTTTCTTTTGCAAATCTATAATTCAAAAACGGGGATGGACCCTTTATGCTATTTCTCTTCCTTTTCTTTATTTACAGAGATCTCAAAAACGCGCTCGTGATCAACGGACGAGTAAAACAATCAGTACTTCTCACGTATATTTCATGCAAACGATGCAGTTTAACATTACAGTCGAAATTTTTAATCAGATTAATGTAGTTCAAATCTGCTGCGTTTAACCTATGTCTAGTTTAATTTATCCATGGCAGTGATAAAGAAAGAGGCAAAGAAATTTTCCAATTATTTGTTTTAACACAATAATACTCAGCCACAGAGCGAACGGATACTCTGGAATTTCCATCTATAAAAAGCAGCCGCAATATATGTTGGTCAGTAACTCTACCGAACTTTCGATCCAAAGATTTTTCTACTGCGAATGAAAAATGCTTCCTTTTAAAAATGTCGCTTCATTTTTTTCTAATAAGAAAAACTATTTGTACCCGTGACAGAATGTCACGCCATCTTTTTTGCGCTTCGATCGCCAAATCTCAAGAAAATGCTGATAAATCTGAAGCCTAGCGGGTCATTTATTTTCATTTTCGCGGAGCTTTGTTTTTATATTATGATAAATAGGTATGCAGTGAAGCCATAGAAAGTCATTATAGGGAAATCTAAGTTAGCCATATGGCATGGCGTTTTGGTTGCCCTCACCTTTATTGGGCCAAAATATTTTTAACAGATTATAATTTTATATGAAGTATGAATTGGTTATTTTAATAAAAGCGGCTTTGGGGCTTTCCCTCAGCCATTTTACTCCAAATGTTTTGTGTGAGAGTAAGATCATTGTGCCCAATAAACGAGCTCAGTCTATACAGCACTCACTAGTTAAGTTTATAGGAGAAGCCCAGAGGGAAAAACATAAATTGATTATCTGCTATAAACGTCGCAAAGGCACCTTTTTTTAAGAGTAAAACAAACTCATTCAAACGTGTAAATTCCATTATTCCTTAATGTATGTATGTTAATTAGCACTACTAACAAAGCTTTAAAGTAAAAATTCTATTGAGTTTTGTACATGCTAACAAGGCTAGTTAGGCTAATAATCACGAAATTAAAAGAACAATTTATTGGCCGTCATTTATGGAACTGGTCTACGCCTTGATGTGCAATCCTTTTAATTCATCTTTTTAGTAACGTTGTATATTGATTGATTATTGCTTATAACGTTTCAAATGTAAATATTTTAGATACGAAACAATTTCAAAGTTTAAACCACAATTGTTGTTTTTTTTATTTTGAATGTCCTTATACTGTGCACTACTAGCTAGCAAGCTAAATACTCAGAGACCATATGAACGTGTCGGTTCTCCCCCTTTATGCCTGTGCTTGGGATTGTTTCTCTTATCTCATTACAGTAAAACTAATGTTAAGTAATATAAAGTCAATTAACACGCCCTCCGTTCTTTGACATCATTTATTCTCGCTCACGCTTAGTGATTTCTCCGCACTGCAAACTGTCGCCGATTACTAAATTTCAAAAACTCAATTAAGACGAAAAAAGATTAAATTAAAAAAAGGCGTCCACTGGTAATTTGACGTTTTAAAGAATAAACACCGCTTAAATTGAGAAAAGTTGAATAGACATAGGAGCATCCTAAATGTTTCAATGAAAAGAAAGTTCCATAACCCTGTCTTTATTTATTTTAGTGTGTTTATAACCAGCTGTAGGGATGGAAATTTAAAGGCATGTAGAAAGGCTATTTTAGTGCTCGTATAAGTATTTTTTTTAACAATTGTAAAGGAACAATACTTGGAATACATCTGAATTTAAGAGGGGTTCCTGAATGTAGCATTTTTAAGCAGTAATAACTGGGGACATAGTTTTCTTACCTTTTCCCCACAAATCCCAGCAAAACAATGTCGTCCATGTATTCCAGAATCGTCTGCCCGGTACTCCACATGAACAACATTAAGTCATTAAGATTTCAAGTAGCCAAGTGCATCAGTTATAGAACCAGAACAGCCAACCGCTATCTATGGCATTCTTGTCGCACAAATCTTAAGCAATTTACAATCCTTTATTACCAATGTCCCAAAATCTGGAACTCTCTCCCGATATCAATTACTTCTTCAAATAGATTTTTCACCTTTAAGGAAAAAATGTTGGGAGTTTTTATTTGTAAAATCATGAATTGACCAAGCCACACTTACGCGGCATGAACAGCCGAGGTGGCCTCTCTTATTAGCCTGGTGGTTTCTTAATGTCTCCTCCCCACTACCTTGACTTGTAATTTGAATGTTTTCTTCTACTGAGGACAATAATTGATGATGATGATAATGATGATGAATATAATGATGATGAAAATTGTCTTGGATTACCTTTTATTGGAAATCTCCAGGGGCTAGATTCACGAGGCCGGCCCTCGCATGTTAAGTTATATCCTAAGTATTGTTTCTAAACAATTTTTATTATTGTCTACTCTATTGTTATATCAACAAAAGGCTTATGATAACCAAAAAAATACTTAGGGCACATCTTCACTTAGGAGGGCTTCGTGAATCCAGCTCTTGCAGGACACATTGAAGAATTTTTATGTTCAGGGAATCAAATGTGTTGAATACAGTCTTGGGACACAACTGAAGTAACTCGATCAAGTGACTGCATCAGAAATGCTCTCGCTGTCACAGACTGCATTTGCATTTTAATTTTGAATTTAAGACACTGTTTGGCAGATAAGCTTTATGTGCACAACCTTAAAGACTCAAAAGAGGAAAATGAGAAAACTTATTTTATTTTATGAACCGTACGCGGTCTTTTGGTTATTTTCATGAATGGTTTTAATTTTTAAACGTTACTCAACATAGGGCTGAAAATGTGAAACATGACTAATGTTACTGGTGAGAGTTTTTATTTAATTAATTATTTTCTAGGAGTGAAGATACTCTGCATTTTTAAATGGCAACCAGTTCAGGGGAATGTCGTGAATACGGCGGACCTCAGCCATCGTCAAAGTTAGAAGTTCTTATCCTTGCATCTGAATGGGGATCTAGTAAAGGGGGACTGTCCACCATCAACAGAGAGTTGGCCATCAATTTAGCGAGGCATCAGGAATTTCATGTCACTTTCTTTGTTCCACAATTGAATGAAGAGGACAAGAGAGCAGCTCATAATCACAAAGTTGATCTCCTTAAAGCAGACAGGCTTCCGGGAATGAATGAACTGTATTGGCTAAGCTTTCCACCAGATGATTTACCCGTTCATGTTGTTGTTGGTCATGGAGTAAAGCTTGGTCCCCAAGCACAAGTCATAAGGAAGTCCCACAGGTGTAAATGGGTTCATGTAGTACATACCGCCCCAGAAGAACTCGGAATGCATAAGAAATATGCCAATGCTATTTCAACTGGTGAAAAAAAGCATGAAACCGAGGTAGAACTTTGCCAAAGGGCCGACTTTGTCGTGACCATTGGACCAAAGTTGAATGAGAAGTTTTGTTCCTATCTTGACTATCTTGGCTCGTGTAAGAAGGATCAAATTGTCAGTTTTACGCCTGGTATTTTCAAGGAGTTTTCCGAAGTTGCTCAGGTTCCTGATAGGGAAGGAAAATTCCAAGTACTTCTTGTTGGCCGCGGGGAGGCCGAAGATTTCTCATTGAAAGGATTTGACATCGCAGCCAAAGCTGTCACTTCACTAAATAACACTCACCTTATCTTCGTTGGTGCACCGGAAGGGAAACAACAGGAAGTAGCAAGTTATTTCGTCGAGTGTGGCATTTCTGTCAATGACTTAACTGTCAGGACCTTTTTAGAAAGTCGGGAAGATATGAAAAAGGTGCTCTGTGAAGCGGATCTTGCCGTCATGCCTTCAAGAACAGAAGGTTTTGGGCTTGCAGGACTTGAAGCGTTATCGGCTGGCCTACCTATCCTTGTGAGTCGCAACTCAGGATTTGGACAAGCTCTAAAAGGAATACCATTTGGTGGCTCTGTATTGATTGGTTCAGACAAGTGGGAAGTATGGGCTGAAGGTATCAAGAATGTTAGGGACAAAAGCCGAAAGGTGCGACTAAAAGAGTCTAAAGAACTAAGAGAGAAGTACGAGGAGGAGTACAGCTGGGAGAAACAAAGTAAAGTGCTTATTTCAACGATGCACACCATTTACCAGGGTACGTTGATTATGATGATTATCATCATCATCATCATCATCATCATTATTAATTATTATTATTATATTATGGTCTAATTATCTTATGCTGCTCTAATTTGAACAGAAATTTATTTTTCAAAACGAGATGCTGTCACAGGTTAAACATTTCCAGTCAAACGCGTGTGTCTTGGGGTTTGTACTCGGAATTTTTGCTGGATGATTTTCTGGCATAATTTAAGCTTTGTTGTTAATTATTTTTTAATGCGTCGAACTTTTCTAAGTCAATTTTTTGTGAGTTGGAACTTGTAAATAGCTTGGAATATGTTAATCAAGAGTTAAAAATTATTGATAATAAGCCATTTGCAGCAGCCAGTCACGTTCTTAACTCGTATCCCGGGCTATGTTTGTAGAAGAAGGAATAAAATATCGTACATAGCTTTTTTTTTTCCTGAACAGCTGACTTGACTTGCGTAGCAGTCACTAAATCTTGTCCACTGTCTAATAAACTGTTCATAACTTTTCACAGGAGAAGAATGAAAAAAATAGAGAGCGAAATAATTCTGCAAACCGCTTTCCTCTGAGAAAAGGGGAGAGTGCCGGATGGAACACCACTGCGCATGTACGCTAGCTGAATGGTAGCCAAGAAAAAAGCGTCAAAATAAAAGCCTCTCTCTAGGGTCATGTTATTAACTTTCCTCGCTCGTTTCCAGGCTACCACAACTGGAAAAAAATTACGTCTATTCTAGCCACGACATTAAAATCTCATTGACAAGTGTGCTTTTATTTTAAACTTCATAAGGCGCCAAACAGGAGATTTTCAACTGATTTGTATGAGAAAAGTTTGGAGCGTCCTGGTCACGTGACCAATGACTTCACCACGGTAGCTTTGCTATGGAAGACACTTCCTTTAAATATATCAAACACATGCAAATTTATGTTGCAATACCGCGCCTCTAACACACGAAGGTATGCCTTTCGACCTAGTCGCCCAGATTTTCGGTTTTTGTGTCTTGTGTGCATAGCCCCCTTGGATGCAAGACCGTTGATGGCCCCTTCTATATACTTGACACCAATTTCTTGCTGACTATATTGATTATTTTTCGAATTGACAGTTGTCTGTTTTTGCAATGACTTCAAACGCGTTTTGGGTGTGGTCACATGACTGATGACGTCATCACGCTAAATTTGATATGAGTGATATTTTATGGCAAGTTTTATTTCATGTTTTGTAAAAGTTATTTAATTAGCATCTGCTTTTTTTCAGGTGCAAAGGATTCTGGGAAGGTTCTTATTATTTAACATTAAATAAAAAACTGAAGGGCTAGAATTGTAAAATGCCGACACAGCAAAAAATTGAGAAGGAATAAGAATAAAGCTGGACCCCAACCCCGCCAATAATGATGATGTACCATGCAATACTGCAACCCCAACCATCCTTCCAAGGCCCTTTGGTGGTCCTATTAGCCGGGTTATGTATTCAGGCCATGTAAATTAAGGCCTGCTCTTATTTAGCTTACCCTGCTTAATTCTCTTATCAGGTTCTTCTTTAAAATGTCACAGCAGAGCACAGCAAAGTACATCTCACCAAGATCACGACTCAACTGAGCACGATCCAGGTATTGTATAATAATATTCTGTACAATAATTTGTGAAAAATTCCCTTCCTACAACTGCGATATTGTAGGATATTAGTACTTCCGACATTAGGGTAGCTACTAATTAACAATTAGATGGTGAGCTCGAGGTTTCTATCGGCTTGCCCCGAGCCAACTATCAAAGGCAATAGAAACCGAGAGCGAGCCGTCTAATTGTTTTAGCATACCTCAGTGATCGATCTATCAAGCCAAAAAATATTTTTATTTCATAAATTTTGATACATTTGTGCAATGATGCATGTTAAATCCCGCGCGCTCTGACAAACTGGCGCATTTGCAAAGTTCATTCATCAAAGTTCATTCATCAATTAAAACAAAGCTACACACTGATCTCGCCATACATTGCGCAGTCTCAGAAACTTGCAAACCGTGGAAGAAAAAATGATTTTAAGCTCAAACTAAGCTTAATTTCAAAATCCTTTTCATTTTCAAATTCTGGAAAAGAGTTGACAAACATTTTGCCGTCTGCTTCGTCGGTGTTGTCGTTTACGCCGCCTTGGTGGTTTTTTGTTGTCAAAACCGCCCCTGGAAACTCTTTGCAGCTCAAAATATCGTCTACCCTGAGGTGTTTGGCGGATTATAAACATCTTTGGAGTGAGACTGCGTTGGTTTTGTTTTCCTCTCCTCCTGAAATACAGGTATGTGTAAAACCACGTGGTTTGCTGTAATTGTTTAGGATCTTTTGTATCTGCATTTCCCAGTTGACTACTTTCAAAAAACTTTTGCAATTGCTCGCTTGTGATGGGAGTTTTATGAACAACTGGACGAACTTTTCCCTCTTTCATCAGATTTTTACAGACTGCATTTAGCACATCATTTGCTTCAGTTCTTAAATTTATAATCACCGATGATAGACCCCGGCTTGTTAATAGGTGCTTGCTTCAAACATAGTTAGTAGAACTGTGCTTCAAATATCTATCAATGGCCGCTCGCATGGCTTTAAGTGAAGAAACTTTAAACGGTTCACCATTTGTTTGTCTCACTGACACATAAAACCTCTGCAAACACCTGTTTAATGCGGCTTTGGTTTGTTGTTCAATGGGTGTTGTAATTTCTTTTTGGGTTGAAAACCAGTCTAAAGCAAATCAAGAACTGCAATTGTTACTTTTCTTTGACCACTTCGTTTTGTTTACTTACGAACTTAAATTTGTTGGTTTTAAATAAAGCATTTTATTTCGGAAATTGTTCGGCACTTACCTTTAAAAATCTTTATTCAATACTTTGTAGCTTTCTTTTTTTTTTTTCTGGAATCTCACTTTGCAAAACGTTTTGTGCGTCTTCTTCACAAACTTCACGAAAACGCGAAGGGGAAGCCATTTTCAACAGCTCCAGGTGCCGTCTATCGATCGATAGACGGCACCTGTGTAGCCAATCAGATTGCGCGTTTACGTGATAGTTGGTCACTGAGGTATGCTAATAGCAGATACATAGAGCTTTTATTTCAACTGGTGGTGAGATTGTAAAGAAAATCTTTCTTCTGGTCAACTCAGGTAATTTTTTTGTACAAGTTTACCTTATAGCAAAAATTATCGGATTCATACTTTTTTTTTCAGATATTTTTTTTGCGTGTGTATGAAATTTTTATTCATAAGGCGGTTACCCAACGAAATATTGGGATCTCACTATCTACACTAAAACAAAGAAGAGTATGACTTTGTTGATTGTCAACTCAGGGATGGGTTCGGACACTGAGTGTAACTATGATATCAATTTTGACAGAAAACTAGCTGAATATATAAACCACTCCTCTAAGTCAGCGCGTGGAGATCAGGCCCTTAGAAGGGTTTCTTCATTCCGATCATTTGCACCTGACAATTAGACCCGTTTCAAACGTTCATCTTCTGCTGTGTCGAATTTAATAAGTGGAGTTCCTCAGAACTTTGGTAAAACTGCAGCTGTTGATTCATTCCTCGTATTTAAACGTGAACTATGCGGACATTTGACCTCTATGCCATATTTAATACTTTTGCATGAAAATCAATGCTCACACATCATAATGTGTGCCGGCTATCTTTTGACAAGGCAGAAATTCGGTGCCGCACGTTAGTCCGGCCAATGCGACATAACCATGAACCAGTGGAACTTGCGGCACAAGATCGACAACCGATTCAAACTCTTAACCGTCGGCCGTGTCGAAATCAATTAAACAATTTCGACACAGCAGTAGTGCTTCGTTTGAACCGGGCCTTAGCAACATGTTCATGCACCCTATTAGGGAGTGAGTTTCCATACAGAAAGTAACAACCAGACTACACTGCGCCCAGAGATCCCTGTCTGTTATTGTCAACTACCAAATTTTATTCCACAGAAATGGCACTGAAGCTCACATTTCTAGTTGAAAGCTCACAAATTTTACCTTTAAAACGAGAGGTTGGAATGGAAAGTTCACGATAAAAATACCATAAAAGCAACCGGTTTGTTAATAAATTAAAACAAGAAGCCTAAGGGGAAGGGGAGTGGGGGTTTCTTCACGGATGGACACTATCCGTTTTAGGATATTTGCCCCATCAACCCTGTCTCATGATAGCGTCTCCCCGCGGATGAACTCTTCCACTTCCCGTTTATTCACTGATTAGCCTATTCATAAATAATTACAAGATAGCTGAGAGGAAATACATTTGTAAAATATGTCTTAACGTGGCTCATAACGGTTTCCAGCATTTTCCCCTCAGTTGCAATTTGATTTATCTTTACTACTACTCTTTATCAGCGGATACCACAATAATTATGTCAAACAAATCTACATCTACATTTAATTAAGTCAGTAAAGTCGAGAGACATCACACCAATTTATACCCTAACATTGATAAACAAGTTATAGTCATTGTTGTGACTTGATAGATAACATTAACAATATAACCTTTCAAAAACAGCTCTCATTTTAGGTTTGGGTAAATACAGTCCATCCACCATTAACGACCACCCAAAATGCCAAGCCTAGGAGGTTGCTTAGCGGGGCTGGGGCCCGTTTCTCAAAAGTCCCGGTAACTTACCGGTCCCGATAAGTTTATTTTTGAATGTTGTTTCGCCGATTACACACTGATTGCAGACATGGTACTTGGCCAATGTTTTCATAGAATTATAAAATTTTAAAATTTAGTATTCAAAGCTAACAGCAAAGCAACTTATCGGGCCCGATAAGTTACCGGGACTTCCGAGAAACGGACCCCTGGTCGCTTAGAAGAAGTCAGACCACAGGTGGTCTAATTTTCAGTCCGGTTGGTCTGTGCTAATGTCAGGTCTACAAATGCATATTTAACTCGGAGCTAACCTCGGCACAATATCGTTTTAGATGTCGTAGAAAAGATTTTTAACATTTCAAGTGACGACTCATAAGCTGAAAACAAACCATTTCCTGCATGATTGCCGAACTGAGAGCACTATGCCGTATTATCTACTCAATATGGCTTATGAGGTAGGTTTGATGATGAAGAAGAACATCTTAACACAGACAACTTGGCTGTGCCAAGTCCAGTTCTATATTCAGTGTGCTGTATATTAATAAGAATTCTGAATTAAAAAAAGTACAATTTATATGAATATTAGCCTCTCACGGATCATATAAGCTTTAATTCTGCATATTTAATTGATAGTTTAAGCCTAAAACTCACCTTACCAAACATAGTAAGACAGTTCATTGCTTTCAACAACATGTCTCAACGTTTATGGCTTGCATCTTCAAAGATATTTCATTTACGAATAAGCACCCGTCGTGAGATCGGGCCTTCTATCAAGTGGTCGCTTATAAGAGGTTAAAACAACATATAATTAAAAAGCAGCAGCCTAACTCAAGTGGTGGCAGTAGCCTACGAAAGGTGGTCATTTCCAAAACTATGGTGATTTAACCGGGAAATTTTGGTCTCAATTACGAGAGGTGATCACACAGGGAGGTTAGACTGTATACCGGTAGCTCAAAAACTAGCTAGGTGATTTTGTTTTTTAAATTGTAATCAACCTGCTGTCGAGACGCAACTTTTTGCAACGAAAAACTTTTAAGGAAGGGGGTCTGAGCCACGTTACGTTTCGAACGTAACTCTGAACCTCTCCTTACAATATCTTTTTTTTTATTATTAAACTTTGAAAAAGCTTGCTTCTTGGCATGCTGATTACGATTTGATAATAAAAAAAAGGGTGGTCTCCGTGCTCATTTTAGCCTGCGAGCAAGCTCTCTTGGGGGTGGGGGGCGGGAGGGGGAAAGAGGAGAGAGCTTGCAACAATGTCTCAGGAATTTTCATTTCTGCGTTGAATTTTTCGACGCAAAATGCTGATTGGTGGATATTGAATTTGGTGCTTACGTCATTGCTCTTCGCCGGTGTCGTGTTGACAACACAAAAATGGTGGCGGAGTTTTTATTTGTGAAGGTTGCAAGAATTTCTCTAAATAACTTAGCTTTTTTAGGGCAACGTTTTTTAGAAGCGCAATGATTTCCTTTTGATCTGGCACTCTCACGTCTGCTTTGCTACTCGTTCACAACATCACAAATTTCACACGAGTTGAGTGTTCCAATAAAACCACATTGTCGATATTGAGAATTGCGTTCTCGTTCTCGGAGATCCAGCTGCAAAATTGAGATCCTTCCGATTTCCTTGCACTGCTTTTTTTTTCCTGGCCGGACTGTGTCCAGTTTTCGTCATTTTTTAGGTCCAGTAGTTTTGTGGCGTTGACACTGCAGTCGGCAAGATTCGCTTGACCCTTGGGACGACATTTGTGACCTCGACCTTTTAGTCAATCGGCTTTTGGTGTACTCACAATTAAGTAAAATCCTTCAATTAATTTTCTGATTTTTGTGCCACTTCGTAGGCATACTCGATCAGAGAAACTATAGTTTTTGTCAGCAAGGATTCCCGTCAGGGAGCCGCGGGGAGTATTGGGGGCGGCATTCAAATTCCTGAGACATCGTTGCAAGCTCTCTCCTCTTTCCCCCTCCCGCCTCCCACCCCCAAGAGAGCTTGCTCGCAGGCTATGCTCATTTTTGAATTAAGATTACTTGAAGCTAAACTAAGTGCTGTTTTTAATAGGTTATTGTTGCTATGGTACCTTTCAAAGTCGATGAAACATCTAGGCCAACAATTAGGCATTTGTTTGATAACATTATTGTGATATCAGCTCATAAACAGTGGTAGTATTGATCCCTCAAGTTTAAGTGCTGTGTACCGGTGCCAACCACATCAATTCCTTCTGAGCAATTTTAAGGCGACTTTCATTCTAACAATCAAATCAGTGTACCAGTGCGAGGTACCAGGTGTCTGGCAGTAACTTATAAGCAATGTAGTGAGAAAAGCTAACCCTTTTTTAAATTTTACGGTTTTGCTTAAAGGTACTGTGTCGGTGGAAATCAAAATGAAAGAAGTTACCTTTAAAGACGGCCAAAGTGGAGATCCTAACCTTGTCATGAAAGAAATGGCAAAATGTTTTATTGAAACTGAGGTAGATCGCATTCCATTTGAACAATGGGGTCAAAGCCTTCATTACTACTTGAAAGGAGCACTTCAGCTAATCGAGAGACAGGCAAAGGAGGGTAGTTTAATCATCTCAGTCCAGTGCAAAACGTTGGAAATTCTTGAACGTCTTTGGGACGACTACCGTTGTGGTCACCTGAATGTAGAAGCTGAGAAACGCCTTTTAACGGATGAAATCAAGGAGAGATTAAACGTGGAGTCTGTAAAGTTGGAGACAACGATTTTAGAAGAAGATTATTTTATTTGCAAGCTGTTCCTCATGCATTTTTCACGTGAGTCAGTCTACAAAAGCAGTTTGTGTTTTAATTCTATTTTGCGTAAGGGGTCATTTCATTTACCAATTTCCCATTACCTAGCCCTATCTAGACTGTAGAGGATAAACCTGAATGCCTTAGTTTTTATTATCCATTATCATGCAAACTCCACAATAAAATAAACTCATAGTGACTGATTAACTGTAAAGTGAACCCTTGTCAATGCTGCGCTATCATAACTGACAATATACCGAATTAAAGCTGCAGATAGGGCCTGATTACAGGAGAGCAGGATGATCGTAGTACACTAGTAGATCATTCCCAGCAGTGTAAGCAGACTGACTAACTTTTGCATTCATTTTTATGACATAATCGGCGCGACGATTTAGGTTGAGCCTAAGAAAGTGCTAATTTTGTTATGTCGGATTGCTTACAAGCGCTCTTGAAAGCGTCACGCAAAAAAAAGTTGGTACCAAGGCCAATTTTTGTGGCTTAAGTGCAAAGTAGATTGTCGTAGGGAACTTCAGTACAACTCAAAAAGCAAAGCAAATTTAACCTTTGGATGAGCACATTAGAAAACAACTGTTACCAATGCCCTTTGCAAGAAGTGTTCACCGAAATAGTACGCTAGCTCATTTCAAAAGAAATATTATTTTGTGGGAGACGTGGATTTGCTTCTAATTTAAGTAAAGTCGAGGTTTACCCGCTTTGGTCAATAGTTAGTAAAGATTTTGATTTTGCAAGCCATCGAAAAGTCACGGTTGTCCCAGGTAAGTGAGTAATCTCTATTGACCTCTATTGTATATCAGCCGAAAAGGTGTCATATTTTGTTGGACCTTCCCGAGTCTTCCTGTACCTCGGTGGCTAGCACATGCGTCTATTGTATAGTCTCTCCCCCTCCCCCTTCCCTCCCTTCACTTGGTGTAGTATAGCGCTCAGATTGTGGTCAGCGTCACCTCAGGGCTTCAACTCCTGCAGCCAGTTTTTTCCCACGTAGTCGTAGGAAGCAGTGTTTATTGTGGTGAAAAAGTAATTGAAAACATTTCAATAGAAATTGTGTTTAGTATCAACGTCATCAAAATATGAACTTTAAAGAGATAATTAACAGCTCCTTTTTTTAAATATTGTTCAGAAAGCAACCAAGATTCAACGGAAAGTGAAGAGGAAATGTTTCCTGAAGGTCAGCCTCAAGTTGCCGAAGAAACTAATACCCAGTCTACTCAAGGACCTGATCCAACAAGTCTGCACCTCACTGTTAAGGTGATTCCACTGAATTGCATTGCGCATCCTTGCTGCGCATAATTTTTCGCGTCATTTAGCGCGCGCACGAGCGCGCGCACGCACAACATTGCGGGATTTTCTTGACGTTAAGCTCGGCAGGAAAATAAATGGTCCTTTTCTTCTAAACGAGCACGGTGACCCCCATTTTTTATTCAACGAAATTAAAGAAAATACGACTCTCTAAGTTATATCCCAGTTTCAATAATTTTTCATTATTCAATTTCGAAAAATTATTGTGGAATCACTACTACGATCAATTTTGGACTTTTCGCGGGAAGCGTACAACCGCTCGAATGTCCCCTATTATGCCATGGGATTAATTTATTTAGCCACTTTATGGCGTTTTACTACAAAGTTACAGTACTGTTATAAGAAAAATGCTAGTATTTCATTGTCAGTACTAACTTTCTGGAAGTAGTGGGCACTTCTCGCTGAAGACTAGCCCTTTTAATATTGAGGTCACATGCCTAGAAAATAGTGAGATACTACAGCCCTCTAGGGTGAAAACAAGCACGGTGACCCCCTCTTTTTATTTTATTTTTCTGATGTACTAGATGTACTTAACATCTGTAGAGATTTTCAAAAAATTCTCATTACAAACGTTCTTTCGATGGAATCACCTTAACTGTAAGTATCTATAGCTAGAGATGCTGCAGAATGCAATGAAAGATTTATTCCCATCCCTAGATTCAATCTAACCATCGTCTTGACCAATGCAAAAGACAAAACCAAAAAAAAGGGAACAAACTTGGCTAAATTTAAGTAAGTATTCTAGGCAAAATGTGTTGTAAAATTGTCAATTTAATGCATCACTAATTTTGAGTTGGTTGAAGTCTACTCGATATAAATGTTTATATAATAAACTTGTGGAAAAACCCTATCAAGCATGCACAATTGCAATTGTTCCCACGATATAGTCACGTCATTCGTACGTGCTTCAGCGGATGTAATTGAATTTTGTTTGTTTACCGGACAAAATTACTGAAGTTACCTATTGACGAGTTATGAGCGTGTCCAGATGAATTGGCTCTCAGGTCACCTTGGTCAAGATGTGTCAACAGAAATTTTAGTCCGATTATTCAATTATTGCTAAGCCAGAGTTGGAATAATCCTAATAGTTCGGAGCACACATTATCATTGGTGTCGGGTCTAAGTGGTCCTTGGTACTAAACACAGACGTAAAGTACGCATTGAACATAGATGCGATATCAGCGGGGTGTGAGGCCGTGCGAGTTGGTGTCGATAACCCTTCGCCGACGCCCATTGACATGGTGTCGGGAAAGTTAGACTCTTTTTGGCGCTAGCTGTCGTGGTCACCCTGCCTTAACCCAGTACTTGTTTATTTTCTGTTTATGTTGTCATGTCCTGTTTGTAGTTTTTATTTTGAAGGCGAAGTCTAATAGCAAAAAGAAAAAAAAGTTTAAAATGATTAATTCAATGGCCGTATGCCAATGGATTACATATTCAGAGAGCTTCAAAATGTTCTTGTTATTGGAGCAATTTTAGCAGGAATTTCTACACTCTTACTTGATTTTGTACTTGCATTAGAATTTTAAAAATTAATGGAACCAAATTCAGTCCTCATATTATGATCCTGGACTCAACTTTACTAATTTTATGACTGACGATGATTTAATAATAATAATAATAATAATAATAATAATAATAATAATAATAATAATAATAATAATAATAAATCGAAATGAAATGTGAATAGGTTTTTAATAGCTCTTTTTTTATATACTTTTAACTTGTAAATAGCAATTTGTGTGGAATATTTTAATAAAGAATTATTTTTATTTAATTAAAAATAAAATAATAATAATAGTAATAGTAATTTAATAATAATAATAACAATAATAGTTTATTGAGCTCTCTTGCAGTAACTTACTGAATTAATGTCAATGAAAACTAATAAAAGTCAACTAAATATATTCTGTATATAATAAGTCCAATTGTACTTTTTGCTTTTCTTCCTCTTGCAAAGAGTATTTACTCGTCTTTTCTGTTGCTCTTATGTTTTACAGTTTCGGTGAAAGTGGTGGTAGAGTAAGCAGCTTTGACAAATATTTCTTGTAATATGTGTGCTGATCATGAGTGGACGTACGATAATTAGAAAGAAAACAACGTCATTAGTGGACTGTCACAGAATGAATGAATGAATGAATGAATGAATGAATGAATGAATGAATAAATGAGTGACTGACTGACTGACTGACTCACTGACTCACTACTGACTGACTGACTGACTGACTGACTGAATGAATGAATGAATGAATGAACTTTATTTCAGTCTCTGAGTATTTAGCTTGCTAGCTAATAGTGCAGACTATAAGAATATTCAAAATAAAAAAATGGCAATTGTGGTTTAAAATTGAAATTGTCTCGTATCTAAAATATTTACATTTGAAACGTTATAAGCAATAATCAATCAATATACAACGTCACTAAAAAGATGAATTGAAATGATTGCACTATATGTGATCAAGTGGTGCATATATTACAATTGACATACGTGTCCACGACTTAAAAAACAGTCAGGTCTTTCTTTCTGATATTGTTTCGAATTCGAAAGAATTTAAGCGGATTTTCTGTTACTGACCTCACCAAGGGTTTTTGTCTCGTTTTACATGCACCGTGTGTTGGTAAACACTTCCTACAGACAGAAACGACCTACCACAAATGTATTTGTCTGAGGAATATTGCAGGCTGAGGCATTGCCTGAGTACCTGCAGAACATTAAAGTAATTCCGTGACTCAATACCTGCAGATGGAAGTCAACATGAGTCACGAATGCGCATAGCAGTGGAGTGTCGAAATGAAGAAGTCCTTGAAAAACTGTGGAAAGTTTATTGTTCTGGTTACCTGAATGTCGTAGCCGAGAAATGCTTACTGACCAATGACATCAAGGAAAGATTTCAGGTGGAAAGTGTAAATTTACAAACTACTATTTTTCAAGAAGATTACTTAGCATGCAAAGAGTTCCTGATGACCAAAACATGTAAGTTGGTTAGAAGGTGGTTCTTTCTTATTTACAGAGAAGGCTAGCTTAATAATTGTGCGAACACTGTACCTCCAAACCAGTGTCGCTCGAGCTTGATTCTCGGCGTCATATGTAGCTTGAGTTCCCGTCATTGACAGGCAACAGGTTTTCCCTGGGTACTACGGATTTTCCTTCTCCTCAAAAACGAACATTTCCAAATACCAGTTCTATTGTGATAGTGTACCCAATTAGTACTCCATTCTAAATATACGGAACACTTGAATAAAGTAAATTTTGTTTATTTATCCTTCAAGCTCAAACATTATTTGACCAACTGATTAAGAATTCATATATTTCGTTTAGAAAGCACTTTGGGAAAGGAAACAATAGGATCACAAAAGGGTCCTCAGCTTCTTTGCAATACGGTGTCATAAACGAATAAAAATGCAGCAGTTTTCGCATGCAATTTATATGGTGGCTAAAAAAATATTTGGTGCAGGTATCACAACTGAGCATATAATGACAACAAACTAACTACTTTAAAACTTGTAACCCAGTCCTTGATCAGCTATAATATTTTTTTTAAGAACCGATTTCATTAAAGGCTGCAGAGATTGCTTGCAATAATTATTAGAAGCAGGAGGAGAAGAACAGAGGCAATTTTTTTACAATTGGGAGGAAACATTGTAAAAGGAAAATTGCAAGGGTTCTTGAAAGGCCATAATTCAGGTTCAAGCATATGGTTTTTAACCAGTACAAAAAAATATCTGGCAGGAACATTATTTTCCGGATCTGGAGGCAAATGGTCCATTTTGTTTGTGATTTGGTTAGCCCACATTCAGTAAGACAAGATACAAACGGGTCTGCGAAATCTGCGAGCCAGCGAGCCATGCGAGCCATCGTGCGAGCCATGCGAGTCACGCGAGTCATGCGAGCCATGCGAGCCACAGTGCAAATGTTAAGAATTTTTATTTGTTTTATTTACATTCGCGTGAGAAAATTTTGGACGAATTTTTTTCTTTGGTTTTCTTTTTTTTTTCGTTTTTGTTATAATTTTGGAGAGAATTTTTCCTATTCAAAATCGCCCAAGATGCGCAAAAAAATAAAAACAATACGCAAAAATTTATTAAGGTTCAAGACTTCAGGGAAAAAAAATCCGAGAAAAACATACGGCTGCACCGCTACTCGAATAGGTATCTATTGACGCATGTCTTTCATTGATATCCACGTGGAACTTCATTCAAGAAAAAAACAAAAAAACAAAAAAAACAAAAGAAAAGAACAGCACTTTGACTCCATGTGTTGGCGTCAAAAATGGTGAGTAAATCGCGCCATTTTAACAGGTTTGGTCTTTAGTGGAGAATCAGAGTTATCAGAACTCTGTCGGTTGGCTGACTGCTGCATGTGGTTGTCCTTTCCCTTAGACAAGTCTTTCTTCAAAACTCGCCACTAGAGTGGCAGAGGCTGGTTTCGAGATAGCATTCGACCCACCAGCTGACGACAAATGCTTCTGTTACGCTGCTTCTTTTCAAATTGAATTTAGTGCAACAATATTGACTTCGCTCATCTTTGAGTACTCATTTATCATACCTTACAAGATTGGAATGACACTGACAATCAGTCCTGACGTGTCAATTACAGTCAACCCAGGTCACGCGTGAACAGTATTTCCAAGAATGAAATGAACATTCGAATTTCCCTTTGTAATGTCCGACGCGTGAATGGAATGTTGGACATTTCTCTGGAAATCGTTCCGAAAAAGACGCATTAACTGAAAAAGAAAAAAAGAATCAAAATACTTGGGAAACAATTGTTATTCTTGAAATTTTCAATTTTGCAGTGTAAAGAAAAATTCATAGCTTTATACCGTCAATAAGCTAGGGAAATTTATACGGTAAGATCTCGTTGGCAATTTTCAAAACTGACATGTAAATTTCAAAACTCCATTCAAATTTTAAAAATATCGTTCACGCGTGACCTGGGTTGACTGTAACAAACAACTGAAATATGATGGTTTGCGTTGTCCCACTGTAAGAATTAAATATTGCGATGTTATTCATCTTGTTCCGATGCTCTTGTTCTTGTTCTTATGTGAATGTAAATACAACAAATAAAAATTCTTAACATTTATACGGTGGCTCGCATGACTCGCGTGACTCACATGGCTCGCATGGCTCGCACGGCTCGCATGGCTCGCATGGCTCACACCTTGGCTCGCATGGCTCGCTGACTCGCAGATTTTTATCACTCGATACAAACATGCAACAAATGATTCTAGTCAGTGGAGAAGTGAGTAGCATAGAACATGTGTTACTCTTCCAATTTGACATGCAGCCTTACTAAATGAGTGACTGCAAGTAGCTCCTTATAGGTGGAAATTAATTACTGACTCAGTCACTTAAGCTACATGGTTTGGTGGCTTAAATTTAATAAGAATGCTATTGAAGTACACTGACTTGCTTCACTTTAAGCAAGTCGGAAAAGTAATTGTTTTCACAAGATTTCTGGTTCTCACTCGCTTACTGACCTGAAAAAGCAGCCACAGCCATTGTGCGTCAATTTTCATTCAGTTTAAAAAGTTGTAATCTTATGCCATATGGAACAATTTGTGAAGACTCCTGTTGATACATGACATTCAGAAAATCTGTGCACCATTTTGTTGCATCAGCCAGAGATAACCAGATGTTAAAATATTTGTGAGTTCTGCTTTCTAAGGGTGACGTCACAAGCCTGCTTAACAACCTTCATCATCATATTTGAATTGCAGTTTCACTGTTGGAGCTTACAGTAGGGACTCATAGTAGGGTGGAATTACTGTTTTGTATTACATAACTTATTATGTCACAAAAGAGCATGGTGACAAGAATGGGAAAAGTACATGTAGGTTATCTTCCCCTTCCTTCAAGACACGCTATGTGAAAGCTTTCGACTTTCTTCGAGTTGAACTGTGTTCAAGTGAGCCTTCAAAAGAGTTTGTTGTTCTTCGATAATTAAATGTAAGAGGGAAGTTTTTATGTTATGTTTCACCAACCCATAAGCAGCAAATTTTTGCGTAAAAAATGGGAAGCTTGTAGACTGAAGGTCAAACAAAGAAAAAGCTATCTTATGCATCTTTATTTATTCTTGTGCCCGGTTTCAATGGCAATCAACTGATCTGGCTGGTAGATTTCAATTAACTTGCTCAAGACCAGCAAAGATCACCAAGAACTGCAGACATCTGCAGTCAATTCAAGATCAATTTAGCTTCTTGCTTCAAAGGTAGAGAAGTACAGATTTGTACATGCTCTGAATGACCTACACCTTACAAACAACTATTGATAACATCGACAAAACAGGCAAACAATAGAGAATTTGACTAATTTTACAAACAGACTTTTGAGTTGCAGTCATTACAGCTAATGACATCATAGCTTAACCGACAAACTACCAACAACATCTAGACTTAGTTGAAAGTTAGGTCAATAACCAGAGACGTTTATACCATATACAGACATTCCACAATTTACTTGTTTGTTGGTGAATAGAAAGTAGTAAATAAGGGTACCACCCAGGGGAGTGTCAGTGGCCCGCATTTATTTAACATTTTTGTTAATGACCTTGAGGTAAACCTCTTAGACGAGCCGGTGTTAGCTAAATATGCAGACGATTCTAATTTAATATCACCTGTGTATGATATGTCTGATAGATCTGAGACAATAGTTAAACAGTTTATGGAGTGGTCCAGCAATAACAGTATGTCCTGTAATCTGAGTAAATGCAAAGAAATTGTTTTTAGGATGAAAAGTTGTACACAGGTTTTTCCTCTCATGTCAAGTATTTCGCAAACCAGAGCACTCTCCATTCTTGGTATTACTTTCCAGGAAGATTGCCAATTTACTACACATGTACGCAACAAGCTACTCATAATTAAAGCTAACAAATGTCTTTATATACTGAGATAGTTAAGAAAGGAGGGTTATACTCAGGCAGACATGTAGTTATCCCTAATTTGACCCATGGTCTATCAGTCTACAGTGCTGTTAAAACAAAGCTTACAACTGTACAGTGTTTCCTGGACCGGTGTCACAAGCAGAGATACATATCTAAAGCAGTTAACATCTATGATCTATTAGAAAAACGAGACAGGAAAATTTTTGACAAACGGCAAGAGAAACTTCCTCTGGAAAACGTAATGCCTGAAATAAAGGTCACAGAATACAATCTCAGACACAAATCTAGTCACCGACCGAAATTGAACACGGATCAACTGAAGTGTTCCTATTTTAATCGCCTAATTTTTAAATGTGACCTAGCTTTGTGATTTTATATTTTTTAATATGATTTTGTGCTGTAATTTTTAAACTGTTTTGTAAAAAAAGATATGTAGTTTTTTATCTTATGAATTAATAAAGACTATTATTATTATCATTTTTATTATTATCATTATTATTATTATTATTATTATTATTATTATTATTATTATTATCATTATTATTATTATTATTATATTATTATTATTATTATTGCTTGACTCTGATGATGACTTCCGCTCAGGTTGTCACTCATCAGTCAATGTCACCTCAAACTGTCCTTCTCAGGACTACACTCACATCAATGATCATAATATATGTACTTATGATATGATTCCTGGGTATCAAACCATTTACAGTACAGTTAAAAAATGATAAATTAATAATTTAACAAAAAAATATTTGTCAGTAGTTTTGTTAATCTGGCAATAGGCTGGTGAATTGTAGTTAAATACAATGTAATTAACTTAAATGTAAAGAAGTATTTGGTTATTTCCAAACTTGTTGACAGTGTGCATCTTCATTAGGTATGAAGAGAGTTCACAAAGAAGCTTTTGGTCAGGGACCAAGCACATCAAGTAGCGATGAGTCACAGCTGCACATCAATGTCATGTTTCTATGTGAGGAGTGGGTGTCGTCTAAGGGAGGATTGCCAACCTTCAACAGAGAATTTGCAGTAAATCTGGCTAAAACATCAGGTGACAAGATTAAGGTTCACTGCTACGTCTCTCAAAGCAATGAATCAGACAGAGAAGATGCCAGGAAAAATGGAGTGAACTTAATCACGGCAAAGACTATTCCAGGAGCTTCTGATCCCCTAGATTGGCTGAAATTTCCACCTCCAGAACTTCCACATCCTGATATTGTGATAGGTCATGGACGTAAGTTTGGTACCCCTGCCCACTGTATTGTGCGAACTACAAACTGCAAGTGGGTGCAGTTTGTGCATGTCTATTGTGAAGACCTTGGAAAATACAAACAAACAGAAGAAACCAGAAGCTCTGTAACTGATACAATTGAAGATAATGAGAAGAAGCATAAAGTAGAAGTTGAACTCAGCAAAGCAGCAGATGCAGTTGTTGCTGTTGGCTCAAGGCTGCAGCAGAAGTACAGGAGATGCCTCCCAGGCAAAGAGGTACAAGTCATCACACCTGGAATTTTGGAAAAGTTTTCTCTTCTGTCAGATCAGAAGAAGCTAGACAAAGCTACTTGTCCAGAGGAGTTTAGTGTCTTTGTCTTTGGCAGAGGAACGTACGAAGATCTATCTCTGAAAGGGTACGATATTATTGCTGATGCCATTGGTTCACTTGGAGAGAAATTTAAGATGACTTTTGTTGGTTCGCCTGAAGGTCAACACAGAAGCATAGAGGATTGGTTTCTACAAAACACAAAGATCACACGTAAACAAGTTACAATTCGCAGTTACTGTGATCAAGAGGAGTTGAAGATGATGTTCCATGAAGCAGACTTAGTTGCTCTTCCATCTCGTACTGAAGGCTTTGGCCTGGTGGCCTTGGAAGCCATTTCTGCTACTGTACCAGTTCTTGTTACCAGTGAATCTGGAATAGCCAAAGCACTAGAGAAAGTAGATGGTGGAGATTCTGTTACTGTTAAATCAGAAGATCCAGAAGAGTGGTCCCAGAAAATCAAGCAGTTGTCCGAACAGAAGCCAGGAGAAAGACATGGCAATGCCACTTGTCTCAGAGAGAACTACCACAAGACGTACCCTTGGAACACTCAATGTGAGAAATTCCAAAAAATGATACAGGATTTAACAGACAAACCATCTCATTCAGCTAAATTGAGGAGAATGGGTAAGTTACAACTTGGTTGTTTAAATCCTTTAGTCCCCAGTCCTCCTAGCCCGATTTCTAACTAAAAGAAATTGCTGGTGCAGTAATATGTTTTGAACAGTATCTCAAAATGGTAAAAATCGGCTTTTATTTAAGTTCTCTTTCTCTACAATTGTGGACAAAACTTAAGAAACTTTTAGTCGATCTCCCAATTTGACCGCTGCAATAATATGCCAACAACACAGCCCCCCTTCCTCCACCTCATCAATGTTGCTCTGTCGCTGAAAAAAAAGGCTGGATCATCGTCTGGCCATCAAAGCAACATTGAGTTAGGGTAAGGGGGGAGTGAAGGTTTGCTGCTCTCCAGGCACTGTTTTCTTCAAGGTTGATTGATATATACATAATTATGCACAAAATGTGCACTTTTTTTAACAAGTTTTGACCACAGTTGTAGTAACCTTTAGTGTTCCTCTCTAAATGTTAAATATAAAGTACTAAAAGTGATGACATCACAAAAACTAAATTTCCGAAATTCAGTGGGGATTTGTTGAGATATTTTGAAAGAGCATGATGAAAGGCCTAATTGCCAAAAATCAGCATCTTATTGCAATCTGGGGGTGAGATATTACTTTTGTTATGCTCCAGTGACTCCCTAGATCGTGAGCAGTCTCTTTCTTCACCTAAGTTACGTAGCCCGTGAGAGCACATAATGGCTGTATTGAAGTGAGCAGCCAAGCCCTTTTTCCTCCCTCTCCCCAATCTCCTCATTCACTTTTTTCATTTGCATAATTTTACCCTCAATTTGTGTACATGATCCGAGGAAAAAAGTAGGACTGCTTGCAGTCTAATGACTCCATACAAATCCTATCTAATTTTGTCTCAAACAGAAACAAAATTAGAAGGATTTGTATGGAGTCATTGGAGCATACATGTAACAATACTAATATTGCACCCCCAAATTGCAATAAGATGCTGATTTTTGGCAAGTAGGCATATTTCATGATTCTCTTTGTGAACATCTTGACTAACAAATCCCATAATTTCAAAATTTCAAGTGTCTGTGACTTCTCACTTTATTGGTACTCTTTGTTAGAAAGTGACCTTTCTCCAAAAACCTTCACTGGTGTGTACCTCTTAGGGGCTGCAGAGCAGGTTTTGGAGTATGAGACAATTTGAAGCATGAGACAACTAGGGGGTGCGGGGGCATGCTCCCCCAGAAAAAAATTAAACTGAAGTCTTCTGAAATGGATAGAAATGCATAAAAAACTGTCATCACTGAGTGTAAATTTTTAATTGTATCAACTAAAATATGTTTTCTTTTCTTTTGAAGTAAGGAGTCAATGCTTCAGTCTGGCTCTTACATTTGACCAACACAGCAGGCTGATGAGGCAGAAATTTTTCTACTTGTATTCTTGAAAAAGCCAGCAGCTAATGTGAAGACCCAGTTTCGTGTTTCATGTTTCCCGTAAATGAATAAATTATGTGCTTCCTTGTTCATTATGACAATAGGATTGAATGATCAAGGATGTCTGTAGCTGACATAATTCTCCATTTCAAATATTTACGCTTAACAGTGAAAAGTACATGTAGGTTTTATAAAATGCCTTTGTGCAAAAACTCCTTCCAAGTTATTCAGTGATTAAACTTTATCTTTGTGAAAAACCGATCAAAGAACGAATGAAAATAGAAACAACAGCTGAAATTCCATTATTTCACGATTGAAATGTAGTCGTCAAGCCCCCCCAGCCCCTCTCCCTCCACAGTCCGTGCCTCTTTATTCTAACAAGCTCTCCTGTCTTGAATAATAATAATGTTTAGTAAGTTGTGAGTCACAGTGAAACTCTTAGCATAGTATCTATATTAATTAAGGTATAAATCTCCATGCTTTATTTAACAATTGCATAAAGGAGTTTGAGATCTCTTAGACATAATCAGCTTAAGGTGACAAGGGTGAAGTCCCCTAATGCTTTTTGGCCAGTCTTTATCCATTTAACAATTACTAGGCAAGGTCAAGGTTTTCATCAGCAAATAGTCACCCCAAGAACACTATCAAAGTTTAAAGACTGAAACTGAGTGTGAGCAAGCTGTGAAATCGTTTCCAGGTTATGCATAACCCAGTAACCTGTCCATTTTCGACAACGAAATTTGGTAAAAATAGTTTATTTCTAGCTACATAGTTGGTTTGTGAGTTTGGAATAATATTTTCTTTGCCTACGTTTTGAGGGCAGTTTATGAAAAATTGTTATTTAATTTTCCAAAAAAAAGTAAATACTTCTAAGCCTGAAATCCTTGATGAATGAACAAATTATATATGACTCAAATCTGCAAACATTGTTTGGAATGGCACAATTCTCCCCTGAAACGCATCACATTGCAAACTTTAAAAAAACTTGTTAATCAACAGCCATGAGATAAAAATGTGAAATAATTGCATTTCTTGATTTCAACAGGCCACATGGTACATACATGTTGATAATATTATTTATTAATGTATTTGTTGTAAGGTCGCTATTTTAGCCAGCTACTGGGCAATGCTTATTTTCTACTCCATTTTCTGTTTATGTTGCTATTACTGATAGATCCATCAGGGATTTCTAGAGGCAAGGACAAGATGACTTCTTTTCTTGCTGACTTCAAGGATGTCACTGGTGCCACATATCAAGTGAATATAGCAAACTTGGGTGATGCAGAAGCTGTGGACAAGGAAAAGACTCCACCCGCTGAAAACAAGGAATGGAATGAGCTGCACTCGGCTTCACAGGGAGGTGTTGTTGCCATAATTGAGACCATGCTATCTCTTGGAATTGACCTAAATTCAAAAGACTGTCTTGGTAGAACACCGCTGTTAGTTGCAGCTGCCAGTGGTAAAATGCAGGCAGTTAATTTTCTTCTTGAGAAAGGGGCAGATCCATTCCTAACAACCAACAAAGGAAGAAATTTGCTACATGCTGCTGTGGAAGGTGGTAATGTCTTAATTGTGGAAACGGTACTTTCTAACAACATTGACATAAATTCTAAAGATGATAATGGAATTACTTCATTAATGATAGCTGCTTTTCAAAACAAGTTAGAGGTTGTTGAATACCTCCTTCGTAAGGGAGCAGATCCACTTTTGAAGAGCAAATTGGGAAGGAACGTGCTGTTGATTGCATCAAAATATGGCAGCATTGCTCTCCTAGAGCAACTGCTTTCTGTTGTTGACATTAATTCAAGAGATGACGAGGGCAACACACCATTGATGGTTGCTGCAGCCTGTGCCAATGTTCAGGCTGTAAACTATCTTCTTGAAAAAGATGCAGATGTGTCATTGATAGGCAAAGGTGGATGGAGTCTGTTGCATTTTGCTTCTCAAGGTGGCAATGTTGCCATTATTGAGACTTTCCTTTCAAAAGGACTTGAAATTGATATTAAAGATAATTGTGGCCAAGGTATGACACCTTTGGCTGTTGCCATTGCGTTTAAGAATTTGGAGGCCTTGAATTGTCTTCTTAACAAGGGGGCTGATCCATTTGTGGAGAACGTCTCTGGTGTAAATTCACTACACCTTGCCGCAATAGGAGGTGACATTGACATCATCAAAGCCATACTTTCACGTGGATTTGACATAAACATTAAAAGCACTGAAGGTCTGACGTCACTAATGCTTGCAGCCTACACTAAGAATGTGACAGTGGTAGACTGTTTCCTTGACAATGGTGCAGATCCAACTTTGAGAGACAACTTTGGCAGGACTTGTCTACACTATGCTTCACAAGGTGGGGATGTCACCATCATAAAGAAGTGTCTTTCTCTTGGACTTGACATTGAATCTAAAGACGTTGACGGTAAGACACCTTTAATGATCGCAGCTGCTGAAGGTAATTCTGATGCTGTGAAGTTTTTGTTAGAGAGGAATAGTGTTTTTCAGTTAAATCAAGGCAGTGCACAGTAAACTATTTTCACTTTATCTTACGGCACTGCAGAGATTTGCTGCACTGAAATCATAGCTAGCTTCTATAGGTTTCCTTAATCCTGTCATCTCCAAGTATAATATATGTACATTCCTCATACAATGAAACCTGTATCAAGTGGACACCGTCATGACACTTGCTAGCATCTGTGTAATACTGAGTGTTTATTTTATACAGGTTCTGATAAATTTTGGAACCGTACTTCGTTACATTTCAATTGAAAATTTATAATTTGTAATCATTATTTCCTAACTGTAACAGTCTACAAAACAAGACGCTGTGGAGCGTATACTTGGGCGTCGTTGTATTAGGAGTATCTGAGCATGCACGTTAGTTCAGTCTTTGATGACAGGTGAACGATAAAAGACTCGCTGAAAATCTAAGGCATCACTTTGTATTTGCGATAAACGTGATGTAGTTCAACCGAAAATGTCTCCCAAAGGATGAGTAAACAAAAATGATAAAACATTACTCTCTTACTCAACATGTCGAATTTTGCAACCATGAAGTGTACCTAAGATAATGTTGAATTTTGGCGACAACGGAGTATTTGTGCGAATACCATTCCACCCTGATACCCTTATTTTCTGGGCTTTCTGTGACAGATGTTTCAGCTTTTTCACTGGTAACACGATCTGGGCGCACGATCGCGTCGAAACACACACCTGTCGAATCCAACGCGATTATTTTTGCTAAAAATAAATTCGCTTGAGGAAATCTCAATAAAATTACGTTTATTTTCACTGGAACACCATTTTCCTTCGGTAAACTAGGTACAGTAATCTTCATAGTTTTCTCCAACACATCACTACGATCACCAAACACAATTACAACAGATTTTGCTGATGATGCACAATCGCGAACATTGCACTTGTGGAACATGCCAAAAAATATATGTATATGTACAAAAAAAAAAAAAATACAACAATCAGAAAAATCAGAGGTACGAGCAACTGCAACGAGCAAGTGGAGCAACTGCTCCCGAACATTACATAATAGACCCACTTGTCGCTCTCGGTCTAAAGCCGGATTCTTCCAAGAACTACCAGCAAATCAATGAGCAAAAGAAAAGAAACCGCACCAAAGGTAGAAGGTTTTCCACAATACTTGAAATCAATTTCCAATATGGAGGCCAATGCGGAATGCGCTCATTCCAAAAAGTGGGAATTTTTGAACACTTTTTGTTAGAAAGCCTTGGTTTTTTTTTTTAGTTATCAGTGTGTCTCGATCCACTGTACATTTTGCCTGTTTTTTGACTTTGGGTACATTTGCTCCGCTTTCACTGCCCTTAATTCAAGAAAAAAAAAACAAACTGCTTTGTATATATAGGTACTGTATTATAAAATAATAAAATATGACTGCAGCGTTTTCTTAATTGTAATTGTCAGTAATGTATTTTTTTTTTTCAGAATTGCTTTTGATTACTTTACTTATTGATCGTTTCAAAATGTGTATTGCAATTGTAAGTAATTAATAATAGGTTATGTGTAGTGTTGTTGGTTATTGCGATATACTAATTTGCAACGCTGTAATTATAAATAATAGGAATAAAACAAAGAAGTAAGTAAGTAAGAACTGATAATAGTGTAAGTTATTGCATTGTATTGTAGCGTAAGCGTATCCTTTGTAGACCGTATGTTAGCTTTGCATGGTAACGTGTAAGTATTGTATTGCATTGTATTTTATTGTAAGTAGAGTACACGTCGTATTGTAAATAGGGTAGGAACAATGTAAGTAACTATGTGTTTTTGATTAATATAATAAAAAAAATGAAAAAAAAAAACTGCTTTCCATTTTGCTTTGTTGACAATCTGTCCATTCGTCCAGTTGGTATCATTAAATATCTCTTACTTTTTCTTTGAGATTCACCCGTTCCGAAAACGCCCAACATCTGTTAGTGTGGGTCTACCGTGAACGGCATGTGTATTTGTACTAGACGACATTTTTCGTCACTTAACTCAGTCACGCCTTCTAAGGCCCGGTTCGTACGTCGAACTTTACATGAGCCGAACCTAATCATTTGGTTCGGCGCATGTAAAGATCGACGTATGAATTAGTTAGGATCGACAGATTTGTATTTTGGGTCGACCCGCCGCTCTATTCGACTGCGCCAGTCGAATAGAACGGCAAAAGTTCGACTTCGATTCAGACGTCGAACTTTTCATGCGCCGAACCAAATGCATACGTTACGTATAAATTATATAAATTATATCTATCCCAGAGGTCTGTGCATTCCATCGACTTGGCATGTGCGTAAAGGACTTCATTCTGAACAAGATGGCGGGAAAAGAGGAATGTGCTTGTTCTTCTTGTTTCGAAACAACTAAATATACTTGTCTGAGATGCGAAAGATAAAAAAAAATCTATTCTTGATGTGCACACGCTCTTCTAACCGACAGAAACTTTCCAATACAGGCTATATCAAAGGCGAAGCGTCAAGACTTCTTTGAACAAAATCTTCAAAAACAACATTTGAAGAAAACATTACTGTATTCAAACAGAGATTACGCAACAGAGGTTACCTCGATAACCTTATAATAAAACTCTTTCAGAAGTCAACCTCCGCGAAAGAATGTCGGCACTACAAAACAAACTAAAAACCGGCAAAAACATTTTGAGGTTTGTTATGGAATATCGCCCTTCTGTGCCTAACCTAAAACAATTCAGATGAGTAAATACAGGAGCCATAATCAGGGATGGAGACCGTAAGCGTGGGGTCCACGCATCCCCATGAGTTGTACCAAAAAAGTCTATTTTTAGAAAAAATCCCCCCCCCCCCCTTCTCACGTCATATACCCGCGTGAATACTCGCAAATTTGCGTGGGGCTACTACTATCTTATATGTGACACGGAAAGCAGCTGAGAAAAAATTCACTTAAGATAAAAAAGTCCTTACCTGTCTGAGTACATGTCCGTAGAGCGTGAGCTTTTTTCATTCATTCAACAGTAGCAACGCACGCAGCGCCACCTTTTTGGCGCCTTTTTGACTTTACTGTGAGAGTCAAGTCATCAATAGGCCGCTTATTCCAACTTTTCCCGTCTTTTTTCAATTATTACCTTTTCTTTGTGAGGGTCTAATTCCTTAAATGTGGGCACTGAGGAGATATTCCCTGGCAGAATTTTAAAATTTGGACGCCATTTTGAACGGGTGGAAAAAAATTTCAATTTCTCCACGCGCGATCCTGGCCGTTTACTCGCGTGCGCGCACGCGCGTATGGCGCAATTTTTTTCTAAAATTAGATTTTTTTGGTACAACACATGGGTACAGGCCCACAAGTCAAAATGGCATCTCGTTACGGTCTCCATCCCTGATTATGGCTCCTGGTAAATGACACTTGATCGAAAATCTGCCTCTGCTAAGGGAGATCTACAAAGACCCTTCCTTACTTTCGTACAGAAAAGGGAGATCTTTGAAAGACGTACTCGAAAGAGCAAATTAGCTTTGAAGGTCATATTCTTCCTATCTCGACCAGTAGGAGCCGTGTTTGGCCTGTCTTTATTATTTTACCAAACAAGCTCTTCCATGTCAGAATTCATCTTTCCCACCATTTTAAATCTTGTTGAGTAAAAACAACAGCCGCTGACCACGAAAATCTACTTTCTCACTTTAGCTTGAATTAAGTTCGACTTCAGTTAAGTTCGACGTCTGAATCAACTGCCGAACTTAATTATTTGGGTCGACCTTAATAGGTATTAGGTTCGGCTCATGTAAAGTTCGACGTATGAACCGGGCCTAAGGCCCGGTTCATACGTCGAACTTTACATGAGCCGAACCTAATCATTTGGTTCGGCGCATGTAAAGATCGACGTATGAATCAGTTAGGATCGACAGATTTGTTTTTGGGTCGACCCGCCGTTCTATTCGACTGCGCCAGTCGAATAGAACGGCAAAAGTTCGACTTCGATTCAGACGTCGAACTTTAACATGTTCCGAACCAAATGCATACGTTACGTATAAATTATATAAATTATATCTATCCCAGAGGTCTGCGCGTTCCATCGACTTGGCATACGCAATGGACTTCATTCTGAACAAGATGGCGGAAAAAGAGGAATGTGCTTGTTCTTCTTGTTTCAAAACAACTAAATATACTTGTCTGAGATGCGAAAGATTAACAAAGAAAAAAAGAATCTATTCTTGATGTGCACACGCACTTCAAACCGACAGAAACTTTCCAAAAAGTGCTATGTTAAAGGCGAAGCCTCAAGACTTCTCAGAACAATATCTTGACTTCAAAAACAACACTTGAAGAAAACATTACTCTTTTCAAACAGAGATTACGCTGCAGAGGTTATCTCGATAACCTTATAGATAAAACTCTTTCAGAAGTCAACTTCCGCGAACGAATGTCGGCACTACAAAACAAACAAAAAACGCACAAAAACATTTTGCCGTTTTTTACGGAATATCGCCCTTCTGTGCCTAACATAAAACAATCCAGGTGAGTAAATGGCACTTGATAGAAAATCAGCCTCTGCTAAGAGAGATCTACAAAGACCCTTCCCTACTTTCGTACAGAAAAGGGAGATCTTTGATTGAAAGACGTACTGGTAAGAGCAAATTAGCTTTGAAAGTCATATGCTTCCTATCTCGACCAATAGGAGCCGTGTTTGCATTTGAATCTTGTTGAGTAAAAACAACAGCCGCTACTTTCGTACAGAAAAGGGAGATCTTTGATTGAAAGACGTACTGGTAAGAGCAAATTAGCTTTGAAAGTCATATGCTTCCTATCTCGACCAATAGGAGCCGTGCTTGCATTTGAATCTTGTTGAGTAAAAACAACAGCCGCTGACCACGAAAATCTATTTTCTCACTTTATCTTTAATTAAGTTCGACTCCAGTTAGGTTCGACGTCTGAATCAACTGCCGAGCTAAGGCCCGGTTCATACGTCGAACTTAACATGAGCCGAACCTAATACCTATTAAGGTCGAACAAATAATTAAGTTCTAGTTAACTATTGGTCGAGATAGGAAGAATATGAACTTCGAAATTAATTTGCTCTTTCGAGTACGTCTTTCAAAGATCTCCCTTTTCTGTACGAAAGTAAGGAAGGGTCTTTGTAGATCTCCCTTAGCAGAGGCTGATTTTCTATCAAGTGTCATTTACCAGGAGCCATAATCAGGGATGGAGACCGTAACGAGATGCCATTTTGACTTGTAGGCTTGTCCCCATGTGTTGTACCAAAAAAACTATTTTTAGAAAAAAATTGCGCCATACGCGCGTGCGCGCACACGTGTAAACGGCCAGGATCGCGCGTGGAGAAATTGAATTTTTTTCTCCCCGTTCAAAATGGCGTCCAAATTTAAAAATTCTGCCAGGGAATATCTCCTCAGTGCCCACATTTAAGGAATTAGACCCTCACAAAGAAAAGGTTACAATTGAAAGAAGACGGGAAAGTTGGAATAAGCGGCCTATTGATCACATGACTCTCACAGTATAGTAAAAAAGGCGCCAAAAACGGTGGCGCTGCGTGCGTTGCTACTGTTCAATGAATGAAAAAAGTTTACACTCTACGGACATGTACTCAGACAGGTAAGGACTTTTTTATCTTTTCTCAGCTGCTTTCCGTGTCACATAGAAGGAAGTAGCCCCACGCAAATTTGCGTGTATTCACGCGGGTTTATGACGTGAGGGGGGGGGGGGGGGGGGCAATTTTTTCTTTTTTTTGGTACAACTCATTGGTGACGCGTGGACCCACGCTTACGGTCTCCATCCCTGAATAGTTTTAGGTTAGGCACAGAAGGGCGATATTCCATAACAAACCTCAAAATGTTTTTTGCGGATCTTTAGTTTGTTTTGTAGTGCCGACATTCTTTCGCGGAGGTTGACTTCTGAAAGAGTTTTATTTATAAGGTTATCGAGGTAACCTCTGTTGCGTAATCTCTGTTTGAATCAGTAGAGTTATGTTTTCTTCAAATGTTGCTTTTGAAGAGTTTGTTCTGAGAAGTCTTGACGCTTCACCTTTGATATAGCCTTTATTAGAAAGTTTCTGTCGGTTTGAAGTGCGTGTGCACTTCAAGAATAGATTCTTTTTTTTTTTTTATCTTTCGCATCTCAGACAAGTATATTTAGTTGTTTTGAAACAAGAAGAACAAGCATATTCCTCTTTGCCCGTCATCTTGTTCAGAATGAAGTCCTTTGCGCACATACCAAGTCGATGGAATGCACAGACCTCTGGGATAGATATAATTTATATAATTTTTACGTAACGTATCCATTTGGTTCGGCACATGAAAAGTTCGGCGTCTGAATCGAAGTCGAACTTTTGCCGTTCTATTCGACTGGCGCAGTCGAATAGAACGGCGGGTCGACCCAAATACAAATCTGTCGACCCTAACTGATTCATACGTTAATCTTTACATGCGCCGAACCAAATGATTAGGTTCGGCTCATGTAAAGTTCGACGTATGAACCGGGCCTAATTATTTGGGTCGACCTTAAATAGTATTAAGTTCGGGTCATGTAAAGTTCGACGTATGAACCGGACCTATTAAAGCAAAACAGCAACGTAATATAGACTTGCTTGAGTGTCAAATTTAACCCGGTTCAGACGCCGAACTTTTCGTGAGCCGAACCTAATACCTCGAATTAAATACATGAAAAGTTCGGCGTCTGAATCAGTTGAGAACGGCTGTTTCAATTTGGAACGGCTCAGCTGGGAATTTCGGCTTTGGAATGGTTTTGATTCAGACGTCGAACTTTTCATGAGCCGAACCTAATGCATAAATTATCATAACGTATTTCAAATAAAAAAAATAACCGCTAACATTTCGATTGGTTTTGGTTCAAGTAAAGCCCCATTTACACTACAGGAAATTTTTGGCACGGCTCGGATAAAAATGGTACACGTACCAAAAACTATAGCACTGATGCCCTGTTTACACGTCTTTTTTTCTGCCGTGCTAAGCGGCGTGAGAAAATGTTTTGGTACGGGTAAAAGGCTCAACATCTTGGGTAGCGTACGCGATTATTCCTTAGGGCGCATGCGGCCAATGGCTTCTTTCATTCAAACATGGCGGGTGAGAAGTATTTGGAGTGTCTACTTCTAAAAAGGCCACACATCTTGTCGCAGGGACGTCGAAAATTAGTCTCTTCCTGTTCTTCTTTCCAGAATAATAGAAAAGGCGTGAAGATGCCAATATGTTCATTGTCATAGCAGCAATGCTGCCTTGTAACTGTCCTATCGAGCAACGATTTTGGATGTTAACACGTAATGGTCACTGATTTGAGTTGCTAGAAACAGTATTCAGGGACAGGGAGTGTATTCCTTTACTTCATTTCCTTTCTTAGAGTGACGGTGAGATTTTCTTGGTGACTTGCTTGTTGCAGGGCGCGCCGACTCCGCCATGTTGAATGGAATTACTACACATGCTCCAACAGATGGTGCTGACCACAGTTACGAAGGCCCGTCAGGAAAAAATTGGTTTGGCACGGTCAATCGTTTACACTACACATTTCGTCCGAGCCGGGCCGAGTTTTTGGGAACGCGTACCAATTTCACCCGTGCTCGGACTACCTTTTCAGAAGGGCCGAGCACGGGTGAAATTTTGGGCCGGCAGGGATAAAATTTGGTACGGCAAAATCATTTACATTACAAAATTTACCCGAGCCGAACCTTTTTTTTGGGTACGCGTGCCATTTTTATCCGAGCCGTGCCAAAAATTTTCTGTAGTGTAAATGGGGCTTAAATTAAGTTCGGCTTATTTTTTTCAAATAAGAATCAGTTTCTTTATTCGCCTTCTTTCATTCAAACATATACATCATAATCATATACATGTAGTATCGGATAAGGCAGGAGATCCAGCAAGCTCTAATGAGCTTTTTATGGAAGGCGGAATGGTGCAAAATTCAAGGAATCAAAATCGCGTCCAACATCAACAACCAATCTGCAGTTCAACATTTTCTTTCTAGATCAACAATAAAATCCGTCCAACTTCAACGGCAAATACAATAACCAACAACGAAAGTAAGTCAACACCAACAACAATTCCTCTCGTCTTCAACAACGAATCACCTTCAAAACCAACATCGAACAGCGTCTCAACTTCAACAACACAAAATTCGTTCAACAATTTGGGGACGAGCGACTGGCTATGGTCGGGGGAGGTTGGGACCGAAAAAATCCATCGCTGGGAAATAGAAGATGGCGGCCGGCGGAGCTAGCGCTGCTAGCCATAGTATCGGATGGGACTTGTTTTTTATAGATTTGGAACAGCTAGTCTTAGATTATGAGCAATTGAAAGCGTCAAACTTTACTACAAACTATTCCTTAGACGAAACTCTTCTGGAAAGGTTTGAAAATGTTGTCCAAGCTTTACGAAACGTGCTTCCTCATGTCCATCATTCACATTCAGTTGCTGCTATATTACATGTAACACAGTTTATCTGGTTGGCATTGCATTTATCACAGCAGTTGACATGTTCTGTGTACCCCCCTCGTAATGTAGCTTTGAACATTTAGTAATCTGCTGGCATTTCCTCATTTTAAAAAAAAAATGCTCTTGAGGATGTATTCTGCGTAATAACTGTTGAACTCTTGCTAATCATTCTTTACACTTTAAATAGAATGACTGCAGTATATGCAAGAATCCCCAAGTAAAGTTCTTTTCAGCATTCACATTTCAAGTAACCCTTTGACATATTCATTGTCAGGGTCATGGTGGACCTTCCCCCGAAAGGGGTACACCAGGTTTGAAACCACAGGAGGTGTGATACATTGGGGGATTTGGAATCTGCCATGTTTTTTAAGGGTGTGGGGTAGGAAATTTTTGCTGTGAATTCTCTGGAGTAGTTTTATTTTACAAGGAAATTTGTTTTTTTATTGAAAACAATGGAGAATTGGCAGTAAACGAGTGCTTCAATACGTAAAGAAATAGATATTTGACAGGGGCATTGTGTAAGAAAAGAGGCAGATATTAAAATAACTATTATTTTCTGATTTATTTGCATCGCACTGTTTGCAATCACCGATGACTCAATGACCACTCAAACATATAGGCTACACAAAAGTCCGGGGGAAAGTTCTACAGTAAAAATATCCCTGCCGCTTTCCACTTGAATTCTCTTTTGCACAAGGAACACTTAATATCTTTCACTTGGGTCATCTTTGTTTCCCCCTTAATCTATCATTGACTTTTTGCAGATCCAATTTTGATTGTGATATTTTTTTCATCTAAATCTTTTGGTGACGAGATTTTTCAGGTTTTCCTTCAAGCCTGGGGGAGTTTGGGGGATTATAATTTATTTACCACAAATTTGCACCTCCCAATCATTTTGGAGTGCAACCATGGGGACCTTCCCCTGCAATTCAATAGTTGAAATTAAAATCAGAGCAACATTTATTTTACAAGACAAAGGTTGAAATTTTAAACTAAGAAACAGAATAAGATACATTCGAAGATACATTTGCTAAATTGACATTATGAAAATTGTAAGTTCTTGGAGGGTACACAATAGGTTTAAGGAATGTAAAATGTGGGATTTTACTTAATTCCTACTCCACTTTACAACATATAAGCTTCTGGTGAGACAAGATTCGGGATGTTAAAATCCAACGTTAGATATTCAGGAATTCTTAGCTATTTTAGAATTCAGGAGTCCAAGAAAAACTTAAGTGGGAATCAGAGTTTGTGGGCATATTGTGGACTCTCTTGTAAAATTTTCATGTTGAGTTGAACACAACTGTTTAGTACAAAACAAACAATGTGATTTTAGTTAAAGCGTATTTGTAAACACAACAGAACACTCAGGAAAGCATTTAGAAGCTAGAGTGCAGACATTAGACACATGAAATACTCTTAAATATTTACAGCTAACAAAAGCACAGAATAGAAATAGTGCTATTTTGATTTAGTAGAGTTTCATGGTTCTGATACCTGCACTCCAATCCAGAGAGTTAAGTAAAATAATATTTTCATATTCAAGCATTACATGTATGCATTTGTTCAAATTCTGTTAGCATGCCTACAATGCTTTGGAAACCCAAAGCAATCTGTTTACTATTGGTCTGTAGTCCATGAACAGCTGTAACAAGTAGGTAATAAACATGTGAGAAATTTACCAACATGTACTGTTCAATTAGTAGCTTCCTTTCTATGGTCCATTATTCTCTGAATCCAAGCACAATGAAGGCAGTATAGGCGAGGAGGGGCAAATGAGAGGGGGGCTGTTGTACACAGATTGCTAAGATACAACCCCACTGACCAACATCTCTGAGAGAAGGGGAGGAGGTCCTGTACTAGTACTGTACTGTATATTACCAAAAAGACATTAAAACCCACAGATAACAACCTAGATATCAGAACCTTTTTAGGCTAAAATTGTTGATTTTGATCCCTCATTTCCCTGTAAAAACCAATACTATAAGAACCTTTCTAGGCTAAAATTCTAGATTCTTGTTGGCAGGTTTTTACTGTAGTGGTCAACCACAGGATAAGCTTTGTTTGGTCATGTACCTAAGATTAAATATAAACCCTGCCAATTGAGAATGGACCTAATTACAGAAATTCATTATTCCGACCAAATAGTGTAAAAGTCCTTCACAAAATTTGATTATTCAGATGAACAAATCTCCAGGATGTCATGCAAAATTTTGATAAATAATGTTGCTGAAAGTTTACATACAGTGAAAGGTCCCTTTTGCTTGGCAGGGCCCATATTGGAATTTCTGACCCCCAAATGTTCAGTCTTTCTCTGTGTACATTACTCATTAGTAACTAGACCTTGAAGAGTAGTAAGGCAATGTGTGTATATATCAATTCCATAACGATTTGATTCTTGTAGTGGATTAACCATAGTACATAGCTGGTCTAAGATACGATCTGAAAGTAGAGTGGCATCATCAACTTCCACTGTGGGTAATTCTTCATCCATTGGTGTAGGTGCAGCTGGATCAAATCCATACCACTCTAAATCATCAACAGCTGGCTTTGCCTCAGCGATTTCTGCTACCGCAGTCAAAGTACGGTTTCTGATATCAACCATACCATTGGACCAGATTCTCTGTGGGCTCCAGTTGTGCTCAGTTCTACGAGGATGGTTATTCCATGCTGTTTTAAAACTTGTAATAGCTCTGTTTATACGGGGTAGAAACACATAATGCAGAGCAGATTTATGAATTGGGTTATCCATATTCAATAAACCATTCTCTTCCATTACCTGGAATGTGTAGTAAAAAATGTGGGCCACACAACGAAAGACATCCCGCCAAAGCCGTTCGATTCTCTGGTTGTGGGTTGATTGCCTGCCAAGTAGCTTCCCCTGTTTGGGCCTCTTCTTTGTTCCATTTCTTGCCAGACACCAACATTTTCCCCACCTTGATCTGTCCGGACCCTTGACGGAACGCCAAATGACTGGATGGCATCTACGAACAATTCTTTCACTGTCTCACTGCGATTATTGCTTGAGCAGTGAAGATAAGTGATTAAACGTGAATAGCCATCAATAGCTCCATGTATAACAAATCCCCAAGATACCAGAGAATGATGGCCATCTAGGTGCCACAAGCTGTTTGGGCCAGGCACACAGTATGCACGTCGAGAGATGGTAATGGCCCATCGAATTTTTGCATTTCTTGGATCAATTCTTGCTAGACTCTTACGAATGCAATCTCGCTGGATTCTGATTCCCTGAGAGCGAAAATATCCACGAATCATGGATGATCCAACAAAGCAACCATGTTCTTGCATAAAGTTCCTAACTTTTTGGTCCACCTCATCATCACTAATTTCGTCAAATTTTGACAAATGCTCTAGTCCAAACTCAGCCACTCTGCGCTGAATTGTCCAGCGTGATACCAATAACATTCGAGCAATTTCATTCCAGTTAAAGCCCAGTGACCTCAGCTCAATTAGAGTTTCCTCATGTATATCAAACTTGGGTCTTCCTGGATGCCCGGTTTTAACACTTTCTGGTAAATTAAATGATAAAACTGCTACTTGAGAGCATCTCGAGCGACAAGGAAAATAACCATGACGAATACAGTCCCAGTACATTAGCTGGAGATTGTGTGCAATTTCTGACAATATAGCAGCAACTGAATGTGAATGATGGACATGAAGAAACACGTTTCGTAAAGCTTGGACAACATTTTCAAACCTTTCCAGAAGAGTTTCGTCTAAGGAATAGTTTGTAGTAAAGTTTGACGCTTTCAATTGCTCATAATCTAAGACTAGCTGTTCCAAATCTATAAAAAACAAGTCCCATCCGATACTATGGCTAGCAGCGCTAGCTCCGCCGGCCGCCATCTTCTATTTCCCAGCGATGGATTTTTTCGGTCCCAACCTCCCCCGACCATAGCCAGTCGCTCGTTCCCAAATTGTTGAACGAATTTTGTGTTGTTGAAGTTGAGACGCTGTTCGATGTTGGTTTTGAAGGTGATTCGTTGTTGAAGACGAGAGGAATTGTTGTTGGTGTTGACTTACTTTCGTTGTTGGTTATTGTATTTGCCGTTGAAGTTGGACGGATTTTATTGTTGATCTAGAAAGAAAATGTTGAACTGCAGATTGGTTGTTGATGTTGGACGCGATTTTGATTCCTTGAATTTTGCACCATTCCGCCTTCCATAGCTTTTTAAAAGATCTCCGCAGTATTAACACAATTTACTAAGACTAATTACAGAAGGCGGACTAATGACAAGTAAACTAATTACATTGTAGGTATAATTTTACTAATTAACCCTATTTGTTCTACTATTAATTACACGGCTGATTTTGAATATATAATTTTAAGCCTTTTTTAAAACGATCAAAAGAATCAATGTTCTTGATATCATCAGGTAGACTGTTCCACATAGTTGCTCCTTTACACCTGAGAGAAAATTTTGCATAATTTGTTCTTTTAAATTCAACATGTATTTTTGTCGCGGATCGTGTATTATAAGAATGTATGCTTTCATTGTTGGTAAAAAAATTTGTGAAATATGCTGGAAGATTACCGTGGTAATACCAATACATGAAAATCCCAGTTAAATATATGTTTAATTCATAGATATCGAGTATATTTAAAGACTTGAACAGATGTCTCGAGTCATCTGTATAATTTGAGAAAGTGATAATTCTAACAATTTTCTTCTGTAACATGAAAATAGACTTTAGCCTGGTAGAATAGGTATTTGCCCAAATAACATTGCAATATATTAAATATGGATAAATCATGGTGTTATAAAGTGTTAAGAGTAATTTGAGGGATAAATAATGTCTTGCTTTTGCCGTTATGCCGACCATTTTTGAGACTTTCGTTGCAATATGATTAATATGATATTTCCACGAGAGTTCTTCATCAATGATTATTCCCAAGAATTTAGTATACTTGACTTTTTCAATGGGGTTTTCATTTAAAATTACATGTGCATTATAATTTAGCCTCTTTTTCCTAGTTTTGAATATCATTAAATGTGTTTTATTTACATTAAGTGATAACTTGTTGGCAGTTAACCACAATGCTACCTTTTTTAGTTCTTCATTCATAATTCTGATAAGAGTTTCTAGATCATGATGAATCAGGAATAAGTTTGTGTCATCTGCAAATAGTATAAAAGATAATATTTGGGAGCATTTGGATATATCATTGATGTAGATTAGAAACAAAAGAGGCCCCAGCACAGAGCCTTGAGGCACTCCACAACTGATTGTTAAGCTATCTGATTTTGTTGTTTTATATTTAACAGCTTGTTTTCGAAACTGTAGATAATTTTTAAACCATTCCAGCACTATTCCTCTTATTCCATAGTGTTCTAGTTTATGCAACAAGATAGCATGATTCACTGTGTCAAATGCTTTAGACAGATCTAAAAATACACCCATCGTGTATTGATTGTTTTCAATTGCATTTGTTATCTTAGTTACTAGTTCCAATATTGCATGATTTGTTGAATGCTTTTTACGGAAGCCATACTGATGTTCGTTTAGAATATTATGTTTGTCTAGGAACTTTATGATTCTCTTATACATCAACTTTTCTAATATTTTTGAAAAACATGGGAGCACGGAAATGGGTCTATAGTTTGAAAATGATTCCTTATCATTTGTTTTAAATACTGGTGTAACAATTGCCATTTTAAATTCATTAGGGATGATTCCTGTCAGAAAGGTTTGGTTAAAAATGTATGTTAGTGGCTTCACTACGTTATCTGAAATTGCTTTTATCACCCTTGGGGACATTTCATCATTGCCACCTGATTTATTGACGTTCAATTGATTAAATTCTATCTTAACTTCATTTTCCGTAGTAGGGTCTAGAAATATTGAATCCTGATTATTCGCAGGTAAATAGGAGCTAAAATTCACGTTGCTTGGTGGTATTTTTTCAGCTAATTTAGGTCCTACATTAACAAAGTATTCATTAAAGTTATTTGCTATTTCGTTAGGATCGGTAATTATGTTACCATCCTTCATAAAATTGTCTGGTAATTCTGAACTTGATTTATTTTTATTAGTTATCTCATTTATTAGTTTCCATGTTTGTCTTATGTTGCCTTGTGATTCTTGAAATTTGCCGTTGTAATACGATTTTTTTGCAAGTCTTTTAATTTTGTTAAATTTGTTTCGATAGGTTTTGTAATTTTTTTCATTTGTATTGTTTGGGTTATTAATGAATCTTTTATATAGTTTATTTTTAAGTTTCCTCGAGGCCAGAATTTCTTTTGTGATCCACGGGGTTTGATATGACTTCTTAAAACTAATTTTTCGTCTCATTAGTGGTACTGTTTCATCAAATGCATTATACAATATTTTATAAAATGTAGTGTAGGCGTACTGTGGGTTTGCTTCTCTGTATACTTCTTTCCAGTTTTCACATTTTAGTTTTTGATTTAAGAGTTTGAGAGTTTCACTTGTTATCTTTCTATATTTTGTTTCTTTGATTGGGGTCGTGTTAGTATTAGTTATGGTAGTCGCTATCTGAAAAATAGGTAGGTGATCAGAGATATCTGTTAATAGTAGACCAGTAGTAAAATTATCTTCAAAGCTATTAACAAAAATGTTATCTATTAGTGTTGCACTTGTGCTTGTTATTCTAGTGGGTCTTGAAATGAGTGGGTAAAAAGACGATGAAAACATGTAATTTATAATATCATTTGAATGTCGATTTTCCTCAACTTTAAGCAGGTCAGAATTTATGTCTCCCATAAGGAAACACTTCTTTTTCTGGGAATCCAATTTCTGAAGTAATTGTAATAAGCTTTCCTTAAACTGATCTAAATTATTATTTGGAGGTCTATAAATTACTCCTACAAGTATATTGTCTGGTCTAGCCAGCTCAATAAATTGTGATTCTATTACATCATCTATGTTAATCGAGAGGTCATGTCGTTCACGGTACTGGTAGGATTGCTTTACATATAATCCCACACCACCGCCAATTTTATGATTGCGTACCCTTCCGACAAAGCTGTATTGATATAATGGGAAATCATTCACATTGTTGCTATTTAACATGTTTCTGTTAAACCTATCACCGAAAATTTGTGATCTAAGGAATCAAGGTAGTCAACAAAATCAGCATGCTTATTTATAATGCTTCTTATGTTGCAATGTAAAATCGAAAAATTTGTCTCATTGTCTTATAAGTTCGGCGTCTGAATCAAAAGGCGGGATTTTTGTGATTTGGGCCGACCTTATTATAAATTTGAATTAAGTTCGGCTCATGAAAAGTTCGGCGTCTGAACTGGGATGCCGCTTTAAACCGCAAGGTAAACAAACAAATGGTGTTTTGATCGTTATCACTCCAGGATCGCATTTTAGTCGTGTTTACACGACAGGAAAGGAGGAACGGCTCGGATAGAAACAAGAACCGGTCCAATAATTTTTTACCGTTTATACGAGAAATATCAGGGAACGGCTCCGATAAAAAGAGGCACCGGTCCCCAAATGTTGGTGGAACGGCAAGGGCTGTTTACACGACAAAATTTTTAGGGACCGAAAATGATTGAGCCCATCAATGTATTTCGTTTAAACCGCACGTGCTTGTGAAGCAATATGGCGACGGACGATGGATTGTCACTTTATCTGTCGCGTTTGCTGTCTAGAAGGAAATCAAGTCGATCTCTTTTGAAGCAATGTGAAACCAAAATATGCCTGGAAGAAAGATTTTGTCGGAAACGAAAATTTAAGTTCAGTTTAGTTCTTCTAGCATTAGTAATAGGGCACTCCACTGCGGAAAGAGCAATTTGACAGAAGAAACTAGAAGTGCTTGGTTCTACCTGGCATGCGACCCTTACTCTGACGATGAATGGTATAGAAACTTCCGTATCTCCAGGAACACGTTCCACTTCCTTGTTGATGAACTGCAAATGGACATAATACGTCAAGATCATGTAATGTGGAAGGCCGTTGAAGTGAGAAAAAATATTGCCTTTTTTCTGTATTTTATAGCCTCAACTGAGGGATATCGGTCTCCAACCTTTCTTTTTGGGTTTCCAGGGCAATTGTTTCTATTTGCATTCGTGAATTTGAAGATGCTTTAAATATATTCAACAACATGTCAATTTCTTCATCAGCCCAAACGTCCTTTTGGGTCGCTTTTATTCTCGATTTCGTCTTCTGCCCCTTTTCTTGATTTTCCGCCATTGTCGTAAGGAAGTAAAGCCGAATACGCATGCACACAAGGGCAAATGACTGGGAACAAAATAGTACTGGCTCGCAACAAATCAAGTGGAGCGGGTACGTATGTGTATACACGATGCTCAAGACCATAAAGGATGGGGCCGGAACCAATTTTTATCCGTGCCGTTCCGCGACGAGACCATAGGCGCCTATGGTCCCGTCGTAGAACGGCACGGATAAAAAACGGCTCGGGTAAAAGTCGGGTACGCATAGTTTACACGAAAGAAACTATTCGTGCCGTTCTACTTTTTGTTCGAACCGTTCTATTTTTTTCTGTCGTGTAAACGGGCCTTTTGTCTCACAGATTCATTCGTTTTTTCAACTTACTTCAACGCTTGATTTGTGGATATCCCTCGATGCGATATATAAACTAGCTTCAATTCACCAAAACAAGCAAAAGTGTCCCGTTCATTCTATAATTGACTGCTTCGTGCTCGCTCGTTGTTTTTAGAGAGCAAACGTGAGATTTGCGGATTTGTTTTCTTGAAAAAATGAGTACATAGACAAGAATCAAGGATCCTTGGACGAGAATAGTGCGAAATAATTATCACCAGAAAAACTTCTGATAACTGAAAACAGCGAGCGGCTAATGAAGTATAAACATAGTCACGTGGTCATCTCTGGCACGAAAACAAAAACACCTTACGGGTTCAAGTTGTAAATCATTGCTTGACACATTGCCGCGTTTAACGTGTCGCCCGGCTATGGAACACTGTAGAATTTTTAATTTCGTCCACTGATAACTTGGTTGAATCACATAACACTCTGAAGCTCCTGACGCGCCACATTTCGCAACGGCTGAAATCATCCTTTTTCTTTCCAGAAAATTAACCACTCGGGAACACCAGTTTCTTACATATCCAAAATATTAGCCGCGAAGTTTATGAATATTACTACGTACCCATACCATTTACAGTCAACCCAGGTCACGCGTAGCCTGCGAACGCAGACGTATTTCCGGCCGTCGCTTCACTCCGCCGAAAAATAACGTCTGCGAAAACGAACCCACAGACGATTTCCATGACGTCATTCTTTTTGAGCCAATCACAATTTGGTTCAGAAAAGTCCAGAACTAAACACGCGTGTCTAGCGTGAGGCACACGAGTACGCGTGTAAAAAAAATGGCGGACGATGTTGCGTCTTGTGTGCAGTTGGCGTTCAGAAAAGCTTGTGAAAGATTTGGAATACAGAAGCTCAATCAACAACAAGAAGAGGCCATAAGATGCATCGTTCTGGATAATAAGGATGTTTTCGTGAATTTACCTACTGGATTTGGAAAGTCAATGATATTTCAGGGATTACCCGAAGTGTTTGCTTCGCTGCAGCCAGCACGTGAGAGAAATATAGTAATCGTAGTTTCGCCATTAGTTAGCCTAATGAAAGACCAAGTGAGTCGATTAACCTGGCTCGGAATAAGTGCTATTTGTCTGAGCGATATAATCACTGAATCGCAGAGGAAAGCAGTGGAAAATGGCCAGTATTCTATTGTTTACGGATCGCCAGAAACATGGTTGGGCGATGAAAGGTGGCGTAAAATGGTCGCAAGTGACAGTTACAAGAAGTCCGTACGAGCTGTGGCTATTGATGAAGCTCATATAATATCCCATTGGTAAGTTATACAGGGACTTTTACTTGACTTATTGCCTCCTCCAAATGGAACGAAATGAACAATTGTGAAATGAGCATCTTTCAGAATGTCTGAGATCGACATTTTCTTTTGTTTTGTTGTTTACCTGAAATCACGCTTCTTAACTAGGTCAAGCTTTACTCGGCTGTTTTTCCTCGTACTTTTTTGGAATTAATATTATGTCAATTTCAGACAATGAAATCGAAATTGTTGTTGAGTGCATGCAAATTATTTTGATAACATGACATCTCCTTTAAATTCAGAAGGTGATACATGCAGTACATTTGTTTATTTGTTGAAATTGTTGTTTTCACCGTGATTTATGGGAAGGTTCATGCGAATGTATTTATGCTTTATATATTCCTGGCCTCTACCATGTCGCAGTTTATTATTTTTTAATGCCAATGTCTACAACACACAACTATATAATTATATCACGTCTGGCGTAAAATAATAGAAACAATATTGCACCAAATACACAAACAATGGTTCAACATTGGCTTCATTTCATTTGCATCCAGTACCCAAAGGAGTCCAACTTATGTGGTTTTCATATTTTTGTAGGGGTACATCAAAGTCAAATAAACATGCAGCCTTCAGAGTGTGGTTTTCAAGACTTAATGAGTTCAGGTCCCTGCATTTGGAAGTCCCTTTCATTGCCCTTACAGCGACAGCAGATACAAGGGAGACAATTTTTGAGGTGCTTGGAATGAGAGATCCTCATTTCATTGTTGGAAGCCCGAATAAAGGGAACATTAGTTATGTAGTCCAATACATGAAGAAGAATGCTGACCTAGCACATTACTTTGCCTGGATAGCTGAGGAAGTTATTGCACGTGGTAGGGAAGCTACTAGAACAATAATTTATTGCCAGACTATTTAACAGTGTGCAGTGGTTTACTCAACTATCAAGTCCCTTCTAGGAGAACACATTTGTGTGAACTCTGAGAATAGTGAGCCTCAAAAGGTGGTTCTTGAAATGCTCCATTCCTGTACCCCTGCATCAAACAAAGAGAATAATTTACAGTCCTTCCAAAGAGAACAAGGATCTGTCCGTATTTTAGTGGCTACAATTGCTTTTGGCATGGGAGTCGACTGCAAGGAGGTGTACAGAACAGTCCATTTTGGACCAGCAAAGAATGTAGAATCCTACATGCAGGAGAGTGGAAGGGCTGGACGGGATGGCAATCGCAGCACTGCTTGTTTTCTATATCAGAGTATGTAATTAATACACGTAGAAAAAGATATGAAGGAGTACGTCAAACACAAAGACTGCAGACGGAACTTTCTCCTGCAGTACTTTGATAAAGAACATCTTCACCAACCCAACCCAATTCACTTGTGTTGCGACAACTGGTCTGTAATGTGTAAGTGTGGTCTTGAAAACTGCAAGGTTTTGAATTATCCTGCATATTTGGAGCCTGCTATGAATGAGCTGTCCAGGAAACGTGATGTGACAGATGAACAGAGAGAGACACTTAGGACTGAACTTGACATCTACCACAAACATTTACTTACAAATCTGCTGAAAAGAGATTCAACTTGCAAGTTAAAATCTTTCACTCACCCCAAGTTTCTTCTGGGATTTTCTGATATTCAGATTTCACAAGTTCTCATTCACTGCCCCGAAATGTTTTCAATGAATGACATTTGCAACCTGATTGAAATATGGGATTTGAAACATGCAGTTAAAATCTATGAAATTTTGAATGGCATTTTCATGGACATGGATGATTGCCACATTCACATAGAAGACAATGACCTGTCATCTGATGAGGAAGAGCTCTTACCAGAGGACTGGAATGATCTTGCCCTGGATGATGAATTAGCAGATATGGCAATTGAGAATCTTAGCCTATCCCAAATGGATGATTCAAACAATGCATCAATGGATAATGCACATAGTGCAGTACCATTTGCTGCCTTAAATGCAGTGATGAACTTAAGCTTTGATGCTGTCTACTGTAGGCTCTTGATCAGAAAAATGTGTTCATTCAATTAAATTTTAGAAATGGAATTAAATTATATTTTTTGAGTGTCAAAGTGAGTACTTCTGTCTGACATTTGCCTGGGCTTACTAGCCCTGTGAAGGAGATTTGGTTTGCTGAGGTGAAAGAAAAATTTGAACTAAAGAACTCTGGAGTACATTACTAGCGCTGCAACCGACTGAGCTACTAGGTCAGCCCTGGTCTTGGGTAGTAAGGTATTATTTAATTCCATTTCTATCGCATGGGTGCTACATGTACGCAGCTAACACAGTTTGTAGCAATTAAAGTATTGTCTGCCCCCACAGGCGGATTCAATCCAGCTTTTGTATTTTTGACCGCATGACACAAAAGCCAGAAATCCATCTGTGTTTGCAGGCTAATTAAGTTTTTAGCTTGGAAACAGAATTGCTGTTTCACACTTCTAAAAATATACAGTCTCTGTTTGCAGGCTTTTATTTTTAAAACTGACAATATGTCTTTTTCAGTTCCAAGAATATAGTATTGCTAACCTTTCGATTCTACCAATTTACAGAAAGCATTGGCTCAATAGCAAAGAGAGGGAAAACTTTAAATCTTTAAAAAATTCTAGGAATACTGTCAGTATGAGTAACAGTCATCCCTGACTAATGGCCACCTGGAACAATCCACCATACGGAAAAAAAAGTAGGCTGTACAGTTTACAACAATACCTTGAGAGCCTACATGTAACACAGCCATTAGGCACATAGAAAACCCTATTTTTTGGCGAAGTTCGTCCCTGTGCTAACAACATTGTGTATGCTAGGTTTGAAGTTTCTAGTTTCTGTGCGTTTGAGTGAGTGTTTTTAGGTTGTGCTAAGAATTATGGGTAAAGGTACCAGTCGCCATCTTTTTCAGTACAGTGGATTGGTGGGGTGAGAATGGTGGAAGTAATCGCCCCCATCTGCCTACCTCAAAGAACACCCCCTCTCTTTCCTGTTTCCCTCCCCTTTATTTCACCCTGTCCCTGTCAAGTTAAGAATTAACACCTTTGATTTAATCTTTAAAACAGAAACAATAATAATATTACAAATACAGGTTGTTACAATTTTTTCTATAATAATGTACATGCTTTTCACTCTTAGCACCACAGAAATATTCCTGTTGTTTGTATGCTCAAGTCCATTTTCAAGGAATAAGAAGTAAATTTTATATTGAAATAATAACCCCCTTTTGAAACGAAAATTAAAATAATCATGGGATTTGAATTGAGGAAATGAGGTAGTGAACAATGTTGCTGTTTCATGACTATTTACTTACTGGCACTGTATGATTTTCTTCCTTTGGTTCTTAATCTTTTATACATTTACAGTTTTAGTTTCTTATTTAGCTTTATACAGATTTGTTTCAGTTTTCATACATTTTTTAACACTTAGTTAGGTGTCCCCTATTAGCTGAGGGCTTACCCTCTGCTAGATCTTTTATTAACACGTTAATAAAGTTTATCTGGCCTTATCACCTGAGGAAAGTTTTTGCTTATGCTCATTGATCCACATATATGCTTTAGACATGTCTAGATGCTCTAATACATCCCTTTGAAATCCTTTGAAATGTTTAAATTTGCGACCCTCTTGATACTTAAAAGCATTGTTCTGTACTAAGTTCTTTAGCAGTTCATCCAAGTCTCCAGTTGGGAAGTGCTGAACATGTCTCCCTGAGCGTAGAAATCGATGAAGGCTTCTTTCAACCTTGCCAGTTATTTCTCTTGCTGGTTTTTCAGCCCTGGAGATTCGGGTCACTGCTTTCTCATTCACATTGACACCCAAGTTGCCAATCCCTTGTTTAATATAATTGTTGCTGTGTTCCACTTCCAGGTCATGGGGTATGTTCTTGCCAGGGCCACCATGGTTGTTTACACCTCTGTTCCATATCAGTTTCTCTGCCTCTTTCTCACTAAGCCCATGGACAAGCAGCAACTGATACAAGCTTTCTAGAGCGTACTTTGTACTGTGAGAACCATCTGCCTTACACAGCAGCATGAGGTACTTGTACTGCCTAATAAGCCTTTCACCATCACCCTCAGACACTGCATCCAAGAAATTCATGAAAAATAGCCCTTCACAAAGAAGTGCACAGTTGTAATTCAACATGTCATCAGCTTCCGTAGATGGTGAAGGTATGGACTTGTCAGGAGTGGAAGGCAAATTATCTGATATATCAACTGGTGGATCATGTCCTTGTTCATGTCTCCTCCTACTCTTGCCATTGTACTTGAAAGACACTGCACAGCCTGGAAAACGGCAAGGGAAACGCCCATCTGGATTTAGCTGGAGTTGTTGCAATACTTCCTGCCTCTCCTGGGCTGATACCATGGCTTCTATGGAGCCATTCAACATTCCTTCATCCACCACTAGCTCATCAACAATCATTCCAGCCGCCTTGTGCAAAAACTGAAGTTTCTGCAGCTTACTTTGATTACTAAGATCTTTAGGAATAGGCAGATGTTTGGGCTTGCCTTGTCTGCTATCCAATCCAAGCACATGAAAGGCAGCAGCAATAACACGAGCTGTTACCACCAAGACCATGAAATCTCTATCTGCTCTGTAGGCAGTGTGAGGATCTTCCCGTACATTACGGCGATTAATCAAATTGCGATCAGCAAACATGGTGCATTGGTCACCTGAAGAACCCCCAGAGTAGAAACGTCTGTATAACAGCTGTAGTAGGGATAGGATTAGAATTTGTTTATATTAATGCAAAAAAGAAACCAGAACAAAAAAGACATTGAAATTGACCCTCAATGAACTCAGCTGTATGGTTTTATATTTTGTAAACTGAATAAAGATAGTTAGTTGATAACCTTTAGTTCTTTTTTCATTAAAAATTAAGGCCCTTTAAGCTGCTTTTAATAATTGCTAATGGTCCAGATAATGTGTTATTTGGTACAACTTGATGAGGATTTAATAAACAAAACACTTAATTAAATTCTGTAGAAAAATTTTTTCCTTTGGCTCGCTGTGCAACTAATTTATATTTATCATTATAAACCAAATGACAAAGCACATAGTAGTAAAAATTAACTTGTAAAATCAACATGTAAACATACATCAAGGATCTTAACTCCTGTGTGCCAGTCACCAAGCTGAAGATTGAAGCCTTCCAAACGGTCTTCGGCTGTGTATCCATTGGAAACTGAATGGATTGCATTCACTGCCCTCTCAATGGATAACTGATCTCCAACACACAGCTGGTTCACAAACTTCTTCTCTCCATTGTTAGTGGAAAATGGGAGGTATGACTGGAAATGCCTCAGGATATGAATGATGTCTTCAGTAATATTCTCATTCTTGAACAATATGCCCATGGGTAACTGAAATAAATATTTCAATAATAATATAATATTATTAAACAATATTTTCAATAAGAAAACCACCTATGCAACCTTATATTAATTCACTTATAACATTGCTGCTTCCCAATGTGTTTATGTTTACACCCCTTGCTGCCAGTGGAGGTCATGACATAGATGGGGTGGCCTGCTAACACAGGTGGCCTTTCTCCCAGTGTTTCTGGGCAGCCGAAATTGTTAACCGGGAAATATGTACCCTATTAATCTTCATTTATTTGTTGGTTAACACTAATTTATCATAACAAGGTTAATTGACATTATCTAAACCTACACAAACAGATTTTTGAGCCATTTCCTTGGAATACTTGTGGGGAATATGGTTGATACACACTTCTCTTAAGAATGAGAAGCATTCTAAGTGATCCACAAGAATTCTAGCCACAAGCACAATGTAGTTGTATCGTTGTTTCTTCTCGTCCTGCACACTTGGAAGGAATTTGATGTTAGGTACACCATTAATCTCTCTTGGTGAAGTATCTAGCTTGTTCCCAGAAACTCTGTTCAATATAAGTTTATGGTTGACCCAGTGGAAATCAAAATTCTGATTCTCCTTAGTCATGTGCTTGCGCTCTAGTTTTCCGTCAATGTTATCAAATGCAATAACAAAGCCTGGATGTAGATTCAGCTTGGCCTCTTTAAGCTCTGTTTGTGCTTTTTCAAGGTTCTGGGCACAGGTGTTAGAACAGCAGTGGCCAATTGCAGTACAGCTTTTGGTGAGCATGGTAAGAGCTTTCTCCTTGCCAGCAACAAACTGTTCCTCCTTGGACATCTTTTGCTGCAGATCCAATATTTCTTGGTCATGTTTTTCTCCAAGTACATCAAGCTTTGCACGAACTCGCACACTTGAGCATGCCACTTTCATCTTTGATAGTCTATCCATAGTTGCCTGGGAAAATCATTCAAGAATACAGCATAACAATTAAACCTTGAAAATGCAGAAATAGGCATGTATGATTTGTATTGGCAACACTTCTTTGAAGGAATTAAGTTCAAGCTGGTACTCAGACTCAAAAGCTTGAAACACAATTTACCCTATTAACGGTGAATTTTTGACAATTAAAGGTGGCACTGAATCTGCAACTAGGGCAAAGTTGAGGGTACTAACATGCTTTTGCTGTTGTCATGATACCTGTAATGCCAAGAAAAGGATAATAACTTGTTCAACAATGATTAGGCGGCAATTGTTAAATTCCATAATAATATTATGTTAGAGTGGTGGTGCTGATCTACATGTAACAAAGTTTAGGTGCTCAAATATGCGGGAAACTCTTATCAGCCACCTTAAGAAGCCAATGGTTTGCAAAAAATTCAGACGTGCATCATTTACAATTTCCATTATAATGTAGTTTTATTTAATCCTAACCTCCAGAGATCTTGACTTAAGAAGAGTTCCAATTATTGTGGCACAGGCGTTCATATGTGAGTTGCGCTGTTTAAGTAGGACTGACCCTGCTACTGCTACACTAGGAAGCCACTCAGGATTTTCCTTTCCAATGCATGCACTGGTCATCAAAAAGGCATAGAATATTGGGGCTCTTGCTTTTAATTCAAGGCAAGCTTTTTCAAAGTCGAAATTCACTATTTCCTCCTTTGTGTTAGCCCTTAAGATGGAGGGTCGTTTGCGGGAACAAAGTTCATTTAGTTGCAAAGTCATCAACTTGAGAACCTTCTCCACTACCATTTGTTTAAGCGTGTCACTCTTTAGAACCGCGGTCGCAATTCGCTGATTAGGACCATGCGCGATTGCTTTACCAAGGACTGAAAGATCGTTTTTGAGTTCCTTACGAACTGTTTTACCACAGGGATAAGTTACAGAAATATGAACTTGCGTTTCCTGGAGTTCTGTCACAGATAATACTTGTTTTTCCAGCACAGGTTCTGCGGGTTTACGGCGCGGAGTAGAAGTAAACATTTGGCCACCGCTGCAACCTCCGAAGGCTTTCTGGATCAGACCGCTTTTTTGGATCCCAGTTATCGGGCTAACAGCTCCAAAAGCAAAGACAGACGGTGTGGCGAAGGATGTAACAATTCCCGGCCTTAGAGCGAGAGGGAATATAGAAGGACAGACATCTTGGACTTGTGAATTTTCACGGCGTATTTCAATGCACGTGTCTTCAAACTTTAGGCTTTTTTTCGCCTCTGGCAATGTCCCTGGTTCTTTAGCCAGTCTTTTGACGCGGACTGAATTATCACATTGATAATCTTGCTGTATTTCAGCACCGATCTCTTCAAATTTTCGAAGAGCATTTTGATAACGGACGAGCCGATTATAACATTTCGTGCGGCAGATAGCAAAGCGTTCTCTCTCGACGTAAACATTGACATCTACTTTTGTCGCCCTGAGGATTAATGACGGAATATCCACTGCACTTTTCCCCAACACTCTGATTTTAGACTTAGGCAGCGAAAAATAATCTTTACATAGAAAGCAAAACTCCTCGGAACATGTCAATTTCTTTGGAATTTCATCCATCGCTTTCGTAAATGGATGCCAAAGCTGAAATTCTCGTCTTTCCTCGCGCGCTCTCGCGCGCAGGAATCTGACCCATTCTAAAGCGGAACGTAATTGGTCAACAACGAGACAAAGGGAATGACGTCATGGAAATCGTTTGTGGGTTCGTTTTCGCAGACGTTATTTTTCGGCGGAGTGAAGCGACGGCCGGAAATACGTCTGCGTTCGCAGGCTAGGTCACGCGTGAACGATATTTTTGAAATTTGAACGGAGTTTTGAAATTTACATGTCAGTTTTCAAAATCGCTAACGATATTTCAGAGTTCCCGTATAAATTTCCCTAGCTTTTTGACAGTATAAAGCTATGAATTTTCCTTTACATTGCAAAATTGAATATTTCAAGAATATCAATTGTTTCCCAAGTATTTTGAATCTTTTTTTCAGTTAATGCGTCTTTTTCGGAACGATTTCCAGAGAGATGTCCAACATTTCATTCACACGTCGGACATTACAAAGAGAAATTCGAATGTTCATTTCATTCTTGGAATTACTGTTCACGCGTGACCTGGATTGACTATAACAGAACAGTAACTTAAACTTTGTCACGTTCGCGATCCATCGACGAGAGATACAGCAACAGTCCCAGAAAAGTCCCAGAATCAGCCAACACGTAGCGCACGCGCAGTAGACCCCTCTTTGATCCTATTTTATACCTTGGGCTCCGCCCAAGTAATAATGGTACAAACATACCTTCAGAAGTAGACAGTAGTCACACAACACTCCAAGAGTAATGTCCCCTTAATGCAGGTTTCTCGTGTCAAAATGGGTTCATTTTGGATTTCGTGTCCGCTTACACTGTATAGAGGGGCGCTCTGACTATACTGTAGGTTAGTTCTGCAGTAAACATGGGAAGAAAATCCTGTAGGTACCCTAGCTGATGTCTGCTTAATAGATGATGTCCGCTTAATGAGGGTTTTACTGTAATTCCAAATACGTTTTTTTCTCTTTTGGCGGGTGGGGGAGGGAAGGGAAGGGAGAGGGGATGCAACAAATCTCCAGTCACGATCCCTGGAAGTAAAAATACTCTGAAAGACTCTCCCATTAACTGCCCTGATTCCTAGATCCCAACCGGAGAAAAAGTTAAATCCTACACCAAAAACCATCATCATAGCAATGAATCTTTCGACCCCCCTTTTTCACCATGTCTTGTTGCAGAATATGGAATTGCGTGGATTTCTGATGATAGGAACGTATGTGACAAAAAAGATAAGTGACAGAAAGGAACCAAAATTGAATTGCGTATTAGTCAAGTAAGATCAGGTAAATTTTAGGAGACAAACGCCACAGTTGCTATACGGTTACCGTATACCTTCAGAGGTGTCTCGCGCCCAAGCGATGTAGCGCGTCCGGTTTAAACTGTAGATACCTAAACTCCACCTCAAATTAAAGCTTACAGATCTGGCTATCAAACTATACCAAGAATTTTGAAATGAAATGAATTGCCGAATTTTTAGCACTGTTTTCTTGAATCAATTTTTTCACTTCGAGGAGACACTTTAAAGAACTAAAACTCAAAGGGAATTTGTTCGTTTGCCTTCAAATTTAGACAGTAGCTAGTTTAACATGTAAACAACAAAAACGTGTCTGCGAATTTTTTCTTTCGAAATATTGTTTCTCCGAGGGCGATTTTTGTACGATCACTCCACATTTTTTTATCTTATTTTGAAAATGTTCTGTAACTTTTCACTGCGATTGAATATGGCAAAACGCAGACACGTTTTTTAGCGCTTTGGGTCCGGAAACTGAGGACCAAATTAAATAAGCGAAAAACAAAATTCGCTTAGACTTGTAGCTTTCAAAAGGTGATTCGGACGCTTGCATTTAGAGGTCGTGAAAAATTCGACAATTTATTTTATTTCAAAATTCTTGGTATAGTTTGATAGCCAGCTCTATAAGCTTTAATTTGATATAGGGGTTTAGGTTATCTACAGTTTAACTGGACGCGCTACATCGCTTGGACCCGAGACACCTCTGAAGGCATACGGTAACCTTAAAGAAAAAAAGGGGAAAAAACGTATTTAATATTTCTCAAGTATATTCCTTGGTGCTGCAGTGTCAGTCACGAGAGAGAGCCGCTGTGAAATCCGAGTGACATCCAGCCAAGAAAACAAAGCAGTCTGTCATATAAGGTTTATCAGTGGTTTCATTGGGCGTTATTCCTGTAAGTATGTGCAGTTGGAAATATTGACAAAGATCCTAAAAATGAAGGCGAAAGGAAAAACGAGGTAGATTTGGATCTTATATTGACTTTCATCGTTGCTATTAAAGTACGTGGCAGATTATACTTGAATTATCAGAAAGCCACAATGTACGCACTTTATTTTTAAACATGGTGCCCTTGTGACGACCCAGGGACGGGACGACATTTTCTTTGCGAAAATTGAGACTTGTGATCAAAAGCTTCTCACAGGTCGTTGTATGAGCTCACGTTCTGCTGTCCTTGCCATCCTGCTGTCCACACAGCTCTACACTACACGACTCTACACTTACCACGACATTCCACCGTCCACAACATTTTATTGTCCATGACATTCGATTCCTCTGTCGTCGCCACTGTATAATTTTTCTCGGGATCATTTGCAGCCCACTATGGCGATCATTTGCGGTTCAGTTTAGGGATTATTTCTGGTCGGGCTTCCTTTTATGGCTCCGGGATCATTTGAAAATGCGAGTCATTTGAGCGTTTATATTTTATATCATATATTTTTAAGGGACTGTGCAATAATTATCAGGAGGGGGGGCTGAAAAACCAGAGTTATCTAGCAAAAACTTAGACAGTACCCCCCCCTCCAAAACTAAAAAATTAGTTCTAAGCCCCCCTCTGTTATGTTAAAAATAACGTCGCACCCCCCCCCCCCCCCCCACCAACACACACACACACGCACTCACTCCTCGCCGCCACCATTACCATAGATGCCTTTAAGTGCATGCCTTTTATATTGTCATGCTACTGTAAGCGTACGCTTACTTGTTGGATGTCGTCGTCTGGAACAAATAATACCTCATATGAGTGTTGAACAAAGCCATCCGTTTCGGAGTCATCTGAATCCAACTCAGAGTTGTTTTCGGAAGTGCTTGTGTGAGAATCAGAGTCGCATTCGGAATCACTGGATAGGAGTTCTGTGTGACTGTCATTGGCACTAATTCTTTCGTTGTTTCGTGTTCCAGTTTGCGAGAAATCAAGAGCACGTGCTACCAGCACGGCTTTGCTTCCAGATACAGGAAGATTATTCTGCTTAAGATAGATCTTAATTTGTCTTACTGTGAGGGATTTGACTTCATCTTCTTCTTTCCAGTTAATGTCTGGAAGGGTATTGCGCTCAGCTTCCCTTTTTTTAGCTTTCAATGCAATAAACTCACGGTGTTGAACAAAACGTTTGAGAGTGATTTCACCAACCATCAACTTCTCACACACCTCCTGTAGAAGGATATTGATCGCTTGATTGAAGATTTAAACAAAGCATTTGCTAAGTACCGGGGTGCTTGCCACATTGGCTCAAAATCCAAAACTTCTGAAGCCAGAAAGAGAAAGGAGCAGAGAAAAAAATCAAAGAACAGGAGATTGAACAAATAACAGATGAAAAAGGGCTTGCATTATATTTAGATCCTTGGGAGGAGAGCCTGTTGAACTTTGTTATGAGCCAGAGATGTATGGAATTCAGCAAATCGATTCAGTCGATGAAGAAACATTACTTTTATTCACATCAAAAACCGACAAAGCTTGTCTACGAGATCTGTTTGATTCCCATTGTTTTACGGGGGATGCTAAAAAACAAGTGCATGATTTTTGCTTTACATAGGGTCAGCTTAATTAAATAGAAGAAGGGTTAAAATTAATCAGTTATCTTTTCATTTTGATGGAATTTTTTCAATAATCGTTTAACAGCTGTTCGTATTGATATTTGTTACAGTCTATCATGAGGCCTGTATTGAGAATCTTTAATTGCGTTTAAGTTTATTTACATTTCGAATAAAACTTAAGGCCCCCCCTCTGTCAAATGAGTGATTTTACTTTGACCCCCCCTATCTTGGCAGCAATTTTAGGTAATGCCCCCCCCTCTGGTTTTTCAGCCCCCCCCCCCCCCCCCCTCCTGATAATTATTGCACAGTCCCTAAATTCATTTATTTTCTTTTGTGTCCTCAATTAGTAGAAGGTTTTTTTTCCTTCGGCTAGTCTTGTATTTTGACACAAATAAAGTTATCATTTATTTATTCGTTCGATCGTTCGCTCGTTCGTTCGTTCGTTCGTTCATTCATTGAAGGCCTCTGCTAGCCAATAAGACTTGAATTAGGGCTTACGGACTGTGTATTATGAGAATGCAAAGTCAATGAAAGATATCGAAAGAAACTCATTTTATTTATGCTTTGCTTTGGAATGAGACGTGAAATTGACACAGACCTCTGATCTTACAAAACAATGGGGCAGGTACGTGTTAACTCACGCAAAATCTCACTCTATAACTCTCATTATGTTCGTCTAAAATCCCGCAGTAGTAAGGGAGAAAACTACTCGCCGAGTACCTTTTCAAACTCACGCCTTTTGCGTCCTGCCAAGTGTTTCTCCTTCTCGTCAGTTTTTTTGAAGTTTCGGATGTTGAGAAAAGCACTTGAACGAGAAACATACAGCCCTTACAATGTTTTCATTATGTCTTTATCCTGGTCAAGAATACGGACCAGTTTCATCCTGCCCGTCCAGAAATGACCCCTGTCGGAGAAGTCGGAGAACACTGAACGCCTTTTTTGGATGAGTATACCACGAAGTGTTTTTAATTGGATTGCTGACTTCTTCTCCAATAGAGTTCAGAGGATTAATAGCGAAAGGCTGCTACTCAGAGTGGGACTCACGGTACCAAATGTCTATTCTAATAATTAATGACCTCAATATCAGTTCACCGTACCTATGGAAATTTTTACATGACACTGCAAAGTCCGAAATTGTTCCCAAGGGCAGTGTTAACAATGCCCTGTGTATAGCAGACCGTGACATCTGCTGGACACATGAAGCAGAGTTCAGCTAAATTCCAACAAATGTAAAGAACTTAGAATTTCATTTGCTAAAAAATCACAGGCCTTCGATCCAGTCATCGTCGATGGAAAGGAGGTGGAGGTGGTCATTAGTATCAAGCTACCAGGTCTTACGATAACCAATGACCTTTCATGGAACGCTCACATAGACCGAATGGCCGCTGTTTTTCCAGGGTTAGGGTTTAGAGTTAGGGCTATATTAGAGTTTAGGTTAGGGTTAGTTAGGGTTAGTTGACAAGAGCTCACAAATGCGAAAATTTATAGGTAAAACTAAAATCGAGCTCTTGATAAGTGGGAATCCTCCAAATTGCCCCAAATTCTGGTTTTGAAGCCTTGAGATATTATATGTTTACGTACATTAAAGTTTGGTTGGGTTTTCCAGCGAGCGCTTCAAAATGAGTCGACCAATTTGAAGAAATTTGTGCTAAAATTGACTTAAATTGACCTTGGGGTGTTTGTTTACATGACTAGTCGCAACCGATCACAGTAAAATGAGCCCAACGAAATAACTCATTTTCTCAAACCATAATTCATTTGAGAAGAAATTTAACTTACCATTTTTTAATGGAGTCGAATTGGAGTGTGGGTTCTTGACTATCTATCTTGCAGCGGCAGAATAAAGCCGATGGATACTGCAATCGGTTGTTCAAACTGGATATGATATACACTGTTTCGGAAACTCCTTTGTTGGATTTGCTTAGAATTCTATCTGAATGTAACAAACGCTGCAGTTCTTCTGAGAGACTGTGAGAGACTGCGACACACTTACATCCGGTAAACTGTTTGGTCTGGAGCTAACAAGGGGTGTCAGTAAACCGCGGGACCGGGGTCGGGGTCTCTTGTTTTATTAATTAATTAATTAATTAATTAATTAATTAATTAAGTTTTTGTGTGTGTCTTTTTATTTCTTTTCTTTTTCCTTATCCCAAACGTCGATCTGCATCATCGGCAGTCCATCATTGCTATATCTTCGCATATAAAGGGAATGAAATTCAGTGGAGCTCATTTGTCAGGGACCTCATCGCAAACGATCCGCGTCACATTTCAGTCAAGACAGTCGAATATAGAAGTTTCGCAAATCAGGGGCACCCAACGACCAAATCTTCCTAAATACGTCAGAAGAGCCTAAAATTTATTTTTGTATGCCTTAGACGCCTGTTTGGTTAATTTGGAACTGCCCTAAAAATATTTATCTGTTCGGATATCTTAGGGGAACTTTGTTAGTCGTGTCGAAAGTTTGAGGGGCCTTTTTTGTCTCATCCGAAAGTTTTAACTATCATGTTGGGTCTTGTCGAAAGTTCGAGGGAACGTGGTAGCCATAGTTTTATTAGAAAAGTTTAGGGGACGTTTTTCGCTATACCTGTGACTGCGAAAATTAAGCGAAAATCTTAGCGAATAAAAATGCTCATCCGAATATTATAGGCGTATAAGCTATTTATCCAAAAACGTTGGGCTAAAATTATACGCTCTGTCAGACCTAAATAATGTAAATTCTTAATGATACCTCAATTCCTCATCGAAAATATTGGCAGCTTTTACAATAGTTACGATACCCTGCGAGTAGAGGCCCTTCGATCTTCCTAGATAAGTCGGGAAGAGGAAGGGACCCTTCCTAGATTACAATTGGGAACTAGCCCATTCTCGTTTTGTCTGTTCTACGTTACTAATGAAGGGTAAGCTATTCGCTATTTGACTCGACTATTTAACTTTTTTATACCCTGCTTCGATATGAAATGCTAGTCCATTTGTGTTTTGGCTAGACCGTTTCGTTTTACACTTTTCTATTTAACAATTAGATTATGAGCGAAACGAACGAGCGAACGATCGAACGAATGAATGACAACCTTATTTGTGTCAAAATACAAGACTAGCCGAAGGAAAAAAAACCTTCTACTAATTGGGGACACAAAAGAAAATAAATGAATTTAAAAATATATGATATAAAATATAAACGCTCAAATGACTCGCATTTTCAAATGATCCCGGAGCCATAAAAGGAAGCCCGACCAGAAATGATCCCTAAACTGAACCGCAAATGATCGCCATAGTGGGCTGCAAATGATCCCGAGAAAAATTATACAGTGGCGAGGATAGAGGAATCGAATGTTATGGACAATAAAATGTTGTAGACAATGGAATGAAGTGGACGGTGGAATGTCGTGGTAAGTGTAGAGTCGTGTAGTGTAGAGCTGTGTGGACAGCAGGATGGCAAGGACAGTAGAACGTGAGCTCATACAACGACCTGTGAGAAGCTTTTGATCACAAGTCTCAATTTTCTCATTATGACCAAGTGTGAAACAAAGCCATAGTTTATTTGTTCCTGTCTATGAATTTACTTTAATGGTCGTGTGAATGCTATAGATGGGCAAAAGTAATCTATCTATTGACAAAGATATCAAACGCAAATCATCTCTGTTCGCTTCTCGTAAAAAAATCAATAAATTGAACGAAATCACACTAAAGATAGGCTATCCTGGTTTCATGAGCTGGCAGTTTCTTAGTGTGTAATAGAAAAATCTGCTATGTTTTCCAACATAAAATCCAAACCTGCCCAAGCAGTTCTTTCGTGACTCGTCTTACGAGACCGCTTCCAGGGGACGAATGATTTGTAAAATGAACAGTGGCCAGACAAATGAACTGTGCAAGTTGAATTTTCTTGACGGGTTTTGGAATTAACGCCTTCCAAAATGGATCAGAAAATTTACACTCGCTAAGAAACATTTGAGAGGGGTGGGTAGCGGCTATAGACACTGCGATGGACAGGTCTGGGTTGTAAAGTAGAAAAAAGCTACAAGGAAGCATAAAGTCTGCAGAACGAAAGGTGCAAAAGATAAACATTGAAATTATTCCGTTTAAGAAATAACTTTATTTGTGTTAGTTTTTCGTTTATCTATTAATAAATGAAAAGTTGAATCTTATTTTAATACACTTCAAAACGTCGGATTTTTTCGCTTATTTTCATTATTAATTATATTTCAAAATACTCTCTTATTGGAATCTTATTTTTTTTAATGTAAATTTTAATTTAGGGTAAGTAAAGGTCAGACCGGTACGAGCTTTTTTTTTTTCATTTGATCACCGGTCTGTTTGAGGTTCACACCCTTTTCGAGTAATGACCATCTAAGCAAGTGAAAATTTGACATTGCACCATTTTTTACCACGAAATGCGGCAGGAAAATAGCCGTCTGGAAAAGCAAGCTCACGCTTTCCTTTTACCGCTGTTTGGTACCAAATAAAAGGGCTGCTTATATTAGGCCTGATCATAGATTACATAAACCTTTACAATGATTTTCTGCCAATTTTGTTCAGTCTCGACAATTTCTCGGAGAGAGGGAAAATAGACATCGCCCCGACTAGCTGCCCCTGGGTCTGCGAGGATGGATTTTTCATCAATTATACACTTGTTACCAGCCGGATTCCTGTGTACATGCATGACGTGTTGACCAAGCATCAAACTTCTTGGTGTCCATGGAGTGGTATCATTGATGGTGTCGGTCAAGCCCTTGTTGTTTGTCTTATATAATTTATATTGTAATTAATTATCCCGTCATAATCCAATAGCTAACCCATCTGCTCTGGGATCAGATCCAGACCAGTAAACAACTCTATCTGGTCCATTTTTGCAGGGTGCCATTTTACGGGCGATTATTTGTCCCCTACCAAACACACTCCTATCATGTCCACACACAGGATATGCAATCTTGTGCCCAAGCTTTTTGAGCTCTTCAGCGACAGCTTCTGAGATGCCCTCCTCTAACAAAACGGAGCAAAGGACTTGTTCTCCACTGTTGATACAGAATCGAGGCAAGTCCAAGGCCTGTTGAGGGTCCATTCCAAAGTCAATCATATTGAGCAAGACCTGGAATAAGAATGGGTGTAAAACAGTAAAGTGGATGAGATTCAACCATGGCCTGTGCTCCGACCCGGAACGCCTCTTCTCGCTTTTGTTTCACCCGGGAAAGGCGTGTGCTCTCGCATGCTAACGTTTCGCCTACAATTCTCCCCTTTTCCCTTTACCTTCGTATTTTTCATTGGTAACGGAACATCAACTCTGGAGTTTAGACCAGTTCATGGATTCAAATTCCAGGCAATATAGGAATTTATTCGTAAGGGGTTTTTCTTTTTTACCTGAACATGTCCTTGTGGCTGCATAAAGCCCCCCATGACACCAAAACAGGCATGTAACTCGCCAGTGTCCATCCGTGTGGCCATTCCTGGAATGATGGTGTGATACGGTCTTTTCATTGGCTCCAAGGCATTTGGGTGCTCAGTGTTCAGAGAAAAAAGAGCTCCACGATTCTGGAGAGAAAAAAGTATTTACTGGCATAAATTCATGTCATCAAATTTTTCATTCCTTTTTTTATAGCTCAAAGATATCAAAACACAAAAAGAAAAAGAAGCAGCACGCTGAACATTGCTGAAGAGGTATAGTTTTAGCAGATGTTTACCGACTATAAGAATCTCATTGCATGACTGAGAAATTACTGCTAGGAATGAAAGACCACAGAAGTTTAAAAGGGGATTTCAATTCATTTGCGAGTAAAACGACTGGACCACCACACCTTGTGTGAAAGTATTGACGACGATTTTAAAAACATGTTCGCGTTATTCTCCTCCAAATAAAGATATGGTGACGATCACGTGTGGTAATGCACGTCACGTGATAAGTCTAAAACTCGTCAAATGGGTGTTGCGTCATACCCCTGATCGTACCGCCTACATACACACAGCATGCATGTTTTTTTGTTTATGTTGTCGATACTACAGAAATCTATATCACGGCCGTGGATATTTTGTCGACTATTTGATTAATGACGTCAATCAAGTATTCGTTGATTGGATCGCGGAAAGCAAAACAGTTTGAAATGCAAGAAAAGTTAAAAAGGCGTATGAGGCGATTTTGATATATGAAGACTTTTGCAATCCACAAACAATTGGAACGCGAAATTAAAAGTCTTATCACCATGTAGTTTTGACTATTTTTCAGGGGAAAATGTCATTTTGCAGCATCAGAAAGACCGTTCCTTTAAAATAATTTAATTAAAAGTTTCGCATTTCATCATTTTACCTTTTCCCTATTTTTTCACAAGATATGACTAACGAGAGACAAAAGAGACCAGGGAACACTTAACGTCGAATACTTAATGTCAAATATCGAAAAGATCAAACAAGAAATTACCTTATTCAGGTTTTTGTCTAAACATCTATTTATGAAATTCGCCAAATGAAACAGTCAAATTAATTCAAAACTTAAAATCACACAATAACTTCTAATTATAATGCCTTTTTTAGAAACCTGTCCATGACATGGGTTCCCTGTGCTTTACCACAGTGACACTGACCTGAAGAGTGAATCCACAGCCCTCAGGAACCAGGCCTGTTCCAAAACCTGTGTAATTACTGTTTATGAAGGAGCATGCGTTACCATGATCATCAACTACGCTGAAATACACAGTGTCGCTTCCACTGAATGGGGATCCGCGTTTATAACCATCTAATGCTCTGACAGACAAAAAACACAACAAACATAAAATGCAGATACAGACTGAGCTAGACAGCCTCACTTGTAAGCAGAGCATTCCAGCATGAAGAGGTTTCTAATAAAATTCATTACAGCTAATCTGTATCTGGCTTTCAAGTACTTGTCTCTCCTTCATTCCTGTACCTTATGTTTATATTTTTCGCTCATTCCCAAACCCCACAACTTGAACGTCTGGAACAGGCTGCATTACATCCCGTGGTCAGTTAATTTTGCCTACAAATAAGCCTAACGAAATGAAAAAGATGGCATGTTGTCATAACTGACGACCACTTGTGTGGTACTTGTTGCACTGAGTAGTCTTTGCACACAGTCGCTTTCTTTCAACAGTAGCCTCTCTTTGGTAATTATAAGTGTGTGTGTGTAAAAACATGTCTACATAATATTCCTCAACACAAAACAAACCTGTCTGGTTTGATCAGCATCCGTCGTTTTGCAGCATATTCTTTGGACAGCAATCCTTTCACAGGGACCTCAACTTTGCTTGGGTCAGCATTATACCAGAGCGTGTCAGCAAAGCTTAATGACAGTGCTTCAATTAGGGTGTGAATGTATTCGCTAGAGTTATGAACCATTCCTACAAAAGTCGGAGAGAAGAACGATTAGAATGTTCTAAAATAAAAGTAAATAAACAGCTCGATGATTTCAATGAGAATTAAAATCATTGCAGCTCCGTCTCCGTTTCCAAATGAAACACTGGCTAATTTTTAGATTTGCGGTTTTATTGACCTGATTTATTTTAGTGTTGTGTGTTTAATTTAGTAAATTCGGTTTCACTGTTTAGCACCCCTCCATTTTCGTCTCTACTTTTCCGCGACTTTCTGTTGAAGCGTCCTAAATGTTCCTATATAAATACTACAGGGGACTAGTCCATGTAACAAGTCCCTGCTACTAGTCCCCTTGGGTGTGCCGAAGCACTCACACTGGTGATGCGAAGAAGAGTACGTGTTGTTTATTGCAAGTCAAGTTACTCAGAAAAAATTCTGGAGTCAACAGTGGGAATGGTACACACCGGACCTGCAGGTTGGATGCTCTAACACTCAACACTCATGATGAGCTACTGGTCACACAGATGGGGGGCACAAGATCCAGCTTGAACTGTAAAGTACGCGCAAATGAATGTGATTTGGACTAAGTACCCTTTAAGTACTCCTATGGGTGGTTTTAGGTGCACTTTAAGACAAGAACAATGTACCATTTATGACATTATTATTTGCATTGACATAAGAGATTTTGGAAACCAAGCTTACGAAGATGGTAGAGGGAACAGCTGAGTTGATAAACTAACTCGAGAGTGACTGCTAACACAACAGTGCTGTCACTTTCCACAGTAAACTGCTTTTACAACACACAGTGTATGAAACAACATACAGGTCTATAATTATGGACTACAAAGTCTACAAAAACAATGTTTTCTTACAACAAATTTATCTAAACATGTTTTGCTTTTTTAACCCTAACCTTTGATGTCAAAACCCTCCAGGATATTTAATGCCACCAGTGCAGTGATACCTTGTCCATTAGGTGGCATTTCCCAAACATTGATCCCTCTATATGAAGTACAGATGGGCTCATCAAATGTACTGTGATGCTGGTCCATGTCCTCAAGGGATAACACACCTCCATGCTCCTGAACAACATCAACGATAGCCTTGGCTATGCGGCCTTTGTAGAAACCATCTTTACCTTTTGAACACAGCTCCTACAATAAATCAAGGAATTAATATGTATTACTTTGTCCAATTTGTACAATAGATGTCACATAGATGTGGATCACGAAGTTTCGACAGCTATACTGCTGGTCTTCATCAGGCGATGGCGTAGACTGATAGTCGATATTCTAAATGATTCAACTAGTGTATGCAAATAGCCAGATCAGCCTGTTTAGTACAAACATTGGAAGGGTGTGCACATACCTATAGCGCATTATTGACCATTTGTTGTTGTTTTGGCTCACATTATTGCATGTGGCTTTTAATTCCTTCAGGAAAGTTGATAGTTTATCCACTGCTTTGGACTTTATTTTGTGATAGAAATGAAAAACTTATCCATAATCATGGGTTTTATACTCTAAAAACCAACAAAAAACCAACAAAAAAATCTCAGGCCAATGTTTCCTAGAGAATTGAAGGCCAAAACAACAAAAAAACAACCTGAAAATGAAAATTATACAGGTCAGTGATACTCCTAGCCCTTCATCATTTTAATCTGCAGATGAAAGAAATAATAATAATAATAATAATAATAATAATAATAATAATAATAATAATAATAATAATAATAATAATGATATTAATAATAGTAATTATAATAATAATGATGATGATGATGATGATAATGAAGATGATGATGGTAAAATGATCTTTCACTGGGAGGCAGCCTTGCCCAAGAGTGTTTTCAGGAGGTGGTCTTGGAAAAAAAATAAACAAATAAATCTATAAATTATAAGCAAGACATGGAAGACCATCACAGTTGCTAAAAAAGAGCTTTAAAAAATTTTGGTCCTTGACTGTTAAGTAATTTACCCTCTATAAATTTGTAAAGTTTACAATCATCATTGTCACCATTCATCATCATTATTATCATCATCATCATCATCATCACCATCATCATCATCATCATCATCATCATCATCATTATCATCATCATCATTCACATATCTTTATTTACCCTCGGATTTACAGAGTAGCTTAATGCAGCTAATATCTCCGAGCATTTACCCACCCAACCATGAGAGGCTACACACAAAGACCAGACCACAACACAGGGAACTACGTCCTCTACCCTTTGCGAACAGTGAGTGGGTTCTTTAACGTCCCACAGAGTTATTTACAAACAAGGGTTGTGAGACGGGGCCTACGGTTTATCGTCCTTATCAGAGAAGACTAGAAATTCTAACCATTTGCAGATGTCAGAGCAAAGGCAGCACTTTCTCCTCATAACCACACTTGAGAATAGTTTACACGTATTTTTACCTTTATGTAACTGGGCCATAAGTATTTTATTCAACTTTAAAGAGCTGACTGACTACAGTGAATTTGATCATCCAATTAGGAGATGGTTTACCTCAAATGTTGAAGCTAATAGTGGCATTTTCATGACATCACCAGGTCTGGGAGCCTGTCCATTTAACAGCAAATCAGAACCATGTGTGTTTGCAGGATCTTTCAAAAGAGGGCTGCCTGCATTCCACAAATGTGCAGCCACTGGGTGAACAGGGAAACCATGCTTTGCGAGCTTGATTGCTGGCTGCAGAATATCTTCCATTGATAACTAAAGAAAACAACAGTGCTTGGTGGATAATTTGTTATTATGTTGATTTAGAGCAAAATACACTGAGTTATTAATGCTCAAACATTGTCAATCAACGGAACCCCCTCCTATATGGGAACACGGCCTTCACAAATTATGTTGCGGGGCAATGAGACTGGGAGCCATGGTAACTACAGTACAACCCAGTTATTTTGCACACTGTTGATACCAGAAAATATGTTCTAGTTGTTAAAGGGTGTGTACGTTTTAGCAGGTTAATGTTACTGAAAATGTATATGGTCTGTGACCAAGACAAAACTGACTAAAATAACAAGATTTCTGTCAAGTGGTTGTTCATAGGCAGGATTTAACTGCATGGTTTCCTCAACCAGCTGAGCAAAAAGACAACATTACGGTGCGGATAACTTCACCACATTATCATGCATATCTAAAAATTAGGAAATTTACTGAGTATGAACTTTTCTAGTTTTGTTCAAATCTTTATAACACCAGGTACAGCAGTCTACACTAAAGCATTGAGCAGTTAAGACAAACAAGAATCCATGTCAGTTGAGTTTCTGGTACACTTTAAAAAAGAGCTTAATCAGCCATTGAAAAACATAGATGGCATTAACATTTGCTGACCCCCCAAAAAATAATGCTAATGTTACCACAACAAAATATTAGCAAAAATAATTATTAGCAAGATTGGTCAGTTGATTCCGTTTACCTTTCCACTGCCAAATTGTTCCACTGTATCACACCAGGCTGCAGCAGCTCCAGGGACAGTGACAGTATGAGCAGAATTGTATGGCAGGTGACCATGGGTAGTTCCACAATTTACAACACCTTTACTCTCCAAAAGATCTAACGTCAGCTTAGATGGAGCCCGCCCACTGGAAAAAAGGTTTCACATCCAATATTGATTATGGTGATTTATTATGTCTAGACTTATTTAACGTGAAATACATGATTGGCAAGTATTGGGTTTAATTTTTATTCAGGCTGAATTGGATTGCTTTGATTGAGTCAATAAGCAGTTGTAATACTGGAGAAAAATATTGCACACACTTACTTTGAAAATTGGGCAAATGAACACAAACAACCAATAATATTACTACCCTGGTGCAATATACCATTTGTAACCCTTGATGTAAAAAATTTAAAATCAAAAATGTGAAAGGTTATTTATGTACCATCTTGCACCAGATTTTTTCACTTGTTTATTAATACCCAGAAGTATGTTCACTTAGTAACTGAGTTAATTCTGGTTAGATGTAGGACACAGTGAAGAGTAACCCAGCAGTTTTGAAGTTGTGGTATTCCATTGATTTTTTGGCGGTATTGTGGTTTTGCCGATTTTTTTTTTTTTGTAGGATTGTGGTTTGAGCACAAATACCCCCAATACCCCTATCTTTAACATAAGGCTAAATTAAGCATGTTCTGTTTTCATTTGTCACCAAAGAAACAAAACTACACAAAATGCCTGGAAATAAATTTATTGGCCCCAGCCAACTATGGAGATGACAGTTCTCAGTTCTGTGATTACCCAACTTTGGATGGGAAATTGGTAAAAGTGCTTGAAGTAATCGATCATTTGTTTTGAAAATCGATAAAAGGGTCAGTCTATTATGAGAGTTGAATTAATTTTTTCAATTGCAGATATCAATTTAATCGTAAATATCGACTTTTTAATTTTATAAGATTTGCATCAAGCTTAAAAATTTTTTAAAACTAATGCGAAAATTTTTTGTCGATCAATAAACGGAAAATTCTGAGAATGTCAATCTCTAAAATAAAATTTAGCAAAAAGAGACTACGTTTCGAAAACATCCTGGCTTCGTTTTCAAGTAAAACAAAGGTCAATGTTCAAGTGGAGTTAATTTATACAATTCTCCCGGGGGGGGTACTCCCCTATATAAGGTATATAGGTATGTGCCGCCCCAAAGGGTATGGTTTTTGAGCCTTTTTTGGTCTGAAATTGGGTATAGATTTTGACAATTACGGTCTGAAATCGGGTCGGGTTTTTGGGGCGGGGAACATTTATTAAAGCTTACAAACATATTTTTCTTCTCAGTACGTAACTGGAACAACTAACTGATAGCGAGAAAAAGAAATAGATAAACTATGTTATTCCAGCTTACTTTTACTCCTTGCGTCAACTTCCGTTCGGCACTGATGCATAATTATCAGGTCTGAAAACGGGTATGGATTTTAGAAGTCAGGTCTGAAAACGGGTGTGGAAAATGGCATGTTTAGGTCTGAAATAGGGTCAGGATTTGAAGACCCGGGCGGCACACCCCCACCAAGATTTCCGAGGAGTACCCCCCCCCCCCCCCCGGGACAATTCTTTAGCACGAATTGGCTCTGATTGTGCTATAAAATTTTTATTTTGAAATTGTTTCTGTAAATCCTTTCTTATTAGAATGTCAATCTTATTGGTAAATACACCATGTACCTTCCATTAATTCCTTTCACAATCTTTCTCTCAGCATCAAAGAACAAACAGAAGGCATCCCCTCCTATCCCAGTACTGCATGGTTCCGTCACGTTAAGGGCGGCGGCCACAGCTACAGCTGCATCAGCTGCATTACCTCCAGCCCTCAGAATCTGTGTTCCTACGCCTGTAGCTAGTGGCTGGCTTGAACATACCGCTCCATGCAACGAAACAACCGGAGATCGACGAGAAACGAAGGAAAAGGGACTTCCGCACGAATCAGCCTCCATGTTTTTCTCCTTTCTTACCCAGTCCTTTCGGGTTGATTGATTACCAGGGACGAACGGAACTTCTGGATGGGGGAACATGGACTCAAATCTTCCACAAAAAAGCTGTAGTCTTTCTGTTTAATTTTTTTGTATTGTAACATTTTATTGCAAATACCTAAGCCTAATACCTTCATTAAAAAAATAATGCTGACCTTGTTTTTGATACATATACCCGCCTCAATTTTCTAACCCCTCCCCTCCCAACATCCAAAAAATAATGAAAAAAAAGTCGCCATCACCCCCGCATATTAAGGGGCAACTTAACGTAAACGCCATTTTACCGCACTTTACATGGCTTTAATGGAAATATCTCGTTCACGTTTCAAGCGATCCAAAAACTCTATGTTCATCCCGTAAATCTATGTTGTGGGGTGTTTTGTGAATTTTGGGGTGATTTTGGGTATATTTGGTAGGAGATAGTTTTTCTAGAAGGATTGGTTAAATTAAGCGAAATAAAAAATATTGAAGAATTAGTGAAGTTTTAAAATAAGAATTTGTAGTTAATAATTAATAGACGGATAAAAATTTGAAAAGGAAAATGAAATGAATTCTGGTAGTTGTAGTCGAGTGACGCCATCGTGAAAATGGCCTATTTGACTATATAAAATGCATAAAGTTCATTTTTCGTGCATTCCTGCACGCCAGGACAATTTGTCTTTTTATCGACGCAAACAAAATGATTAAACGGACTAATTACAATTCGCCTAGAACCTTTGTGCAAGGAAGGTTGTGGACTGGCATGTATTGCGGTGGATTAAAAGAAACGAACAATGGCAAAAGGCGACAAGGGTTCGGACTGAAGAAAGAACTTACCTGTGCATTAATAATTTTATATTCATGTAATTCGTGCTTTTTTGCGCTTTTTTTTTAATTGGTATCTCCCCGAACGGGTATTCATACCAAGAGCTTCAGCATGCAGTTCCGACATATATTCCTTGGCACGAGTGCCTTTCAGTGCGAATTGAGCAACATTCACTCTCGTTCAGCTACAACTGGCTAGAACGAATAACAGTGTCAAGACCGAATTATAAACTTCTGCTCACCTTCAGAAAAGTACAAAAATAAGGGAAAGTAACACTGCCTCTTTCATCCCCGACTCATCTTAAATAAAATGGATAAACAAGAAAAATTAGATGGGGTCTTAGTTTTCGTAATTACGAAAGCTTATTACGAAAACTACGACCCCACCGGAAAAGTGACATATCAAGAAATGAAAGGGTCTTTAATTTTCGGGGTCTTAGGTCTTGGGTCTTAGTTTTCGGGGTCGTAGCTTCGTGACAACCGCGCTGTGTTTAGAATGCGCGGCCGGGGTGCGCACTTTACTAACAGTGATAGCTGTAAACAGGGATTAAATTTACGGTCTCCCCTTTTTCCCCGGTTAACGGTCAGGGGGAAGTTTTCAACATCTGAGGAGGGAAGTGCGAACAAGCAAAAGTGCCGAATATTCAAATCCTCGTGTTTTGTTCAATCTCTCGAAAGCTACGGGTCTCTAGCAATGTTGGAAAATGCTGGTGAGAAAAAAAATAAACTGGTTTACATACTAGTCAACACTACCGCTAACTTTTTGCCTTTCCAATAAAAACAGGATTTGTTGAACCTGGTTTACTCAAAAGTGGGATTTCATCAACAATTTCATTTTTGTGGTATGTTCGCCTTCTCGTTTGAAACGGAGAAATTCGTCATCTTTTGCATTTTGGGAACACAAGTTTAGCGGCTAATTACGGTGAACTCCCTTTATTGCGGACACCCTCAGGGCCGCGAGTTAGTGTCCTTAATAGCGAGAATTTATTTCACTCAAACGTCTGTACTCTATTTTTGCCGGGGGTTTAGCTGCTGTCCATGTTATCGGGGTGTCCGTAATACAGTGAAACCCCGCATTACGGACACCCGCTTTATACGGACATTTGTTATAATTATGGACAGTTTTCTTGGTCCCGCTCCATACAATTTCCTTAAAATTAACCCGCTTAATAAGGACACTCTGTAATACAGACACTTTTTCTGGTCCCAACGGTGTCTGTAATAACGGGGTTTGACTGTATTAATGAGCTTTTTCCTGCTGTGCACTTTCAGTTTGTTCGCGAGAGGCGCGTTTTGAAGAATTTTAGCTCTCAGTTACTAAGCCTCAACGACATAAAAAACAACCACGTCTCAGTCAAGCTGATTACCGCACAACTTTCATTCCCTGGAAAAATAATTATTTTTTTAATTACATTCATGTCACTTACCTAAATCCCAGATCCCTGCATGCGGCATGACTTTTTTTGAAGCCGTTCAATACTGACTTGCAGTTCGCGCTTTATCAAGTTTCAAACACTTGGCTGCGCCTCCTGTTTTAAAGTTAATAAAGAACGAACTAAATATTTTGTATTCCATTGTATTGGTTCGTTTTTTAATACCTCCGGGTAGCTAAAAAAAAAAGATCAATCAAGCGTCTGTGGCAGAACCAAATGTGGACCACCAACCCCACACCTTGAATTCAGCATTCTGAATGTGGTTTTTTTTATGCCCCCCCCCCCCCCCAACCCCTCCCCCAACACACACACACACTAGACCAAAACCCCTCAAAACATTATGCAGTCAACTACCTTTATTGCGGACACCCTCGGGATCGCGAGGACCCTGTTAAAACAGGGCCCGTGGAGCGGGTTTTGGAGTGCGGAGGCTTAAGCAAACGCGTTAGCGTGAGACGAACTAGTGAGGTCCGGGTGCTTGCTCCCCCGTAAAAATGTTGAAGTTAAGCCTTCTGAAATGGCTAGAAATGTATCAAAAATTGTCAAAACTAATGTAAATTTTAATTGTATCAACTAAAATATGCTTTCTTTTCTCAGTTTTGAAGTAAGGAGTCAATGCTTCAGTCTGGCCCTTACATTTGACCAACACAACAGGCTGATGAGGCAGGAATTTTCTACTTGTTTTCTTGTGAAAGCCATCAGCTTGTGAGGACCCAGTTTCGTTGTTCATGTTTCCGTAAATCATGTGTGCTTTTTTGTTCGTTATGACAGCGGGATTGAATGATCCAGGATGACCGTAGCTGTACATAGTTCTCCGCTTCAAATATTTACGCGTAAAAGCGATAAGTAGCTTTCATAAATGAATGCCCGTGTACAAAAACTCGCTCGATCTTAGTCAGTGATGAAAATTTATCTTCGTGAAAAACCGATCTAAAAACGAATAAAAATAGAAACAACAGCTGAAATTCCATTATTTCACGGTTGAAATGTAGTCGTCCGTTCAGCAGCGAAACTAGTTAACGACAAACTATCTGAAATTGTCGGATCGGATTTGTGGGAGAAAACTTTAGTATACTTTATAATATGTGGGGTAAGTTCTTTCTGTAAGTGATGGATATGGTTAAGTAAAATAAAATGAAATATTTTTTAACCATCCAAAACGTTGGGGGGGGGGGGGCTAAAGTCCCCCAGCCCCTCCCCCTCCGCGGTCTCTGCTTAATAGCGAGAGTCCGTAATAGCGGGAATTTATTTCAGTTAAACGTTAAACTTTAAAAGCTTGCATTTAAACGCAATTTTACTCCAAGAGAGCTCGAAAGAAAAAGCCTTGATGGGGGTAAAAACTTTGTCTGGAGGTACATGAAAAACCAAGGATGGAGAGCACTTGGACGGCCAAAGAAGCCTCTCCTCAATACAAAGCAGCGAACCGCGCGTCTGAAATTCGCAAAGGCGTTTAAACATCAGGCTCACTGCAGAAGATTGGGAGGATTTCCTATTTTCAGATGAATGCCCCAAATACCTGTTTCAACTTCCAAACCCCAAAAATTACATCGTATGGGGCTCACAAGAGGACAAAGTTCCGCAAGCTTACCAACTTAAGAACGGCTCAAAATGGATGATCTGGGGTGGGATGACCGGAGGTGGCTTGACTGCTCTTCATTTTGTACCCCGAAGGAGAACTGTGACTGCCGATTATGACATCGAAAACATCCATAAGAAAGAGTAAAGCTTCTGCTACGCCGCAGAAGTACAACAGAAGCTGTAGACAAGCGAAAACTGTTCAGCTCTAACAAGCAGATGACGCTGGTACAGGACGGAGCACCAGCCCACACGACAAAGGCTACCCAAGCAGTCCACCAAGCATGGTGCGGTAAAAACCTGCCGAATTTCGTCGCTAAGACGGAATGACCAGCCAATTCGCCAGATCTCAATCCTGTAGAGAACCTTTGGAGCATCATGGATAGCGAGGTCTACAAGGACCCTTCTCCTAAGAACATGGATCACCTAAAAGGCACCTGAGACAAGCCTGGAAGAACATCAAGCCATCTACGCTGCGCGATTTGTCGCATTCCATGCCACGCAGGCTTCAAATGTGATAAGAAATAGGGGGGGGGGGGGGGGGGGGGGCACTCAGGATATTAAATTTTGGAAGACTTGTACTTAGTTGAAATATAATTGCTTTGTTTATAGAATTGTGTATAGAAATAAAGCTGCGTTCTTGAGATATAACCATTTAAAATAGGGGAACGAACTTTTGGGACACCCTGTACCTATGCCGGAGATATAGTTGCTGTCCGTATTATTAGAGTGTCCGTAATAGCGATTTTTCCGCAAAGCGAGAGTTGACTGTACTTAAACAAATTATCAGAATCTCCCTTTGGAGTGACGGGCTACTGCTTTTATATGGAGTGCCCCAGTCCCTGCATGTGACTGAAATACACGAGTTTCGTGTCACATACTCCTGCATTACCTTTCAGCGGCGCTGTTATTGTAACCTCACTTTGTTCTTTCCGTCACGCAACGTTTTTTCCTGCATCACGATCAAAGAAGTACGTTTACCGTATTTTATTACCAGTATTGCGGGAGAAAGAATAGCTGGACGCGTGACGATTACTGTAGCGCTATTTCTGGAAAATTTTCATCATCCCAAACTGGGCATTGTATGTGCCTCCGGAAGGGGCGTTTCTGCATGTAAACTGTCATCTGGTTATGTCACGAGTACATGATATGTCGCTCGTACCCGACTACCGTCGCTGATCCTTGGTTCCAAACTTAGTAATCAAGGTTTCTTCAAAATGTTAAGGCTTACTTCAGTGTATATTATGTTTTGCTATGGATTTCTTTTCCTGGTTAAATACGCTGCTCTGAAAGGTAAGTCAGATGAAAATTATAAAGGGCAACATATCAATAGATCGCCGGTCCACTAAGCAGTCAACTAATTCTCCGTCTAAACCGGGACTTCATAAACGCAAGGCAAATGCCCATCAGACTGCTATTTTTCTAGACTGCTAGATTTGCTATTTTATCAAGATTCGCGCGTCATTGTTAAGCGCGAAGTTTCGTTCAAGCGAATCCCTACTTTTTAACAAATATTAACTCTATCATAAAAATTTAACGTAAAATAAAATGCAAGAATGATCGGACAGCTAAAATAATTTTATTGCCCAATATCTCGGTTAGACAAAACTAACCTTCTTCGGGGATTGCAAAAAGCGAAGTAAAGATTGCATTTTATTTTATGTTTTATTCAACATTGCTGATCCTGATCTACACAAAGCTCCGGCTTCACTTTGGGGTCCTTGCACGATTCAAGAGTTACCTTTAATATAAAAATTTAACCCCGATCACGTCTGGTATTTTTCAACTTTGGTGATGGCACAAAAAAATCTGTTTTTCGGAGCTCATACTGGAATTTTCGTCGTATATTTAGTGGCAAATTCACATGAACTTTTGAGACACTTTTGGGACGATTTAAACAAATATATAAAACAAATATTCCATCACATTTATTCCAGTAATATTATCTTCTTGCTGAACGACAACACGGGGCGTTTACTTCTCAAAAAGCAAATCAAATTTGTTATTTTTCCCTGCCTAGAGTGATTTTTGGAATTTAGACATTACGTCTTCACAGAAGAAAAAGCAACACTAATTAGGAAATTTTTACTGTTTAACTAACATGAGGATTATGCTATAATCGCTAACTGTGAGATACGTATCAATTTAAAATTTATTCTTCTAATACTAATCGCTGTTTGTGTATTCAATTTTAACCGGGGTTGAGGTGGGGGTGGGGGTGGGGTTGAGGTGGAGCTATGATAAGAAAAACTTCGACCAAGAAATTGTACCCTATAGTACGCTAAAAAAAAATTTGGCCAGGGGGTATACGAGATTTTTTCGTTCGAAAATTGCAATCCGTTCCCATGCCCACACCAATTCCGCAAAAAATCTTACAAGAAAACAAACTGAAAAACTGAAGAATGTAAAGAGAGACCCAAGGTGTGGAATATTTGGAAGAACCAAGAAAGCCACAGTTATCAACTCTTACTCGTGAACAAGGCCCAAGTCTCCGGGATCAGCAAACAGATGCAACATGCAAAACAAACACAAAAACATAACGAAAACAAAAGCTATACATTCGAATCTCTCGGGATGGCAGGGGACAAAGGAATTACGAAGATCACCCCCTCAAGGGCAAGGGTTGTCTTTGTGCAAACAACAAGTAGTCTTACTCGACAAAGACCATCCGGCAAAGGAGATTAAACTGAAAGAAGGAACACAATGGAGACACCGATGATGATTTCAGTGACCCTGAGAGCTGATACTTCATTGGTAAAGAACTAAAAAATCCTGTGCATAGAAATAGATTGATTGTTTACGATTGCTTCTCGATGATGATTATGGCCGACACTGGCAAAAATTCTTCAACTTGAAGACTAAACTTGTCTATTTATCTTACTAGTGTCTCAGTTTTTGCCTTTCATCTTTTGATTCTATTTCTGTAGTTTTATATTGAAAACTTAATACTAAAGCCTAATTAGGGGAACACTGTCAGTCTTAGGGTGATAATAATCATAGGTATAGCTTGCAAGCTGCTCTGTACTTTCTTTTAATTTTATCTTGGGATTAATTAAAGTGCCTAAGAAGCGAAAATTGTTTTTGTGTAGTTATAAAATTTGCACTTTGCAATATATGATTCCGAAGTTTTAGAGTGCTGGGGTAAAAATTGCGGATTTTACGAACGGTAAAAGTTGGGCTATTTTGCTCTCAAAAATGGTCGGAGGACTAGATCAAGTTTTATGCTGAATTCCAAGTTGTGACATCACGTTGGTGCCAAAAGTTTGTTTACTCTCATTCTGTTCTTGCCGCCAAAAAGGATTGTAGAAAGAGTAAAACATGACTAGCGATTCTGTGAACGATCGATTCTGGCAACTCTCTTTGTTACGGACGCCAGCAACACAATATCCGCCTCGCTGTCGCTTATCTTTCTTCTCTTCCGCCATGATGAATTGCAATTCTTGGCACCAACGTGACGTCAGCGGTTATTGTTACCTAGCATTTTGGCCGCGCGATTCGAATACTATTTTTGAGGGCAAAATAGCCCAACTTTGAGCGCTCACAAAATTGGCAGTACCCCAGCAATCTCAAACTTTGAAATCGCATGTTTGACAGGGTTAATTTTATAACTACCTAAAGACAATTTTCGCTTCATAGGCACTTTAATTACTGATGTTTCCCAACCATGTTCCTTGATTCGTTCTGACGAAGGGCTAACGCTCAAAAGTCAGCATTCGAGTCTCTTTACGGTGTCTAAATTACCTCATCAACTCTGTTAAAACCAAACAATCCTTTGTTTATTAGAGTGGCGATGATCATTTCATGTGTTAACTTTCACTACAGATTCCAGTAATCCCGGCGTACTCGCGTTTGTCAAGCAGCCAAGTGATATGACAGTTGCTGAGCAGACCAATGCTGTCATTCCATGTATGGCTGTCGGCGTGTCACCAGTTACCTACTCATGGACTCACAATAACACACCACTGATTCTTAACCCCAGCACTGGACGCTACAGACTGATGGAGCCGGGTGGAAATTTAACTATCATTAACGCTACCTTGAATGATGAAGGGGAATACAGGTGCATTGCAAGCAGTGACTTAGGCTCCATACTTAGCTTGAAGGCGGAAGTGCGGATAGCTTGTGAGTACACTGATTGTTATAAGCGTAACTAACTTGGTCATCTCGTGGTCATAAGCCAGATTCTTCCAACTAAAAGAAAAGAGTGATCGATGCTGAATTTTCTGGCGGTTAAACAAGCTCAGTGGCATCAAATTATCCCACTTTTCTTCGCTAAAGAATCACGAACGCAGTCACATTGAATTTAGGGGTCATTACAGTTTTTAAATCTTAAGCATCAAGTTGGTCCCGAGGTATATTCTTGTTCGCTGATTTCGTAATTTCTCATCTCAAACCAATAAGGTATGATGAGTGCTGATCAATGTTCTTGATCAGATCACCAGAAGGGACTCACATACGGAATACAGGTGGTTGAAAGCAGTCATAAGGGTAATCGGTACCGGTTGGACTTAACTGCGCACAATGGCCGCACTGTATTGACAAATTCTAGACGCTTTTCCACTGCTCTGTCTCATGCCCTCTTCAGAGCCATCCGATCGGCTTCTATTCGCTCTTTGCGCTAAAAAATGAGAGGCATTTCATATATTTTCCTTCTAATCGTAAATGAAATTGTGCTTCTTGTTTAGTTCTTCATATGAGCAATCCTATCAACAATACCATCACGGCTGCCATGTACTCATCCGTTCAATTTTCCATGAACGGGATAAACAGCTTCCCCAAGGCACAGTTTACTTGGCAAGTGAGAACATATCAGAGTACCGTGTTCGATGATATAGCTGACGGAGAGAATGGTAGATTGCTAATTTCACAGGCAGGAGACCTGTATATTACTGGTGCTAGGGAAGAGGATTCTGGGGCATACAGATGTCTGGTGACAAATCCAGTTGTTGAGAAAGAAATCTCTTTTGACTTTGCGCTGAACGTTTTAGAAGGTATGTCTAGGTCTATCCAGTTTGATGAAGTTGTCTAAGTTGTTACTGCGTGATGTTTTTAATTTGCTTTAAAAAACCCCGCCCTATTCGACGCAAGGCGTGTAAAGTACAGATGATAACCAACGATGTGAGAGAAATTGCTTGCAAATAACTCGATTTTCCTTTTTGGTCATTTTATCCTAAACTTCAATAAAGGTATGCTTCCTCAGTTCTCAGAGTTCTGGGTTTGACATGTGCGCTCTATTGCAATTGAAAAACATGGATGTTAAGATCAATAAAGTTGACGTGTAGGTAGAAAATTTCAAAATTTGTTTTCTTTAATGTACTTGAACTGACTGGGGAACACAGCCTAGTTCGTCAGCTTGTAAATCCACAACTATTTCTATTTAATGCATCGAATAAAAATACCTTTAAAAAACTCAGAAAGACATTTTCCGAGCCCAGCAGGAATCAAACCCACGCCCTTCCAGTTACTAGTCTGGATGCTAGAGCATGCAGACTAGTAACTGTATAGACTGAGCTATGGGTGACTCATATGGTGAACAGATCACAGGCTTGGGGTTATTGGTCTCAGGACTTCGCATCTCGCGAGTACACCGGTTAGAGCATCGAGACTAGTAACTGGAAGGTCGTGGGTTCGATTCCTGCTGAGGGCTCGGAAATTTTTTTCCGAGAATTTCATCGTGTACATGTACACATCATCTATTTCATAGCATTGAGTGGTTGGCTGATTCGCTCAACCAATCACACAACTGGCCATAACTGTGTTAGTTTTAACTTTAAAAGTTCGTCATTCAATATTCTAAAGTCTTGGTACATTATATGCTGTAATCTGGTTACACGTTTGTCAAATTCAGGAGCTGTTGATCGACCGCTGTCATTTCTTCTGTCGCCCATGACAACCGAGGTAACAGCTGGAACTGCTCAAGTGGTATTGGAGTGCTTTGTGAGACCTGTGGTGGAAAGGGGAAGGTACGACAACGAATCTAATTCAACACTAATACAAAGTAGTTGATCGTAAAGAAGTCGTTTCGACAGGCAGGCAACCGGCAAACAACAGACGGAGAGCAAACTGACTGAGACAAGCAAAGGCTCCAATTCCTTGTACTAATTTTTCTTCAGGTCGTACTGAATGGGCCTTTTTTTCTTCTTCGTTATTCAGTTCTCTTTTAAGGACGGTGCCTACTATTGTTACTGCGCATACGTTCTGCCCATCGCGAGATACTCGGGTTTCCTACGGGTGGTGCATACTAATACAGGAATATTTTTGCGCGGTTTAAAACTATACGGAGAAAGCAGAACTTACCAAATGCTTTTGGTATCTCAAAAGAAAATTGGGGTTAACCATGCATTTTTCAGAGATAATTCAGAAGTAATATCTCTAAAAAACGCCAAATGTAGCAATGTATGGGATTTTTTCCTAAATTGAAGCTCAATTTAGGAAAAAATCCCATACATTGCTTTATATTTTGGCGTTTTTTAGAGATATTACTGCTGAATTATCTCTGAAAAATGCGTGGTTACCCCCAATTTTCTTTTTGGATTCCTCTAGGTCTTGCTAAGATCTGCCTTTCCCGCATAGTCATAAACCGCACAAAAATATTTCGGTATTAGCAGGCACCGTCCTTAAGTCCGTAGCCAGATTAAAATTTTACCGAGAGAGTCGCGAAACAAGAAAAGAAATCAGTATGATGGTATGCGCGAACAAAACAAAAACGAAGCAATTCCCCCTTTGCTTGAGTCAAGCGATTTTTCAATGTCATATAACAGGGGCGGATCCAGGGGAGGTGAAATGGGTGAATTTTCACCCCCCTTTTTTTGAGCCCCCTTCCTTTTTTTTTTTCCTTATCCGTCAAATATTGAAATAATATTTGATTTCTCTAATTGAGGTGGAGAATGTGCATTAGCGATGACTGGTTCTACCAATCAATTTATTCATTTTGAGCCTGTTGAAATGGGGTTGACAGACCTACACGACTCCCGCTGTGTGCCCATTGTGTTGATAAAAGCCTTTATAATTTTGCTTTAATAAGCATGTCTTTAAGCGATTTCCCTTTTCTATAATAGATAAAGGGAGGTTCCTTGTATATCTCTCTTAGTAGCGGCTGGTTTTGTATTAAATGCCATTCAGTGTCCATTAGAATATTTTTCAAACATGGCAGTGATGGTTGAAATTGTGTCACGAAGGGTAGAATTTTCTTGTGCACTTTCTGTTTTTGTGTAAGAGCGTTCTTCCTTTCTGCGAAGTTAACTTCGGAGAGGATTTTGTCCACCAGGTTACTAGGATAAGCTCTCGATACCAGGCGTGTTTTAAAGTTTTTAATGTTTTCGTCAAACACTACTTTAGAAGCGTTTGTCCTCAGAAGTGCCTGCTGGGTGGCAGCTGTTGTAGTTTGTGTACTGAAATGTTTTAGTAGGTTTGTAATGTGTGGGCACGTCGAGAATCGATTGTTTCTCAAATCTCTGTCCCTTATAGACTGTTGTATCCAAGAATGTTGTTTCTTATTGTGAGACTTCAGCGGTAAACTTTATGGTAGGGTGGTACGAATTTGCTTGCTCAATGAATTTTCTATTTCTTCTTTGTTTGTATCCCACAAGTAAAATACATCGTCAATGAATCTTCTCCACATTAGTGGTTTGTGAACGCTCTGCCTTAAGATCTCCTTTTCTATAGATGCCATAAAGATGTTGGCAAAAGCTACTGCCATTTTAGTGACCATGGCAGTTCCGTGCGTTTGGAAGGAGTTCTCCTTCAGTATAAGGCTGAGCATTTCTCTGAGGAAATTTGTAGCTATAGGAGGGTTATTGGCATGAAGGTTCTCGTATGCGTTGCATACTATAGTGATTCTTTCAGTCCTCCTGTGGGATATTCGTGTAAAGGCTAGTGACATCCATTGAGACTAGAAAAGCGTTTCTAGGCACCCTAGTGCTTTCAATAAACCTTATGAAATGTGTCGTATCTTTAAGAAACGAGTCCTTTATTTTTGCTATTGGCTGAAGTAGTTTGTCTACGAATGATGATAGGCTCTCTTTTGGGCCATCACACCCAGATATGATAGGTCTTGACTTTCGACTAATGTCGGTTTGTTAATTTTTGTGAGGGTATAAAACACTGGGCTTCGAGGCGGATTTGGTGTTAGGTTAAACCATTTAACCGTCATTTCGTCTATGCACCCTGCTTGATGAAGGGCATTAATGAGGTGTTTAACTCTCTGGGATGTGTCTCTAACCATTGGTTCGTCTAGTGGCTGACAGTTATTTCTATCATCCAATTGTTTCTGTCCGTCATTGATTTTGTTTTCTCCGTTCATAACGACGGTTGTTCTGCCTTTATCTGCTCTTTTGAGAATAATTTCTTTGTTGTTAACGTTAATAAGCTCCTTGAGAGCTCTTCGCTGCACAGACCTCAAACACCTCAACCAGGCTTTGGCTCTATAAAAAATTACATTATTACAAAAATTCACCCCCCATTTCAAAATCCTGGATCCGCGCCTGTATAATCCCTAAAACAAAAGTGACAGACTTAGATCAAATTTGACAGTAAACAATAAATTAGTAAGTAACTTAATTCTGGAAAGAAGTAATTTCTTCCACTCATTCGGATACAACTGCCAACGATCATGGCTGGCGATCACCAAAATCCTTCTGTACGTATTTAAATCTTTAGGAAACAATTTCTCTGAAACGTTAATTTTCAACGGAAACGTCTGCGCTTAATCCAAAACGGATTGAACATGAACTTAGAAACTTTTACCGAAGCAACTGTCTCGGCTGCCTCTGAAGTGGCTATGGGTCTCGGAGGACACATGAGGATTTTTATCAAAAATGTTTTTTGATAACACAAGTAAATTGGTTGAATTTGTGAGTGATTTAAGGTACATTTGGGAGAATGTATAAACGTTGACTTCATGACGCAATTTACGGGTAACTTCATTGGTGTGGGTGAATCCATAGGGTGGCTCATAGGGTAGTGATGGTAGCCATAATTATGGTTATCAATCCATATGGTAATTAGGATAATTCATTGGATTATGGGTGTCTTTTGGGGATGAATTTGTGGGATGTGCATGGGTGAATTCATGAATATGACTAAAGTAATGAGTTGTGCAAATTCATGGGTGCGATAATGAGGTGGATCAGGGATCATGAGATATGGGTGTATTCATGGTTATAAGTGTAGTTATGGGTTGGATGAATAAATGGGATATGAAATACTTATACGAGTACATAATGTTTGTGACGCACTCACTTTTGTGAATCCACCCAATCATCCTGGTCGTATAGGAGTTATATGCTACTTATATAGCAAAACAACTAAGGAATGACAGATAACCAATCAAAAGCTGACGACTTAATTTTCCAAGAACAATCAGAAGAAAGGACATCAGACTTAAATTAATGTACAAAACTTGACGAAATTGTTAAATAAATTCACAATCTAACTTAAACTGAAAGGTCATAATTGTTGAGCACATTCAACGTATTTATTGTTCCTAAGCTAGGTTTTCCCTCCCCTCAATGAAAAAAGACTTTTGGTTGAGCAAGCTATAGGATGCAACACGTTAAAACTATTTTGAATACTTATTTGGTGTTCCTTTACCAAGCCAAAACAACATCGCTAGATACGTAACACTTAGTAATGTAAGTCTAAATTCTGCATGTCGTTCTTTTTCGCAGTCTAGAAATACCTTTAATCACGTGGCATAAGAATGACATAGAGTTAGACCCCATCCGTGACCCGAAGTACTCTTATCCGAATGGCGGCAGATCACACCATAAACTTGTCATTAATGACGCGGAGATCAAAGATTCTGACTGGTACAGATGCATCGCCACGACAAGGTCCGCTGTGATCACCTCACCACAGGCTCAGCTTATTGTTAAACATAAACCAGGTATGACGAATGGGTACCTTTGGCCCGGTTCTGGCGCCGAACCTGTAGTTTGACAGTGGTATGGAGACAGAAACTGGGAGTAAATCAAATAATGACAAACTCAATGAGCATTTCTTGGAGTTATTCCTGATTGGACAAGTTGAAAGCTGCACGACGTTGAACCGGTTTTAAATCAAACAGGAAGCTGTAGACAGCTTGTACTCGGGGAACCTTTAACATTGGTACTTGTAGGTTGTAGTTAGGTTCAAGCAAAGGGCGAAAGCGGCTACATGATGGCAAAGAGTGGCATAAGATGTTAGCGCGGTAGTATTGTAATGTTAGCTAAAGCGTAGGGTTATTTGAGAACTGGAGAGACTTGTGATTTAGGTCTCCATTCAGGTACATTAATATTGATACCATTCTTTTGCATTTCAGTTGTTCCGTGGTTTCAGCCCGGATTCCCCTCACTAATCCAATCTTTTGCCGGCACGGATCTGGCAATAGACTGCCGTGCATTGGCTGGAGATGTCACGTGGTATAAGAATGCTATCAGCGTTCGGTCTTTACCAAACCCCAGAATGTCTGTTTCAGCCAATGGGAGCCTCTTAATACAGAATGCATCTCATGTCGATGACGGGTTCTACCAAGCCTTTGCGAGGACATCAGTGGATGAAGTCTGCTCGCCTCCTATAACACTTGACATATTAGGTTGGTATATTGTTCTCACTATGACAGCGTCACTCGACAACAGAGTCGTGTTCGATGATTGAACACATCTGACCAATTAGTACAAATGCACGAAAGAAAACCGTTTTATCATCATTAAAAACACGCATAATTATACTGTAGAACAGTAAATACCAAAACGCTGGCGTTTTCTGTGCTATTAGAAAAATTCCCTCCTGTTGACATAGCGTGAGCTCCAAGTAACTCTTGGATGACTCTTCTTGTTTTCTGAAACTTGAAATAAGTGTCTTTGGGTAAGGATGCTATTTTTAAGTTCGTCTTTCGTGTCCCAGGAAAATAAAAATGTCAAACTAATTATGGTTTGTTCTTCCCTGTGGCAGGGGGGCATTTCGTGTACTGTACGTGAAACGTACCCCATGACATAGCACTCATTAAGGAATTTCTAAGCCAATCATGGAGTCCAGTGCACAAGCACCGTAAAAGCATCATTTGATTAAGGCGGTGGTTTAACCCATTTGCTACTGAATTTTTTGTACGAAAACTTAATTCAACATATAATTTATTACAGAGTGGGCTCCTCTGACAACCTTAGCTCCTGTGACATCATCCCCCACTAGACGTTTATCTACAGAAGTATCAAGTGGAGTTCCTACACAGTACACCACAGACAATCGAGTGCCACACCAGCCTTCACTGTCAAGCTTTCTGTACCGAAAGCAAACTACCAAGGGTTCAGCCATGCCCCTTGAAACGGAAAATAAAGGTGCTAATAAATCAGTATTTCTTTACGGTTGTCAAGTCAATTAAAACGACCATAATATGTGATTAAGTAATAAATGATCTATTTAACGATAAGATTATGCCGTAAGATACAAGTGGGATAAAGCATTTGAACATTAAAATAAATATTTCATATTATATTAGGGAAGTGAAAGATGAAAACCGTGTGATAGATCTCCGTTTGCCCCTGTTCCTTTCCTCTATTTTGTCAATCATTAGCAATAATTTCTATCTTTCTTTCACCAGATGCTCATCCGTGTTTAATAAACTTTCGTTTGCGTGAATATTTTTTTCAGGTAAAATGATGCTAATTTATGGGACAGTAGCAGGAAGTGTTTTGCTTTTGCTGCTTGTTGTACTTGCGATGTTCTGCTACAAAAGACAAACCAGACGAAGGTGAAGATCTTAATACGACTGACGTTGTTTTGAAATACAAGTTTTAGTTTTAATATGCTGACATTTCAGATTTTATTTTATTCCATTTTCACGTGAACGTGTTATATTCGCACCTTTATTGGAAATTCGGAGGACGAAGCAGCCCTACAGATGGGACTCCGTGGAGATAATTATTATTTCTCCGAGGTTTATCGGGCGCGCGGGAAGTAGTTGAATTTTAGCGGGCCGTACAGTGAAATACAGCCCGGAAAATTGACCAATCACACCACACGTACTAATTGAGAGATAGAATAAAACTTATCCATTTACTTATTTCTATTTACAGACTAAGGAAAGGAAGCATAAGGCTGAAATCCCATCCCGACAGCCATTCTGAACAGTTTGAAATGAAACCAGTTGAAGCCAGGTGCTTATTACTGAATTCATAGACGTTAACTCCTTTGTAAATAAATCCTTTGTTTCATTGTTACTTGTCACTGTTGTAAGGAAATTTTCCCTGATGTGAATATAATTCACCTTACACGCTTTCTTTTTCTTTCCTACAGACCAATGTCTTCTCCTCCAAGACCGATCACAGGTATAAAAACCACAGGATCCCAACATTTGCTTTCGTTTCTTCGTCATTAGAAATTTATGAGTACACTATATTTCCACGAAAAAAGGCGTTCTGGGTGCTTATTTTTTACCTTTTAACAATTACAAACTGGCTTAAATTTTGGACAATGTATCGGTGCGTAAACGATTAAACTTTTATTACTATTGGAGAAAAAGTTTAGTTGGTCATTTCAATTTTCAAGACACCGGCGGCTGTTTTCCATTTATAAGAGGCTTTGTTTAGATCTTTGGGGGCCGAGAAGCGGGACAGGGCAGCGATGGAACTAAAACTAGCGTATTTAAACATGTTTACGGCTTTAATTTTCCCAAATCCACCATTTTGTTATTGCCTCGAAGGTTTTAAACCCTTAGGCGGCATCATTGAAGCCCCCGCTTAAACGCATAGTAGGTCGAAGATGGAAAAAGTCTTGTTTTGACCGAAGTCAGCGCCCGTTGTTGTGCAGGGTAATGCATTCAACCAGTAAACGTGTATTTTCGCGTAATCATGACACATAAGGATAAAAATTAGCGAAATTATACAAGGTTTCGTTTATTTAGTATATGTATTAAAGTAACATATTCAGTTTATTTCCTCACTTGAAAATAATATGATGATATCGAAACGTTTGTAATTTCGCTAATTTTTATTCTCAAATGTTTATCTGAAACTATAATGATTAAGTACTCCTCGTGTTATTGACATTAAAGGAATTATTTACTTACTTTACTGATTGCAATCATAGATCATGATTGCAATCATAAATGAACCTTGGGTATCCGAAAGTATCCATGTATTTTCACGAATTAAAAACTTTTTGAAAGTATTAAGATTTAGTCAGATTTAGAACTGTTCACGGCTAAACGAATTAATCTTTGTAAACCTTTGTGGCGTGCACTATGCTTTCTGCACCTCATATTTTAGATCTTTTGATGATTTATGAATGAGCCCTTTGTAACAGTTTTTTTTACAACAAATGTGAACAAGCTTTTTGCAAGATCGCATACTTTTTATTTTGGCTAGCTCACCTTGTTTCAGAACGCGCTAAGGTAGTACGATGGCCACTTTGTATAAAGATTGGTGTTATTGTAGCTATCAGCGATTGAACTGTGCTCAGGGAGACAAAGTGAAGAAAATCTCGGATCATCAGTTGGTTGTCTCGTTAACTTCCCTTTAAGGCTCCTAGGCCATCGTTTATTTTGTTTGACTTCAATTTAAGGCTTTTCAAACACTAACTGAAGTTATTGCTAGGCTCTCAAACCATCAACTGTCGAATTTGGATTGCTATTTTAAGACCCTCAATCGACCTCAAGTTATCATTTTGTAACGTAACTTCTTCTCCTAAGGCTGTCAAATTTAACTTTAGAGCCATCAAACCATGATTTATTTCGTTTCATTTCTTAAGACTATCAGACCATCAATTGTCTTGTCTATTATTTTGAAGGCCATTAACATTAAACTCATCAGTTATATCGTTTCATATCAATTGTCTCCTTTAACTTCTCGTTAAGACTCCTAGACTATCACTTGGTCATCTCATTTCAAATGAATCTATTCATTTAGGTTCTGTTTATTTTTAGTGCGCAGATTTGGCAACTCTGGATCAATTCAGGATTTGCTGCAGAGTCGCAAACCAAACCTTCACCGAGTATCGCTACACTCCACTGACAACAACAGGTTCATTGGGGCAACTGAAAGTGAGGACCATCCTTCTGCTCATTTGAATCCGGCATTGATCAATGGTGAGCAAACAAGGTTGTATTTGTTCTAAACTGCCTTGCAAATTTGAGACATTCTGATTAGTTTTGGCCGAATTTGCAAATGAGTGTCATAAATATGTACAAGCAAGTCAGAATTGGTTTTGGTTTTACATCTCATTGGTTGAGAATGTGGAGCCAGTTTCGCTGACCAATCACAGAGCGAAGAAAACCGAAACCAAAGCAAACGACAATTACTTTCAACACTCAATTTAAAACTGCTCTAATAAAACTTTTTTGGTTCTGTTTATTTCAGGACTTACAATTATTTCTCCACCAACGCATGGAACAAATGACGCCCTTCAAGAATATCTCTTTCCCAGTTTTGAACTGGAACAAAGTCCAACACTTACCAATAGCGAATCAGAGGATTTAAATGACAGTGGTATGGAAGAGGAGATTTCTGGCAACACCCAGAAATTGGGGATTCCGATTGAGTCAATCGCAAAGAATTGCATAAAAGAAAACATTTCTTGCCGTCTCGACAACAGAGCTCAAGACAAAAACAATGGCGAAGTGTTAATTGAAGGCCGGGGAACAGAGCCTCTCTATCATGTTTTGGAGCGACCTGGAGACGGTCGGAGAAAACAGGGAGAGACTGAAGACGACAAAGGCGAAGCAGGGAATTTTTATCAGTCACTGAGGCAAAGTTACCAGGATACGACTGAAGATGAGCACCGGAGAATAAGTGGACACTGTCCGCATGGTTACCTAAAGGAGCTTATTTCATCAAGTACCGAACTGTATCAGTCCTTGACTCCACCCAACCATGACAATGTGTTGAACGACGTGCCCAACTTGAACCAAGACAACAAGGACTCCGCTTCGCCATCTCAAGGAATCTATCAATCACTCAGTCTTAACAGTGAAGGCCAATCTCATTTGCTTTTGAATAATGAGAGGCCACGGTCAATCAGTGGGATTTATCAACCATTAAATAAAACGCCTTTTGCGAGGTGCTGGTCAGCTCCGCAGAAAACCTCCAAATCACAGGTCACGCTTGAGTCCACCAGACCTGCAAACCCACAGGCTGAATCAGAACCCATCTATCAAACGGTAGATGAGCAGGAGCGCTGTCCGCTAAACCTAGATGATCCTGGAAGTTCTATTCCCCACGGACGAAGACGCACTCCTCGGGCAAGTCCTTTGGAGCAGCGAAGAACAATCCAAGAGCCATTATTCATTGCAGTTGACGTGAGACCCTCTCCGCCGAACCGAAGAATATGTCGAAGTGAACACGAACCCAGATACAGTCCATCCCCCTGCCGGAAGAGCTCCCCCACTCCCCACCGTTCTGTCCGGGGCCACCGACGCAACTTCAGCGATGGTGTTCGTGCTGTGTCTTCAATTGTGAACACTGCGGGAAGAGAAGGTACAAGCGCATCTGCTGAGAGACGCGCTCCGAATGCCTTGCCCCGCCATCTTGGTCTTGGACACCGCCGGAACAGGAGCGATGTCGCACTCTGTCCCATTGATCGAAGTGAGGAGAGTGTAACGAGGCGGCTGACCTCCGTCAGTGATAGCGGGCTGCCACGGTCACCGAGTCTTGGATCACTTGCAACTGGTGAATATTCGAGGTCTGCAGTTAGTGATACAACACACTGCTCAGTTCACATCGGGCCGTAATATATGGGCTTCGGATCAGATTTTAAACAAACGGATCCATTAGTTTCGTTCTTCCAATGTGTCTGCAGATGGGACGACAGGGTTTTTATCCCCAAAAAACAGGGAAGTTCGATAGTATAGTTGTTATTTTTCTTGACATTGCGCAAAGCGTCTTTTGCACTTTTTTGTGACTGGTAATAATAATAATAATAATAATAATAATAATAATAATAATAATAATAATAATAATAATAATACGTGAGAGATACAGCTTCTGTAACAGATGAGAATAGATGACACGAATAGATAATTGACTACAAAGTTGGTAGGGAATGCAATTTATTGCTTTTACTTACAGCCTTTCCTAACGGCTACCGTTCACATGTCGCTTGATTATGGGAATGACTAGTAACTCAAACAACGAGCGGTATTTGTTATCTGACGCAATAGTTTGCTATCTTTAGTAGTTTGAGAATAATTCCGAACGATTTTCAAAGTGGGCGTAACTATATCAGGGTAATTGAAGCTGAGAATTTTTCCACAGGTAAATCATTTACTTCCTTTTGCTACATGACACCCAGATTTGATTATAATGAATGATTATGGCAATCTGTTTTCTTTAGAAGAAACCATAATTAAGTAAAGCGAAAAAAGGATTACAAATAATAGTTACACTGTGTGTTCACTAAGTCATTCATTAAAGAAAACTAAAAGGTATGTAAATTGGGCTTTTTTGTATCAAAACCTTAGCTCTTCCCGAAAGCCAAAAAAAGAAGGAATTATGTTGAAAAGAGAGGCGTTGTTAACCGTTTAAAAGTGTTATCACTTGTAAAAGTACAAAAACTTCGACCTCTGACCTTCACATCTTAAGGAAAAGTCTCCTTTGCATAATCACACCTGATCTTTCTGTATGCGAACTCCGCAGAATCGTTTGTATCTCCAGCTTTGTTTTGAGGTGAAGGGATAACCATGGACCTAACAACAGTTGATTTTTTCTCTTAAGATTCACGTACAGAGGGAGAACGTGTACCCCGCGTCTTGTTATGATTTACTACTTAAAAATGGACTGTTTTGCAATTAAACACATCATGGGCGAGATACTGTTCAATGTATCTTCCTCCAATGTGGAAAAGCAAAGGAAACCAGCGAGTGGTCGCTTGTGAATTGGAGATCTAAAAGTTCATTAAATGTTGGTCGCGTGTGTCAGGGCAGCATCATGGCTATTAAAGCTTTGTGTTTGTACCTAAGGAATTATTGTGACACATTTCTTTGATGCGTATTGGATCAGACGGCATGTGCTCTAAGCTGCGGAGCAGGTGAGGACCAAACCGATTCCGCGGCGGCTGAATTTTCATAAGCTTCTGATCTAGCTGGCACAACGAGCCTCGCTGCCGCTGCAGTTAGTGACGCTAAGACGTTGCGAGTCTGCGGTTTTCGGGTTATCATAGCCCGGCCAACTGGCGCTTGCGTTACCACCGGGTAGCCATGGTTTCGCATCATCCGCGTAGTGAATGTGAGGCCTGCCTGCCCCTGTGGAATTAAGTTCCTGTAATAAACCTGTCTGGAGAAGCTTGGCGAAGACACCACAGGATGCTGTAATACAGACGTGCGGCGAGCATGGGACGCCAGTAGACTTGCACGTGGGTAGGGAAAACGGTGCTGAATACCAGGTCGGACTTGACCAGGGAAATTCGCTGGTGGGGGAGGGTAGGGATACCGATTAAAAGCCCTGACAGGGACCCTCCCAGGGATACGACCTCTCGTCTGTTGATGAAACTGATCACGTGGTCTCTTGGGCTGACCATAAGGTTTTTCTTGTAAAGGTTCTGGTGATTTTCCGTCGGCTGCAGGGATACCCTGTGTGTTAATGTCGTAGCTGGGATATTGGTTTGGATTAATAAAGGTGGTTGTGATGAAATACGGTGTCTGGATATTTGATCTATGAGGACCTCCTACAAGAAAAGCACAAAGGGATGCGTGTTAATTCCCAGACCCTACGGCAAAGAGCACTTTGTTTTGTTTGTTTGTTTTTCTTTGTATTACCTCATTTGTTCACTTATATTTGTGCAAATTGGACAAGTTTATAAAATAAGAAAAAAGAAGTTTTTTGAGTGCTTTTTTTGCGTGCTGAGGGTTCATTGTTGAACACTATAAGGGACAAATAATAAGCACACGGCAGCAGTAAAACGTCTGATACATGGGCCACTTGCTGAACTGGATGTCGTACAAACAAAAGGTATAACGTGTGAAAAGCTAAGTAACTGACATACCAACAAAACGCTGCACAGTAGCTGCAGGCTGCTGTGGACTCAATAAATTGTTAGTGTTGACTTGACTTCGCACGGGGATAGCTGGCGGTCGCCTACGCGACGCTGTATCATAAGACTGCAGATGCTGACCAGTTACTGGGTTACCATAAGCTGTTTGCTGGCGTTGCATTGAGCGAGCGTAAGGAGAAACACTCGTTAAATCTGAGGAGAAATAGGGTAAAAAGAAATCGTTTGTTTTCACCCTGAATATTTTTGTTATAGTTTATTTGCTTAACTGGCATGTTGGCGACCTTATTATTTTCGTTTTGATTGCTTGAGTGTTTTTTGGTGCTAGATAGGAAGGGTTGTGCCGCAGCTTTAGAGGTAGGGCTTAATTCTCCTACTTACACGTTGTCTGTGTTGTTGCTGTACGTGGTCCAGTGTAAGCCGAATATGCAACTGTCCTTTGTGGAGCGTAGTAAGCCGTTTGCTGTCCTTGCTGATCTGACGTCGTATAGTGATTAATACTTTGGACACTTAAGCCCGGCACGCGTTTTGCACCTCCCTGGTGATAAATAGGCAAACGCGTTTTCGCCTTGGTTGCTGTTGCTTGATGTTCATTGCTTGAATGCTGATTTGTTATTTGTTTTGACGAGTCACTTGAGTTTGTTTTCTCCTGTTGTTCAGGACCTTCGTTCTTGGTAACTTGGTTTTCAATCAAACCTGTTGAACCTGAATGCTCCTCGGTCGCTGAACCTTCTCCACTTCCGCTGCCGTTGTCCTTTATAGCGGAATCCAGAAAGTTAAACAGCCTTTTGACACCGTCTTTTCTCTTCTTGTGTTCTGGAATTTCAGACTTCTTTGCGTGCAGTTCGTCTGTCACGTAGTCCTTGTCACTGCCTGGAAGAGCATGTATTTGCTCAAAGAGCCACTGCGGTGATGGACTGGCTGAAACTACAACACAATAACATGGTAATAACATAACCTGCAAACAGGTAGTGGATCATTCAAACAATATGACACCAAAATTATGTTAGAAATGTTAACCGGCCAATCAGAACGCGCAGAAACAATATTCACTGGTTTGGTATATACTAACATTCGAAACTAGTGGATATTGTTTTTGCACGTTCTGATTGGCTGGTCAAACTCCCGATAACATTTGCTATTTTTATTCGGTTCGGATAAAAGCAGCACTGAAATGAAAGCAACAAGGGAATCGTACAGAACTGCTTACCACTACAGCAGCAGCAGCACAGGAAAAATGGAATCAACAGGTACATGATGTTTTGTGCGCTTGATAACAGGCCTGCAAGAATGAAACTGAAGTGTAAGTCATAGTAAACTGAAAAGTGGATCATAGATTTTATTAAGAACTGGATCGTTGTATAATGCAATTCGAGCGATTTGATTGGCTTAGCGGTCATGGTATATGAGGCATTATATCATGCTCGAGAAACATGGACCATTAAGTTGTCTTCTAATTGTTCTTGCCAAGCGAAATCAGCAAAATCTAGCAATATTTCTTGATTGCTTTTAATAAAACAATTATTCTACTCACGCTTGTTGAATATGAGATGATAGATAGCCAACTCGGCGCTACGCGCCTCGTTGGCTGTCTGTCTTCTCATATCCAACGCGCGTTCGTGGAATAATTGTTAAATGTAACCAACGGAAATTTGAATTGAGAGACAGTCACATCAGTGAACGTAAGCAATACTATTTCAAACTGATGAAATTGGCAAATTTATTTCTGATGCATTTATGTGTGACTGATTCCAGTGTTAAGGTTGTTTGCAGAGGTCACGTTTGTGTTGTTCCATCTGTGAGTGCTGATGTACTAGACTCCAGTACTTTCTCTGTGCACCTGACAAGCGGGTGTCTGGCATATGAACAACACTTGTAACTGGCATCTTCAATACATTTTCATGTTCTGATGTGATGTGTTTAACTCACTAAGGTATCAGTATGGTGTGAACTGTTTGCCTCTCCATTCTAAAATTTCGGTATTTTAGTTGGCGAGTTACATTATTTTCTCTTCCTATACAATGCACTATGTGTTTTAATAGAAGTACTTTGAGTTATAGAGGACTTGAATAGGGAAATTAGTCTTCAATTACTCCTGGTGTATTAAAGCTTGACAGCCTTATTTTATGCGAACACGATAATGTTCGGTCAGTGGCTTTTTGAACAAAGAAAACGCATTTAAACACAAACACGTATAAGAAAACCAAAGACTGACTCGCGGATCTGTGGCCAAGACTTTTCAGTACTTTCTGCTTAAAAACAACGCTTCCTTCGCAGCTAGTTAATCAGTTCTTTGGGAAATGTGATTTTTACATTCACTTTTAAAGCTGGACAGACGGATACGTTTAGAATTATGAATACACGTGTTGGTGCGTAAAAACTAAACAACGGCTAAAGGACAATTGACGTTAATTTGTCTGAAAGAACGAAACACCTGTACAAGAAAATGGATGTAAACACAGATGCCAACATTTCTTACTTTATGTTACCTTAGGAGATCCTTGGAAAAGAAAACTGGGATTTGAAGTGTTAAACTGCTACCGTTGTGTTACAGTTGTTATGAAATAATAGATTAACAGGATCGATGATATTTTCAAGTATTTCACGGTACTGATCACAGTACCTGAACAACAAATGACAACATTTAAACCCTTGTATCATCTGGTGGCCTGTTTGTTGTACAAATAAAAAAACCTGTTAGTTTTACCTGCCGACAAATAATTATAACCTTATCCTTGGTAAGTATGAGTAAATATACCAATATCCCAGGTTTATATTTCCGAATGCACTTTGAGAAGATCTCTTACTGTGCCGACATCTTTCTCATGAATTGTGGTAAGGTAACTGGCCTCCTTTTCATATATTCTCAATGGCTTGCTTGCCAGTTTTCACAGCTCCACCCAGCAGACTTTACGTCTAGCGCAGAAGCAATGCCGCTAGCCAGACAGACTAACAGAGAAAGAGGAGTGGAGTGGACAGATAAAATATTTCTGTGCTTGTAGCCTATGTGTGAAAGTCCTCTTGCACTTCCTATCTTGCACGTTACTTTGGAATCCAGTGCGGCCATAATGAAGCACTTGACAACAAGACTAAATTCAAGATCTTTTGCACTGGGTTATTTTTATCCCTGATAATACAGGTCAGGCCATTAGAGGGGGATAATCACCTTATTAGGATTTAGTCCATGACATTGCAAAGTATTACTCGTATTTTGATGCTTTTATGTAATCTGGATTGCGTTTAGAAAACGAGAACTCCACTTAGATCTTTCTGAATAATTGCTAAATCGTATTTGTTTGAAAATTCATATCAAATGGAATTCCTGTAAACTGAAGGTGTTCATCTTTCATGTGATCTCGTTACTCAGTAGTTCTGCTTCATGGATAAATTAATTTGTTGACTATATTAACAATCCTCACAGCCGCCCTCGTATCATGTGTCTGCAGTAGAGGTGAACCACGCCCTTTCTATAATCGTCGCTTGCCGCGGTGGAGAAGCAATGCCAAAATCATTTGTGCGTTTCGTGGTTCAAACGTTTCTACTGAAAACAGAACGAGTTGACGATATATCGTAAAGTAGGTTACACAAATTATTTTGTCACTTATCGTCCGGTTCCACTTGGATAACATCTTTTACCGGTACCGGTAAAACAATTGTTGGCAATTTACAGGTGTCCCAAAGCAAACAGTCTGTCTGAACCTCGCATTTTTATTGACAAAATACAAACGATTCTAGTTGGCGAGTATGTAACAATGAACTTTAACAGTAACTTCAGGTCAGCAAATTCAGAAATAACCTCAGATCTCTTCAAGCTCTTGGCACCGAGGAAGTCTGGAAACTACTGGAAGTACACTTGAACACGCATGTGCACTTTATCAAGCAGTTGGCTTGTCACTTACGCTGGCCAAAGTTAGGCACATGTTACAGGTAAAATGTATGGGACAGAACCTCGGTAAAACGAAGAAATCCCCGTTATAACAAACACAACCCGGAAGCCCAAACGTAAAATCTAACCTGATATATCAAATAAAATGTCATCACGCAACAAAAGATGAATGCGAAACACACCGGTAAAAGCGATGAAAATCTTTTAATCCTGTAAGAAAAGAAAAACTTCTCAGTCAACAGCTCATTACACATATAGGGTAAGGTATTATCTGTACAGTTTTCCAGTGCCGTAGCTATGTACAGTGTATTGTAGCTTCATACAGACATTTAGAGCACAAACATTATTTAATTCTTCAGCTCCAGAAATGCTGGATAGTGTAACGTAACACCATTAAAAACAATTGTTATACCTCGATATAACGAACATTGTGGTTGCTTTATTTTTTTGACAGATTGGTGATAGCAAGGTTTTCGACAACGAACCCTCTGAGTCGGTTATGGGATTAACCAACTACAATATTTGACTTGATAGTGCTTGTTTCTCTACATGATTCCTTTGAACCAAAGGATTTAAAAGGGCACATCGTAACATAATTAAATTTCGACTCGAAACTCCTCCGTATAAAGCAGTTTCAAAAGGAACTAATCTTAAACTCACTGAATACCCAAGCATCATTCAATGCATTTGCGACGCATTGAACGCATCTTTCAAAGTTGACTGATGAAAAAGTGCCTTTTATTCTCTGAAGGCATCATTTGAAAACAAACAAACAAAAAACAAATCAAAAACAAACAAACAACATAGTTCATAAAGGTGTTCACACCTCGACTTTATTTACTACAAGAAATTAATGCACTTACTCACACAAGGCCACAATGGTGATTGCAAAATATCGTAACTCCTTTATTTACAGTGAGCGTTTTTAAATTTGCTTGTTTAACAAGCTGTTCTTCGTTTCCTTCATAAATTCGCCGAATTCAGTTTCACCCCAAAGAATATACGTTAATCTAGTACAAAACAACTAAGTCTTCGGGGAAAAAAGTATTTTCTGAGATAACGAGTGGTATGCATATTGGATTTATTCTACATAAAAAAAAACAAAAAACGATTGTACTCATGCCACTAGTTTACAAAAGATGAAACTTTTATCACTGACACCCCAGTGGGCACAGGACATTCTGTGAGAAAGACTGGTGCCGATCGCAGGCCCGCAATGGAACAGACCAAAATTTATCTGACATTGTCATAAAGTATTTCCTGACGACACCGGACGGCATTTCCAAGCTCTCTCTTGCGCGCCTAAGGAGGGTTAGGAAGACAAGACATCTGATAATTCAGATTGAACACTCTGTGACAGGTTTTAAATAAATAGCTTTTAGCGCCAAATAACTTGACTTAAATAAGTCATAAACTGAGTTTAAATAGCTGCGATTTCAGATATTCGCTCCTTTTATATCCCTCCTTCAAGGCTTGTAATCTAAAAATCAAACCCTCGAAGGAGCGTTTGATAAGACATCCAGCACGTTTAACTTATCAACAACAACAAAGCTGCTAAGCGCCGAATTATTTTACATTTTTTCCGATTTTTGATGTTCTTGTATTTTCGTCTTGTTTATATATGTGATACTGTATCAAGGACACTACATTATGTACAAAATATTTTCTCTATAAAAAGTACCGTAAATTTACACTGTAAGTGTTGAAACATTTCAACATCTATATCAATGTTCTCCATTTTAGTTCCTTTTGTCCTTGACGCAAAAATTAAAGCCATTTCAAAAACTACATGGCGCTTATATTATAAATAAAACAGGCAGAGATCCTTCACGAGACCAAAAATCGGTTGTTCTTGTTGTACATGGATCTCCGTTGACCTTCATTGGCGGCTGCATTGGCAACCTTCGTTCGAGCCTCTGAACCTCCACTATCCAACATGCGCTTCATACTGACTTCTGCCTCCTTCTCGCGTTTTAATACCTCCAAGTCCCTCGCAGCTTTCTGCGGTGAGAAAATACCATCGAATTATGATCTAATAATAAAATATTGACTGAAGAAAATAAAGCGCGCTTTGAGGCACCACTATTCCAAAACAGATATCAAACTGGAAACTTGCTACTCTGTTGGCCAGGACGTATACGTACTTGTGATACCAGCTCACTTTGAACAAGCTCCAAATTACGCGAAAGCTGGCGAGAAATTATTATCGTTTTATCATCCAACAAAGCGGTGAAGGCTACAATGACGGAAGTAGGTTTTTCTACAAACTGAGACGTACTTTTGTCCTCTTACCATCACTAGTCAGTGTACGCAATTAATACTGACTTAGCATTTCCAAACGTGTTCTTAAAAAAATGTTCAGCAATTCTTCATTTGTCACTATTAAGCCGCCGTTACACGTTGAAACTTTTAGCTGAAACTTGTTTGCAACGGCGCTGCGAAGCAAGTTTCAGCAGGCGTTGCGCCGTTTAACATGGTCGGTTTCGTGAAACTTTTTCGAACTTCCGTTGCGAGACAAGTTTCACGAAAAGTAGAACCGCTTTCTACTTCTGCAACGGCTCGCAGCAGTCTCAGTGGTGAAAAAACAAGAGTTTCACCGTGTAACACCACTTCGTGAAACTGGTCTCGTTTGCCGTTGCACACAAGTTTCAGCTAAAAGTTTCAACGTGTAACGGCGGCTTTAAATAAATGTGCATCAATTTTTATACAAAAAAAGCGGCGAGGAAGCTCAGATAGAAACCATGCCGCTTATAGGAATCTGGGAACTATTGACTCTGGAAAATGCATGCTTCTGACGTGACCAGATAACTGCGAAGTTAAAAGCGCTGTTACCCGGATACACTCGATTGCAAATACGTTGACAACTAAAAAGCACAAACCATGAACGATGAGACCCAACGGACTGGTGGGTAGTGTTTAAAAATTGGCCCTTGTTGGCCAACTTGACACTTTAGGAAAGCTTGAACAGTTTCCATCATTCTCCACGTGCAACTAATTTTGGTTATCAACCGTCGCACCACAGGCAGCCCAAGCTCAATATCAGAGAACCGTTGAATTATAACGATTTGTATGGGAATACAACGGATTTGTGTAAAATGGCAGAAACTAACATCGTTTTCTCAATAAAATCAACTTACCCTGTTTCTACTTGTATTCTTTGTCATTTACCGGCTTTTCAAGCCGATTCGAAGCGATTTCGGTGAGTTAGCGTCATTCGGGTTTCTACTGCTAAGTGTAACGAAAGGCCGAACAGTATTTCAGCCATGCCCGAAGCACGAAACGGAATGAATCCGTTGAAATCATCCCTAGCGTCCCAATTCCTTTATAGAATCAAAGTAGAGATGCATATCTATCCTGCCAGTGCAACTTCGACTCAATTGAAGCCGTATCACGTTTGCTAGAAAGATTTTCTTTCAAGTCAGCTCGCTTCTGAGATTTCGAAAGATGCGCGGCCAGAACGCCATGGACACATTGAACGTTCGAACAGCACGCTGGGTAACAAAGGTTCCCTGGCACGGGGGGAACAGCGGCCAGCATGCAGTTGTCCACAGGCAAACAGATTTGTTCCCGGGGCCTTCTCGTGTCCTTTTTGTCAAGACCGTCGAAAGACCATTGTTTCCATCGACAATCAAAATTACTACCAGACTATTCAACCTAAATTTCCCGTACAGAATCACATATATGGACAACATGTCCTTTTTCCCAGAAATTTGGAAATTCCTCGAATTTTCCATTCCATTGGTCATGCCATTTCGCCGAATGCCCAGGGCCCGGTTGTTCGAAAGCCGATGAACGTTAATCCGCGATTAAAAATTAACGGAAGGTTTTCTGCTCGCTCGTTAAAATTGTTTTTTAACTCTAATTTTAAGCCAGTGGTAAAGAAAAGTCAACGTCAAAACCTCGGGACAAAAATCTTTTTGAAAAATCTTTATTGTTATGTAATTAAACTCTTTCCAGCAAACGTGATACGGCTTCAATTGAGTCGGGGTTGCACTGGCAGGATAGATATGCATCTCTACTTTGATTCTATACAGGAATTGGGACACTAGAGATGATTTCAACGGATTTATTCCGTTTCGTGCTTCGGGCATGGCTGAAATACTGTTCGGCCTCGCGTTACACTTAACAGTGGAATCCCGAATGACGCTAACTCGCCGAAATCGCTTCGAATCGGCTTCAAAAGCTGATAAATGACGAAGAATACAAGTAGAAACAGGGTAAGTTGATTTTATTGAGAAAACGATGTTGGTTTCTGCCATTTACACAAATCCGTTGCATTCCCATACAAATCCTTATAATTCAACGGTTCTCTGATATTGAGCTTGGGCTGCCTGTGGTCGCACGAGAATAGAATATTATGCAAATAAATTTAGTACACTTACACCCATAAAGCCATTGGGTCTCATCTCAAATTCACAATTTTAAATTTTATGGTTACCGTAAATTGTATCCGCAGTAAGGTCTATTTGAATAAATTGGTTTATTTGATAAACAAAATTGTATACCTTGTAGTTAGCTATGAAGTCAATGAACGTCTTGAAGAAGTCTGAAGGTTCAACCACCTTGGGATTTTCACCAAACAGGACACACACTTGCGCGTACACCTCCTCCATCTTTCGGTAGCGCTCCGTGACACGCTGGACTTTCTTGAATGCCGCATTATAAAATGTCTGAATGAAACATGCACGTCAAGGAAATAAAACCAACCACACGTTACAGTTATCAACTGAAAACTTGGAGGAAAAACCTTCCCAAAAGTTAGCAACGTTTATGAATAAAACTACATCACGCACTCCCACTTAAACAAAGCAGTACTTAAGAACAATCACGAACAGCCAACAAATTTACCTCGACGATCACATTTCTGACAATAAACATTCTGCTGTCTTCAGATATTTACTTACTGTGGTAATTGTTTGATGCCTCCTTGCAGAAGTCAGAATAACGGAAAATATCGTAACGAAAGGTCGCAACCAATTTGGACATTAAGAGTCGAGCAAGTCTAGAGAAACGTAAATTGAAATGGGGATTCAGTATCAGCTTCAATACGCTCTATAACGTCTGTAATAGTTCCTGGTTTGTCCTGGCTGGTACGACACTGATCCACTAAACAACGAGAAGTCTCCTATTTCTCTCAAGGATAGTGAAGCGGGTAAAATATTCTACTATCTTTGAGACAAATAACACGCTGCTCCTCGTCTTCTGATCCTTTTGTTCATGACTTCAATACTCTCACTGAAACCTCCCCACGATGCACCTCTCTACAGCCAAGAGTGGCTGATGTATTTTGCATTATGTTGCATATCCAGGAAGAATTGGTTGAAGGATACAAAGATAATGAAATTGTCTGGTTGTTTGTCTCTCTCACTCTTGGTCAAGTCCAGGCCTTTCCTTAATCCCTGTACATCAGCTGCTAACGTCTGCAAGGAGACTGGGGAAGAATGTCATTTGAGGATGAGTCAATCAACAGGCTTGCTGAGGTTTGCTCGGTTAAAAGCCGGGCTCTAGCTAAGCACCCCTCCCCTGCACTCGACTACCAGCCGCTATTCGGAGTGATGAGCCCGATCTAGTCCCAGGGGAGCGGAGGAAGTAGGGGTTATTCCTCCCCCACCCTCGAAAGCCGGTCTCAGGGTACTTTCCATACCAACATGTTGAACTTAATTTGACTCAGTTTACTATCGCTAGTCCACTATTGACAAGAACATAGGCGATCCTACTCTGTGACATTTTATTTGCCAAGTATTCCGAGCAACAAACGGAGGCCAGCAAGATTCCATTCCGATTCTCCTACCACGCATGTAGAAAAAGTAAAATACGTTGCTTAGCCAAGCTAGTGTACACGACCTTTACTAAAATACACTCTTTTCTCATATAAGAACGTCTAATTTTGGGGCTGAGGCTGAATGTTCTTTTTTTTTTTTTGCGATTTGAGCCTGAAAAGTTCTTAAGATGTTCTTAAAATTGTGTGGTATAGTATTTCAATAAATCAATGCGGACGTGACCAGGAAATCTATCAAAGTGCATTGTTTGCTGTGATGTGATATCAAGTTGCTTGTCACATGTTTGTGAGGCTTGCTTTGATGCCGAGAGTACAAACTGAGTTATTCTTCAGAGTATCATGCAATAAGAAAACCACATTGTTAATGTTAAAAAACGTCCCAAAGTATTTCAATTAATTGTCCTGTTCGACTACAGTTTTACATTTCTTTTACCTTTACCCCAACAACAACAACAACAACAACAAACAAATGATCAAGCTAAAGATTCTTATCGGACTCTCAGCCTGGGTGTGTTCTTAGTGTGTTCTTAAAAATTTGCTTAATCTCAGCCTCAACGTTCTTATAAAAAAGGTTCTTATAAAAAGAGGGTGTACAGTAATCACAAATGAAGTTAAATTCCCATCTGGAGGCCGGGAAGCAGACCAGCTGGCTTCTGTGATGTGGAACAGGAATTTTTTAAATTGGACAACTCTGTAAAGGTGGCAAAGAAACGGTAAAATTTGGGAGAATTGAGACGGATAGATACCGAGCAGAGCTTTATTGAAGCAACTCTTAGTGAGGCACTAGGAACTGCAAATGAAAACTAAGAGACAATGCTTGACGGTGGCAATCTTTTTACCGCAAAAGATTCAAGATTCAGTAAGTATAGGGTATCCATCGCACTTGTGAAGCCAATAAACCCACAATTGCTTGCTGATACCAGAAATAAATTTCTATTACAACTGAGATTAAAACAAGCTATCCATGAAACGCTTGTGCACAGTTTATTTGTAATTTGAGAACAAGTCCAGTACAATGTTTACCTGTAGTTGCTCCGTCAAGGTAGAGTTCCTCGGCGAAGTCCTGGAGATCAGGGAACTTTCTCTGTACAACATCCACGATGTAACTGAGGAAGGTCTGTTTTCTGTCTGTAGTCCGAGTGTCTTCCAACTGGAAATAAGAAATGATTGGTTCAATCAGTTGTCAGGACAGCATGGTCAAGTCTAATCCAGTTCCTTTACTTGCCAGCTGAAACTGAGAACATTTGAGAGGAGCCCGGGGGGGTACTCAAAAAAAAATTGGGTAGGGGTGTGCGGCCCGCTTCCCAAAACCCTTACCCTATTTATGACCAAAATCTGCGATTTTCCCTACCCTATTTATGACCTGAAGTAGCTTCTTCTAAAAAAAAAACGAGCCCAGGACTACAGTGCAAAAATCTATACCCTATTTATTACCAAAATGACGGCAAAATGGCTAAAATCGATACCCCATTTATGACTAAAACAGTCGAAAAACCATACCCTTTGGCGCCGCACATACCTATATAGCCCATATAAGGGAGTACCCCCCCCCCCCCCCCCCCGCCCGGGGAGAGGAGCTACACCGGGCTACGCTAACCTACAACGCTGCAGTTTTCCAACCCTTCAAAGCTTGGGGAATCATTCAATTGTTTTCCTTTGAAAAATGGTACAAGCACTGACATACTTTACAAGTTCGCTCTCGCCATCAAACATTCCTGCCATCACACCACTTTTAAACAGACAAGTTGATGAAAAATGAGTTCAAATCTTACCTTGTTAAGGGATTCCAGCTTAAATCCATACGCAAGTCCCCTTCTACTGCTATTCATGTAGTTTCCATATATCAATATAATCTAGAAAATGAGGGGAAGGGTAGACTTTTACAACGTTACCAAGAGGTGATGTGCGTACTGTCTTCTTTCTGTTGTTGTATGTTTTTTGTATAATGGTGAGCACTCGGAATTTCTTTTTCCGAGTTTGCCTGTGTCATTACTGAATAATACATCATTCTCATCAGTGTAGTTCGCGGCAGGAAAACCAGACAGAACGACAAAGCGTTACCTTGAACAATTTTTTGAGTTTCGCGCTGTTGACGATGGATGTCGCTGCTCTCAGCACAGCATCCACTTGCTGAAAACAAACGACAAATATGAAAAACACTTCTAACACCATTAGATAAGAAACCCCATACAAAATAAATCTAAACTGTTACGAATGAAATTCATATCACTGCCGAAAACTACAGCTATGGTGAACCACTCCAGTTTTCGCCTACGAATTTAAATGGGAAAAGTCAAAATGCGTACGTGGATTCTTTTCTAAACTCACAGAAATTATTTTAAATCATTTCTTGATTGCCTAAATAGAAACCTATTCTATGAAAATGTTTGTTCATATTCTATGGATACACTATTTTTGCTCTGCCATTACTGTCATGTTAACCCAGTTCCCGGATATATACTGGAAGCTACTGCAGAAATACGGGCCAATCGTGTAAGCTCTAAAACCATATTCAGGTTACCATATTCAATTGTTCGACAGCTGTTATTACACTCTGAGATGTTGGTGTCAGAAATGAACAAACGCCCTGTCTCCAATAAATATCCTCTGTTTAACTCCCAAAATGAAATAACCATCCCGGTTGGTTAATTGACCAATTCCTTTACACAAGCATTTATGCTTTAAATCACCATAATAACTAACACAAATAATATACAAACGAAACCTACCGGCATTACAGTCCGCATGAGCTCATCAAACACACCAATAAAGGCCATCACGCTTAGTTTAGCCTCGTACCGCTCCACTTTTGCAATCTGTGTAAGCACAACCATTGTCAGCAAGGACGTGACCAAATATTATCACACGAAACACAATAAAATCACAGTGAATAAACTTTAGATGCATGCATGATTATGTTATTACTTCAAACAGAAACTGCTCAGCCTCAGCCAGCTTTGAGAACTCATTCGCATGTTGAGCCAGACCTGCCAGCTGCAATGGAAACACAAACAGAGCATAAGAACGGGACAAACCATCTGGAACAGGGTAACCACACGGGTAGTAAAGAAAAACAACTGACAAAGACAAATATATTATGAGGTCAGAGAAGAAATTCGACAAGTTACCTATACCCTATTTTGTTAAAAAAAAAAAACACCTCCCCCCCCCCAAAAAAAAAAAGAAAAGAATAACAATACAAAAACGAAAACGAAAAACAAACAAACATATAAGAAAACTACTACAGCGATTTTTTGAACTGAATGAATTTTCGCTTCTCTTCTTATCGTTGCGCACGATAGCATTCCAACGTCGAAACGTATAAAAACGCATAAAAATGATGTCAAGCAATCGCCGGGAAAATAATTTCCTTGGCGTGATTTCTTGCCTCTTCCTTGGTGGGTACAAACTTGAGGAGTAACTCAGCATGTTCGGGTGGCAGTTCCACCAAGTCACACTGATCAATCAGATTTCCGATTGTTTCTGTAGAGTGCTGGATACGGCGGCGGGCAATAACTGACAAGAAAAAATAAAGCACCAATATTTTGGACTGTCACAGCAATTCGTCTTGAATAATTAAAGCAGCTGGATCTTTTTAATCAAATAAAGCCTACAAATAGCGATTTGATAAAAGTAGCTCTCGAAAACCAAAACATATACAGTAGTTATGTCGCGTCATATCTGGCTTGAGTTTGTTGTTGGTTCTCTCGTCCTTGCTCCGAGAGGTTTTTCTCCGGGTACTCCGGTTTTCCCCTCTCCCCAAAATCCAACACTTCTAAATTCCAATTCGATCTGGAATGTTTCCGCAATAAGTGCTCTGCGCTAAAAACCATTGACACTTACATAAGGTGATAAAATATCACGTGACAAAAGGTCCCGATAGATCGCAGGGACCTCATATCCAACGTCGCGATTCAACTGTTGTAAGGGAGAACGACACTTTCATGAGAAGAATTAGAGAGGCTATTGAAATTCACTGCCAGGCTCCGACATTGAATCGCGACGTTGGATATAGACCTTTTTCATAAATGGCGGCCGATAAATTATTCTTTTGTTTTCATGAAAATTAGCCTTACTAGCCTCCTCAGCATGTGCAAAATTCAAAAGAATTTTTGCTCTGAAATGAGGCTAGTAGGGCTAATTAACATATATTGAAAAGAATAATAAATCGGCCGCCATTTATGAAAAAGGTCTATGAGCTCCTGGCGATCTACCGGGACGTTTTGTCACGTGACATTTTACCAACTTTTAAAATCATGTGACAAAACGTCCTACACCACTTGATAAAGATTCCGAGACGGAATCGAAAGCTTGTATTTCAATATAAATTTTCGATCCTGAAAAAGAAACTTTTTTGTTTGATACAACACGACAGGATCAAGGAACAATTTTTTCTCTACAAAAATGTTTTATGGTTTCTGGCAGAAAATTGACGCCGGACGACTCCAGAGTAACTCCAAAAACTTCGACATTTCCCGAGGAAGATTCGAGGATGATGATGATTAATTTATCATACTTAGCCATATAACACCGTGACGAACGAAGAATGTACGCTTGGTATTGGATAACTAAAATTATGGACATTAAAAAACAGATCTAAAAATTACTGCCTATACTGCTTCAAAATTGTTTGATAACACTGCTTGTAGCTCACGTTCAAAGACGAAATGTACTGCCCAAAACACTGGCAGAATATAATTAATGAATAATGATACCTTACCAAGGTTTCTTGCTCTCTTAGGTTCAATAACTGTGATCTGTTCTGCTGCTCGCTTTAAGGCTGTCAAGTGAAAACAACAACAACAAACAATCAGTGAACGAAACAACGGGAAGCGGCTGATTTCTCTGATAGTAGTGGCAATGAGATGAGCATTTCAAACCCAATGATACTCAATTTTTGCAACTAAACACTGGTTCCTAATCTTTTAAAATATTTGTAGAAACGCCTGACAAGCGTCCCGTTCTCATATTATTGAACATCTTTGCACATGTACAGAGATAACTATCGCTACGTGACTCTCCCAGTTTCAACTTCCAAGACAGGATCACAGTAGAAAGAAGAATTAGCCAACAAACACTGCATCGGTATCGCAGAGGTCATCCATCGGTTCGAATCCCATTCAAGCCTGAATTTTTTTCAGTCTTTCTTTTCGAAACTGCTTAAGTTGCGTATATAACTGCGATGTTCATTCTCTTATTCATTCTTTCTTCCGCAGTTCAAATATTTAGATTTTCACATAATCACTTTTAAAGCCAACTAAAAGCTGCGTAAACCAAAGTCTTGAACGAAAGAATCGTTTCACTTGTCTTCTTATTCCTCCTTGTTAAATGGTAAAACTTTCGCTAACTTCAAAATCTGTGCCGCACTTGCCTTGTTCTTTCTTTGCAATAAGATCCTCTGAAGCTTCATTGGCTTTTAACTCAAACTTTTTATCAAAATCAGCAAAGTCCAACGTCTCCATGACTTCTTCATCTCTGATTTCCTGATTAGATGTGAGCAAGCAACATATTGTACTTCAGTTGTCTATTTTATATGACATGTACGGTTGAAACATAGGGGCCCCGAAAACGCTTACAGCAAATCTAAATATTAAGTGCATGGAGCTTTGCAGTGAAAAATGGAAAACGTGATTGGAATGGACGTGCTCAGTTATGTGTTATTCTATAGGTGGTTTGCAACCAATCTCTAGAGATCCAAAAGACAATGGTGTGGCAGCCATGTTGGATGACAGAACCTTTTGTTTTGTCATCCAACATGGCCGCCATACCGTTGTCTTTTTGGATATCCAGGGATTGGTTGCAAACCACCTACAGTGGCAACTGATAAATCAAATCTTTTCTTTTCTTTGCCACTCAAAGTAAAATGAAGGCTTCACAGAGCGATTCTCCAGTGAATTGAAATTTTCTTAGCTTTGTAACTCAATAGTAGTCCTTCTTCTACTATTTACATTTACAATGTAAATGTAAATAGTAGAAGATGGACGTTTTGCGTACAATCGCGTTTGTATGATCTTGCCACGACTGTGTACCTTGAAGAATAAGCTGGCATCTGACTGCGACGATATCGGAGTCCAGTTAAGCATGGGGAGGCGAACTTTATTCGCAGCTACCCTTCGTCTAATAGATGGAGTCCCGTCTGAAAACAATGAAGCCGTATTTGTTATTTACTGATTAATACATCATTCTCATTTATTCACCAGGCTTAGCATATTCCATCACATTATTTACATCGCGCATATGCCACACATTGACATTCCAATCCTAGCAGTATGCAGGATATTTGTCCCATGAACCTAGTTTAATGGCCTTCGCTCCCATGAGTCTCCTGTAGCTCAGTGGTAGAGCATCCGAACTAGTAATCGGAAGGTCTTAGGTTCGACTCCTGATAGAAGCACTCGGATTTTTATTCCGAGTATGCCTGTATCATTTACTGATTAATACATCATTCTCAATGAAGCCGTAAGTAAGCAAATTTCTACATATGGGACACTCTTGAAATTATTTTGTCACCACTTTTAAATAAGAACAATTGGAAAACATTGTAGAATGAATTTATTAGCTGTTCCACTCACTTACCTACACTTGGGGGAGGTGGTGGAGGAGGGACCAGATGGCCTGTGAAAAATATATATTCTAAGTAAAATAAAACCTCGTCAAGTGAATAAACGTGCATAAATGAAACTCGCTATAACCACTGCTTACTAATAGAGCGGTTTTGATTTGAGTGTCGTGTTTGTTTTGTCTTGTTCTACTTCCTAGGCTATTGGTTAGCAAATCTCGCGCCACTTTCTTAACCAATGAGAAGTAAATAAAAACACGTGACTTGCTGGTATGCGTTTTGCCACGAATTCGAATTCTGATTGGTTCATTGCATCTGTCAGAGGTAGTTACCATGGTTTTACCACACTCAATTGAAAACCGCTTTACTGACTTGATACAAGTAACAATGAGAATTCAAGAGATCACACCACACATTGAACGTTTTCTTTTTCTTTTTTTTTTTTTTGTCATGGGAAAATTCCTAGTCAATTTGGGTTTTAGGTCGTTGCTAAATCCCGTAGCTAGTTTGCTAATACGTCGCATTTGAAGTAAATATTAACACATTAATACATCTTCCATACAAGTAAAACAAAACAACAGAAAACATCACATGAGAAGTAAAGAGTAGCACACTGAGCGTCTATGATATTAGTGTAATTGTCCTCTCTTACCGTCTGATCCTGGTGGTGGAGGGGGTGGGGGTGGCGGCGGGGGTGGGGTAGGTGGTGCAGCCACTGCTGCTGCGGCCTCTGTGACACTGGTGATGAGGTCACCTGGTAATTCAACTTGGTCTGCTTCATGTTTGACTTGTTTCTATACAGCAACAACAAATTACCTTCAATCTTAGTACTATTACTATTATTATTATTATTATTGTTATAATTATAATTATTATTATTATTATTATTATTATTATGATTATTATTATTATTATTAGTGTTATTATTATTATTATTATTATTATTATTATTATTATTATTATTATTATTTCACAAGAGAAAACAACAAACAACTTCAGGATGAAAGTGGAAGGAAACTACATGTCATGGAGAGCCAGTTCCCTTACGTATCAGTGATACCAAAGAAAAGAAGCAAGCCTTGGAGATGCGCCCTATTCTTATCCACTAACTTATTGCCATGAAAAAATACCTCAGCGTGAGGATTTTATAAATCTTGTAGTATACCAGGGCCAAGTTCATGAAGCCCTCCTAAGGTAAGATTGGTCTTAGGTATTTGTTTCTAACTATAGAATATTGTTAAGAACAAATACTTAGAATACATCTCAACTAAGGAGGACTTTGTAAATCTTGCCCCAGAGTCGTAATGCATCACTTTTTGATTTCCATACGACTTTTCAGTAGTTCATTTTCAAAACGTGTTTTTCTTTACGAAGGGAGGGTCTTGCTTTCCACGGTATAGGAAGGTCTTTGCTTCTGGATATAAAACATACATTGTCCTGAAGAGCATTGGTTGGTTAAAATCACCTTTTTGAGTATTATTCACTAAACGTATTAAAAGAAGAGAAGTGACCGTGGTTTATTGCTTACCACAACATTTTCCAAGGTTGTCTGTAATTCTGTTGCTCGCAGCCTGTATTCTTCAGATCGCTGATCAAGCTGAATTAAAATCACCAGAGGTTAATACCATAACACATGCAGGTGATCAGAATAAAATAGAAAAGCTGCATATTCAAGAGAAATAAATAAAGCTGTATTTTATCAGCAATAAATCTTGTTTAATTGCCCTCTCACCTCCGTATTTGCTTGTTTGAGCTCGTTGTTCTCTCTCTGCAACTCCTGATTAGAAACAATACAAAAACAACTCAGTGGCAAAGAAAACATTATTTCTTGAATGAACCCAGAGCTGTGCACCATGCAAATTGACAGGTCACCAATGATGATTACTGAAAAATAGTGCATGACAAGCTTTTTAATACTCAGGGTCGGGTAGCAGAGGCTATTATTTTTTAGTAATACCCGTGGAGCCTGCGAGGGTGAGTGGTGCAGCAAAGCTGGGACGGCGAGGCGCAAGATGCTGAGATTCTATTAATCATCAACGTGATTTAATTATCTTCAGTCTTGATTTAGAGAATGGACGTTTGGAGCCAAGGTCGCTTTAAATGAAAAAAAGCAAAGAAACATACAATTTAACTTACCTCAAGTTTTGTTTGCAAAAGATCAACCTACAGAGGAAAAAATCAGTTGAGCAAAAAATTGTACCTACCTCAATAACAAGACGTTACCGCAATGTTTAAAAAATTAAGTTGCTTCAACAATCTTGTAACTGTCACGTAAAAAAGTCTAACTGGGACATCTTGCCTTTTTCCCCTTTTTGCAAGATCAACTACTGATCATAGCTGTTTACCATACCCACTCCAGAAACTGGATATCTGGGATCTGGAACTATGTACGCTTATGTGCTATGATTACAGATTGCTTGGGTGTCAGTAGACTATAGAAAAGTTCCTGCCAGTTTGAAGCATTGAAATTTTGAAATATTTTATCATCAATCAAAGGTATTGTTGCTTTGATAAGTTCAGCTCTCCTATGAAACGTTAATTTTACAGCCTGCTGCACAAGAGCCATTTTATTATAAGCTGGAATGAACAGGGCACCCCTTTGCGTTTTCTCAAGATAGCTTTGCTCCTTGTTCATCTTCCTCGTTGAAAACAACTTTTACTACACAGCAGCTTTTTTCACAGGTCAATTCCCAGCATCAGAACAAACAGCCTGACAAGCTGTTGCAATATTTATTGAGCCATGCTGGGGGAACTGAGCTTGTATTCAGAATTATTACCTAACTGGATCAGAATTAGGAGAGGCACAAATAGACTCCACTAAAATGTCAGAGATTTAATCTATTTATGATTGTATAATTCAGACAGAATAAGTAATTATTTCTTACCTCATCTCTTAGATATTTGGTTCTCTCCCTGAGACTCACAAATTCATCCATGACAGCTTGTACATGAATATAGTTGTCCTGCCAGGTTTTTAAGGATTCCCGCACTGATGCTGCTTCCATGCCTTCCAAAGTCTACAGTAAATAGAGTCAAAGTTTCAAAATCATCTGGCTACAATTTAAAGCAATGAAAAAACTTCACCAAAGAAACTTCAATTCATTAATCAACTTAAGATTACTATCAATGACTAAATGAAAAGGATTCCCAAGGTCGGTAAAAGTGAAGAACAGCTCACCACCACCTAATGTTGGTCAATAAATTATTTTTTGTGTGCTCATGTATAATTCTTTATGAACTTGTTTATTCAAAAATTGATTTTGCACATGCTGCTAAATAAAGGACACAGTATTAGTTTAGACTTAATATTTCATTTGGTGGCTCCTAGAGGAGCCATTTGTTGTTAAACTAGGTGAACTTAGTTGACTGTCGGCCGATAGCTGGCCAAAGGTCAACCGATAGTCGACCGACAGTCGGTGGAGTTGAGCTTTTCTTCACTTTTACCCAAAGGTCAATTAATTTTCTCGGTTTAAATACTCAGTGGCCTTACAGTTTTCCATTTTTGATTGTCTTTACAATAGATACAGAAAAAATACCAATTAATGTTTGCTGGGTTTCAAACTTCATAGTTCATATATGTTCTTGTCTATTATTTGTCTGTTAGTTATTCTGTTTTGATTGTCGGCTCAACTGTACCCTTTCCAGATGTTCCACATCAAAGCCTGCATTTTCGATCTCTTGTTGATGAAACACTTTCTTGTTAAATGTTGGTGTGATGCTAACCAGGGAGTTGAAGAAAAGCAAACAGAGAGTCTGAAAGAGATGCACATTATGTTACATTATGAAGGACAAGCAGCCAGAGAGTGATTGGCATGTCAATGATCTATCTATCTGTCTGTCTGTCAATGTTTATTTTTTAAAAAATATAACATGTAAGCAGTGGCTTGCTTGTCCTGCAAATAGCTACAGCTAATTAATCTAGGCAAAAGAAAAATACTAATGATGAGTACAAACAACTAAGACATTAAGCTAGCTTTACATACTAATACAGATTTAAGGTATTAATTCACGTTAATTGCCTAATACTAAAGAGGAACCCATAATTTATAAGACAGTATAATAATATTAAAAGTTAAAAAAAAAAAAAACAAGTGGAAAGAAAATTGTGACTAACAAGTATAATTATTTAGCTAGGCCAGCATTCGTAATGCACTCTCAAAGAAGCACGCCTTGAGAGGGCTCGTTCTTTACCAGCAAAGGAGTTACATTGTCTTCATAGTTTAAACACACAGATTTCAGTTAATACACAGATTCTACATTGTAGTCCAGACATAATTTCTACATGTATTGTTCTCATCGGACAAAATGCTTCACAAGGTCCAAAATTGGATGGCAATTTTAAGATGATAACAATCATCTGATTTGGTAACTGCCACACAATTTCAAATATTATTTTCTAGACGAGAAAAATGAAGAAAGAATGTCACAGTTTTAGGTCTTTGATGTTGTAATCCAATTATTAAGTCTTAATTGAAAAAAGAAAAAAAGAAGAGTTGATGTGATTATATCCCCCAAGTTTTTTTTTTTTTTTTACCTGGAACTGAGGTGATATGGGTCTCTGGTACATCAAATTCACCAGTGTTTCAAATGGTCGCATCTCTCTTGTTGTTCTTGAGTAGAATCTCACTGCATCAATAACTTTTTCATAATATTCAGCCTGTATGCAGGCTTGTGCTAGCATCTGTAGAAATGATGACCAGAAAAGAAAAAGAAACAATAAAAAGCCTGCACTTTATGGATGTGTTACAACACATTTTGATATGTAAGGAAATCACACCAAGATATATATATATATATATATAACAGCTGTCACGTACAGCTTAAAATTATGTACACACAGGCTGGCATCTGTGAAGAGCTCTCTTACTTGTGGGTAATAATGGAGTGTTTCTTTATAGTTTAAGGCACTTAAGGTGAATAGGATCATCATGATCATCATTTTCCCTTCACAGCTTCTTTGCTCAAGAATTTTACATCCTAAACTGTTGGATAAACTGATGTTAATTAAGCAGCCGTCACGTAGGCGATGCTTTGCTTCTAGTAATGTGCAGTTCCAGAAAAAATCCATACCCACCCCATGGAAATCAGCGGAAATTCCTTAGGGGAGGGGGGTCTTAAAAGTCAAAATTTTAGAAGCAAAGTATGAAGCTAAACTGAAATTTCCTGGGGGGGATGGGGGGTGCAAAACAAAAATCTTCCATGGGGGGAGTATGGATATTTTCTGGAATTGCACATTTATTTACCCCTTCTTTCTTTTTTCTTTTCTTTTCTTTCATTTTCTGTCAGTCACATACCCAGAACTTCTGGTACAGTATGACATTAAGTAACGCGAGGGAAAGTCAAACAACAAAGTCAAAGTCATGTCATCTTTTCGTGACTTATTACCATACTATGTAATCGTTATCATGACGTACTTATTGTACTTAGACAAGCCATTGCAATGGTAACCATAATGTGGTAGACATTGGCGTATTTGACATACCATGCATGCATGACTAAGTTAAGCAAATAATTCTGACTACTGAATACCAGGTTAAACAGCCAATATCATAAAGTTTTTATTCTACATATTGCAAGATTTTAAATATAAACCCCTCTGAAAATCTGTGCATTCAATGCATGCATGGCTGAGTAAAGCAAGGATTCCCTTGAACACCAGTTAAAATATCCCATACCAAATTGGGGTTTGTATTCAACATACTGCCAAAGTTCAATTATAAACTCCTCTGAAAAAGGGAGGTTTTAACTATGGACATCGGGTCCCAAAGTCAATTTTTTCTGTCAGGCACCTGCATGGGCACTAAGCCATGCAAACATTTGTGAATCACCACTACATCTCTCCATAGGAGCTGCTTTTGTACACTGTTGTACACTGGCCCAACCAAGCTCTTTTAACATTGGGTTGATGTGTTCAACCTCCCTTCTTCCAGTCACAAAGACAAAAAAATGGATTTTGGCACATGAAGTTAGATGAGAAGTTCTGCCCCTGAAGAATACCTTCAGTGATGAATGCATGAACTGATTGAGGGTATTAGCAGCACCACAGTAATGTAGCAGATGATGTTGTAGTGGGGGCTTTTAGGGACACTTGTGAGGAAGCCATGGGAAGCTGTTTGTGATCACAACAAGGCATCACGTTTCTTCAGTGGTGTTTCCAGTGTGGGGTAAAGCTTTTAGCGGAGAAACTTCAACTGTGCTTAGAAGAAGTCCTGTTGATAGGCAACTACGCAGCTAAATCGGGCTTGAATGTTCACCCTGACAAGGTGCGTGCCATAATTGAAATGCCACGCCCCAAAAAAGTTCATTGCACTTCAATGGTACAGTTCAGTTCTTGGTTTAATTTCTTCCCACCTGTCAGAAATCTCCCCTCCGCTTCACCAGTTAACTGTGAAGAATGCTGAGTGGATATAGTCAGAATCATAGGAGAAAGTGTGGAATGACATCAAAACAGGATGCCATTACGCAGGCACCATGCAGTCAAGAACTACAGCTTTAAAAAATGATGAGGTTACAATGTAATATGATGCTTTGGATACAGGGTTAGGAGCTGCTCTGCTTAAGCAGCCTGTAAGCCTTGCGTCAAGGGCCCTTACCCAAACTGAGACCAGATACGCTCAAATTGAGAAAGAGCTACTGGCTATTGTGTTCGCTTGCAAGAAGTTTGACAAGTATATTTTTGAGCGCGATGTTGTCCTCATGGAAACAGACCACAAGCCAATCGAGGAAACATTTAAGAAGAGTCTCTGTGATGCACCTGCAAGACTGCAGCCAATGGTTCTATGACTTCAGTGCTACAATCTCGAAGTAAGGTACAAGAAAGGCCCTCTGATATACTTCGCTGATACCCTAAACAGTGCATACCTTCATGGAACGATATCTTCTGAAGAAGTCAAGTCTCCAGAGCTTGTGGACCACATTGAGGCGTTGTGTTTCTCCATCTTGACTGGCACTGATTGAGGGAGAATCCACCAAAGTTCAGGTCTGGAAATCTCTCTGGCAGGTCATCTTGGAAGGCCGGCGAGACAATATCCATGATTGTGATTCTGCCTTTGTCCCTTCTTTCAGTTCTGTAGGGAACTGATTGTCCAAGAGCACTTGATCTTTCGTGGCTCTAGTTTGTTTGTTCCCAGGGCTCTGAGGAAAGAAATCATGTCTTTGGCTCATTCAAGTCACATTGGCCTTGGTGGTTGTCTTCGTTGTCTGCAAGAATGCATATTCTGGCCTGGGTTGACCTTGCAAATGAAACACTTTGTTGGTCAATGCGATGTTTGCCTCACTCCCTGCAACTCGCAAGTCAGGGAGTAAATTCTCCAGTTTTTCCACATCCTTGGGCCAAGGTAGCTGCTGACCCCTGCTCTTTATCAGGCCAAATTCTTCTAGTTGTTGCTGACTACTTCAGTAACTTTATTGAGGTTGATTCTCTCTCTACTGAAACCTTCAAGGCTGTGATCTGATGGCCATGTTTAGCCGATATGGAGTGCCACATTCCGTGGTCACTGACGATGGACTGTGCTTTGCGTCATCACAGTTTGCAGAGTTTGCCAGTGAATAGAACTTTCAACATGTTACTTTGAGTCCCTGCTCTCCTTAGGGCAATGGGAAGGCCGAGAATGTGATAGGTACTGTTAAGCACTTCTTTACAAAATGCTGAGCTGCTGGTGTCAGTGAATTTCAAGAGCTTCTTGATTGGCGGCGCAATGCCCTGTGTGAGGAAATGGACACAAGTCCAGTGCAGCATTTCTTTGGTCATCGCTGCAAGACATCGTTCATACCTGCCAACCCCCAGAGTACACTCTAGAAATCTTCAGGGGCAGCCAGCAGACCCGTGTCAGCAACAGCGAAGAGCCTCCCAGGGCCGTGGCATCAAGGCTGTATTTAGGGCTTCCGTGGTGGGGTTGGGGGAGGGGGGGAGGGGGCAGAGAAGAGCCTATGAGGGACGTGGCATCAAGGCTACATTTAGGGCTTCAGTGGGTGGGGGGGGGGGGGGGGGCGGGGAGCACAATCGTTATATAATCCGAATGTTCCCAAAGAAAAAAGAAAGGCACAATCGTTATACATGTAGCATCCCAATGTTCCCAAAGTCTCTCGGTTAGAACAGCATTTAACTACCATGTATTGTGCAATTTGATTGGTTGATTTCTGACCAATGACAATACTTGTTAAATATATATAAATTTTATTACTCTGTTTTACGTTTTCCGATCGAGAACAGCTCAAATAAGAACACTAAATCCACTTCTTGTTTTATTTTCCTCTTTGACATCTCAAAAATAACAAAATTAATGAAAAAATTTGAAAAAGGCCACGGTAGGTATGTCCCGGGAGATTTGGTGCTCTAACTGGGAGACCGAGAGATTTGATGAAAAACTTGGAGACTCCTGGGAAAACTGGGAGAGTTGGCAAGTCTGTTGTTGGTGACAACTGATTTTATCAGTTATGAAAGGATTACATAGGAGTACATAGTTAGCTGGGGTGGGGGAGTATGACGGGCACTTTCAAGTCCAATACGGAGTTCCTCTTGTGTTAACACAGAAGCCTCGTAGATCTTGATGCAGTGGATAATTTTGTTCCATTGGTCATACATCTTCCAAAGGCTTTTGCTTATAATTGTTTATCCTCTCATTCTGCCTGATTAAAAGCTTTGTTAGTGAAAGAACGTTTTTGCTTTGAACTGAACACCAGGCAGAGTAAAAATGAATAATAAAGAATTTGTAGCAGGCAAATACAGCTGTTGGCTGTATTTTATCCCACGTCACATTATAAGGCTAAAAGAACACTTTGTTAACAGGTCTGGGATTTTTTAATTCAGGGGTGGGAAGGAATGTCTCCCTTTTAGTTCCCTGTCACTAGGAATATGAGTCCCATCCTAGTGGGGACAGATGTGAACCATTTGTCCTCTGGTATCAACCAATCTGGTCTTTCCCAAGGAGGGACCCCCTGTTGGTCCTTGACTCTCCACCCCTGTGACCCAAAGTCAATTGGCCATTATTTGATTATTTGATATTTTAGGTTTTGACTCTGACTAATTCTCTGCAACAGTATACTTCACAGATTGAAATGGTTTCAAACAGTGATGTAGCAGATCAGGCACATACCTTAACCACCAATGCTTGTGTTTTTAAACTGTTGATTTTTAAACAAAGGATAATGGATTTGAGGCTGTCCTCCACACCCATGACTGACTGGAAACCATACTGCAACATAAAACCATAAAAATTTTATTGCATACTTTTTTTGGTGTTTATCCTTAATTCCTGTTATGCCTCTGTTTGCTGAAACATTGCCACTAAAAAGCTGTTGGTATTCTAGATCTTAGCATGCTTGTTTCAAAATACCTGGTGTTGAACGATTAATCAATTAATCCTATCTAGACTGACATATGGGGGATATCAAGAAGTCAATCCAAGATCGATATATTGACTGTTTTGGAACTTTAATGTGCCTTCTGCGAAACAAAACAGCTAAATTCTACTGGAAGTTACTAACAGTAAGTTGTAGATAGTTTGTCATTTCTTTTGCCAATAACCAGAAAACGTTGCAGGTATTTAAAACTATCTTTCAGTTGCTTACTAAGCAAGATGAAAGATACTTGCTATTCTAAGATATGCAAAAAACACTAAAAGTGAAAAATGGCCAAAAATTGATTTTGTTTCCAATTCTTGGACATCATTTCATGTTTACTGAATGTCTCTGATCAGGATGCAGGCTGCATTAAATTATTATAAGTTGGTTCAATTCTTCAGGGAGCAAACCAAACTTTAAACAAATGTACATGTACCTATAATCTATTTCTATCTAATATTCTATGAGTCCTATTAGTGATAATAACTAACAGCAATGCAATCATTAATTAAAATTAATATCAAAAGAACAATTCCTGGGCAGTCATGCATTTACAAGTATCCAAGATCTGACATACATGTGAAGCTGTGGAAGTTTAATACAATATCCCCTTACCTTGTTTCTCATTAACACTCTCAAACACATCAGACACAAATGTTCATCAACCTAAACAAGTAAACAGTAAATCAAAAAGGCCAATATTTAATAAACACTGTTTAAACCAGGCTTACACTGTTTGGTTATTGACCCTATCTAGACCGACTTCATTTCGTCTTCTGGCGCCAGTGAGATGGGGGGATTTTGCCCCCTCCACAACTCTACGACTATTAAAGGTATGACAATGACATATCAGATATCAGATCTCTTTCCACAGTCAAGGGTCAGTATCTCCGTTTCTTAACAGCTTTTTAATTTTTTACATTTGATGTAAAATTTTTTTGTCCAAAGCACATTGATATAATTTGAATAATTATTTTGCCAAGGTCTCCAGCTTTTAACCATGCATGTTTTCACAAGTTCCTTGGCAAAGTTTAACTTTGAATTCACATCTCACGATTTTGGAGAGAAAATTTGGTGATCATTGTTAGAGTCAGCTGACCTGAAGTAAGGCCTATTGCCATCCAGTCAGCTGAGAACTTGACGATGTGACATGGAAATTGAATCACTTGACAATGTACCAGTAATATTATTAAACACACTTACAAAGTTTCTGGCAAGAACATCTGGCTTGCCTTTTCTTTTTGGAACATCTGAGTCTTCTGAAGAGGGTTGGTTTAAGTGAAGGTATTGCAGAAATTCCACCAAAGTAACATGTCCTCTAAATGGATCATCTATAAATTCACGTAACCAGCTGAAAGAAAAATTCATATTAATTAACTATTTTGAAACTGAGTATTAGCTGTTACACAATCCCACCAATGAGAGAGAAATGCACAACAAACATTTCAAAGTAAAAAGTAAAATCAATGTGGTTCCTCTCAACTGTAATAATCCATTAACCCTCTCAAAATCTTTAAATATTAAAAACAGCCCTGTGATGTGGAAGCCTTATTCTATAAGTCCTATCGTTTCTCCTAAGGATTCCTCACCACTGTAATATTTTTTTCTGCTCACGTATTTTTTGTGACGTGTGTGGTGAAATGAATAAAATAAATTAAAACATTTGTTTGATCTCGTTGAAATTTAGTTATAAAATAAGCATGTTGAATTGTATTTAAGTACCTTTGTCATTTGAATGTTACAGTGCTCTAGTGTGCCCTAGTAGTTATAGCGTATATGACTCATAACCTATTATAAGCTTGTGAGTTCAAAGCCTGGTTTAATTTGACCACAGACTGTGTTATGTTCTTCAGCGTAGTGCTGTGAGGCTAAGCTAATCGTCTACTGTGCATGGCCCGATGTCGTAGCCCCTGGAACAGAATTTGAGGAATGAGACTTAATTAGTGGTCCAAAAAGGTGTCCTTAAAAACGAGGCAGTGTACTACAACTATTAGTCTTCCCTCAAGCTCTGAGCAATACTGACTGGTGTATAGAAGGTCAGAGTGACAAACTGAATACACTCTTAACTTACAGCATACAGTACCAAGCTTGGTACAGAAACAGTTTATACAATAATTGACTCACGTAGTATTTGGATGTGTCCGAAGGTCAACCTCCAGGGATCTCAATATCATCTCAACAGGCTCCAAACCTTTGAGCAGTTTCTTGTGGTTTGCTCCAGCAGTTTTGTTCAATGCAATGTCTCTGTGTGTCCTTAACTGGTCAATATAGAAGCCTGATGAATACTTGGGCTGCATTAATTCCTATAAAAAGGCATTTTTCCTTTGTTAGTTTTAGCGTTTAAAGCCTTGACCAAAGTCTCAGGCCTATAGATGGCAAGTCCTCAGTGTATATTGTTGACAGTTTGAGTTTTGTTAGGTATAAATACTGAAAAATTTGTGAGGTCAAATTGCCTTGAATTGGAAAAATTTGGTATGAAGAATGAAGTATTATTAATACTAGTTAAAATTAATTTATCAACACTTGCTTGTCTCTTCAGAATAATGAAACCTACCATTCTAAGAATGGTTTTAAATCTATCCATAAATTAAGAAACCTAACTGCAAACTGTTTTATAGTCTATATATAACTTACCAATTGAAACTACTACAACTACTGAGTATTAATCATCATCATGATGATGTTTTCAGGAGGGATCGAGGCATATTACCCTGAGTGGTTTTCATCTTGTTGAGGTTGATCTTTTATATCAAGATAGAATTCTATTTTAATTAGAAAAAGTTGAACATCCTGGAGATGGTAAAAAATAAAAGCCAGAGTGTACAGAAAAACTCTTGGAGCAATGAGAATTAAACTACACATTCAACCTAAACGTCTGATTACAGATTAGATCTGGGACCTACAGTGATCAAATACTGGCCCCTTTAATTTTCTCTAAATCATTACACTGTGATGTCACAGCATCCCTTTGAGAATTATAACAAAGCAGAATGTGGAATTTCACTGGCTAGAACATCATGAAAAAGCTTTCTCAGATGTCAAACAGCTACTCCTAACTCCCGGAACTCTGAAGTATTATGACATGCTCAGTGCAGCACTCAGTCAAGATCAGGGACCGGTTGCCTATGCTTCAAAAGCGATGAATGAAACTCTTACAACAGTATGCACAGATTGAGAAGGAGCTACAAGCAGTTGTCTTTGTGAACCTGCAAGCACTTCGACCAGTATATTTATGGCAAACTTGTGACCACTGAGACAGACCAAAAGATCCTGGAAGCAATCTTCCTAAAACCACTCTCGCGAGCTAGCATCACAACACTTACAGAAGAAGTTTCTCCAACAGCAGAAGTACGGCACTAACCTCATTTACAAGAGAGGTGGTGAAATGTACCTAGCTGATACTTTATCCAGAGCATTTCCATCGGAAATGGTCCAAGAAAAATTCGAGAAGTTGAGTCTGAGAACAACATGCACCTGCGCATGTGACTGACAGAAAACTAGCTGAAATTAAAGGCAAGATTACCTGAGACAACAGCATGTAGATTCTCATCTCAGATATTTGTGGTGGATGGCTATGTGACAAAGCAAAAGTCCGCGAATATTACCCCTCCAAGGGTGAGCTGTCCCAAAAAACAACAGTATCCACAGCATCCTTGTCCCACCAAGGCTGCATAGTGACACTTTGAACTAGGGATTGGAGAAGACAAGACAGTGCATCTTATGGATGGGCATAGAAGATGCAGTTGTGAAATGCACAACCTGCCCCTGCACTGTAATCCAAATAGCAGGGAGCTGCTATTGCCCCATCCGCTACCAACACAACCGTGGCAGTGAGTCAGCACCAACCTTTTCAACTGGAAGGGTCCCACCCACATAGTCGTCGTTGACTACTAAAGCAGATACCCGAAAGTTTCAGAGCTCAGAAAAACACGATCAAAAAGGGTCATAAACAAGATAAAATCGATCTTCAGCAGACATGGTCTAGCTGAAGAAGTAGTATCCAACAACGGTCCTCAATACTCTTCGCACAAATTTGAACAATTTGCAGGGACTATGACTTTAGGCATACCACAACGAGTCCCAGATCTCCACAGTCTCGCAGGCTGTATGAAAGAACTGTCCAAACTATTAAGAAGATGCTGGACAAGACACTAGAGTCCAATCAAGATCCCTATCTCGCTCTGCTAGAATACTGAAATACACCAATCGATGATGTCAGCCCAGCTCAAGCACTCATCAGACGTCGCCTGAGGGCAGCGCTTCCTGTAACCTATGATCAACTGAGGCCAGCCATGATCAATGTGGAAGATTTCTGTTAAGCAAGAATCAAAAATCAAGAAACTCAATAGAAATATTACGACCGGACAGCAAGACTATTGCCTGTTCTGACCGAAAGAGAAACTGTTTGCTTCGAGATCCTTCCTCAAGCAAAATGGGAACCAGCAGTGGTTGTGCGGAAACACGAGACATCCCTGAGAAGATGGTGCAGCGTACTGCTGCAACAGGAGGCACGTAATGAGATTACAGGAAAGAACACCAGTTGAGGAGGTAAAGGAATACAGTGAAAACTCTGATGGATCTGAACCAACGTCTCCAAACTCACCTTGTTGGCAACCTGATTCCGAATTGCTGAAACCCCAGCCAAGTGTAGACCTTCAAGCTGGTATGTGCGCCAGCCGATATGGTTGAGTTATCAGGCCCAACCCAAAGTACATGGATTGACTCAATAACTCATTTCACCTCATTTTAATTTCCTATATCACGCTAGTTACAATTACGACTGGACTAGCTATGGTCGAGTGATAAGGAACTGAGCTTTTGCTTGTAAGTGCTCTAACGTGTTTTATAACAGTATCATTTAAACCTCACAATATCTCTGTGTTTAAATGGCTGGAAAAGGGGGATGAAATATTTGGTGTCATCGTATGTTACATGGTGTCGCTGCTTACTGATAAGCATGTGCACATAAGATTGTAGGCATTCGATTACAAGCTCATGTAGCTCAGCTCTCGGTTGAGCAACAAGTGGAATAAACATGTCAATCATTCCTGTTCGTCTTATTGAGCTTATTTCAGCGCGCACACACACTCACAAGCGAAAAGTAGTAAATAAAAGTATATATCTACCTGTGAATATTTCTCTGGATGAAAGTGTTTTTGAAAATGGGTATATCATTAATCATTTCTGGTTGGTCTGAATAACTTTTGCATAAAACATTTCAAAATTAATGATAGTCATTACCAATCAGAATTTAATTTTGCGGTGGCTACTAACTTTGCAATTAAGAGCTATTCTCCAGGAAAGTGAAGCAAAGTTGGAAATGAAAATTTTTAACCCACCTTCATTTTTTGTGTGGAGGCAGGTTACCTGGAGGGATGAACAAAAACAGCCATATTTGGATTGGCAGGTGCGTCGTTGTCATGGAAACCGCACTTGATCACGTCGGCCTGAGGTTTATGTTTTGACCGAAAAATTCACTCTCAAATAGTAAAAATAAACGAGTCTGGTTCTCGAGTACATGTGAACCAATTCAAATGAAATTCATACAGATGGGTGTTGAAGACATCCGAGGCAAGTTGCAAAAAATTGCAAAATTGGAAATGTTGAGGTCTCCAGTATTTGGTTCAAACAGGCTTTAGATAGAGAATATCAGCTGCAGAGGTTTTTTCATTCATCTTATCTGTTATCTACATTTGATTGATTAGGTTTTGGCCGACGAATTTGATGAAATATAAATCAAAACAAAGCCTACCTTGAAACTTTTGGGAATTTCTTCAGGATGCTTTTGTCGTATAGGATGGGTCTCTCCTCAGTTCGCTCGCTCTATTTTCTTGACCAAATCTTGCACAGACTCTAGCGGAAAGGACAAATCTAACTGCCTAGCCTCACCGAACATCTACTTTTAGACCAAAGAAGATGATGCATTAACCCGAATAAAGAACAGTCGAACAGGTCAAACACAGTCGTGTGTCGAGTATCGAAATAATTCATAAATACAATCCATCCAGGAAGTTAAATAGATGCATCAAGATCACAGCTGAGCAAATTCATGTCTGCCACGATTCTGAATAACGTCTATGGCTAAATCGAGCCGTACATTCCGTGGTGCATGGTTGAGAAGCGAAGAAATCATTGTTTACGGCTTGTTTACGACCAAACGTATGTAGACCGGAAATGTGAGTAGCAAAACTGCTGACCGGATGTAGTTTTAAATGCGATACACGCGTTTTTTGTTTGTTTGTTTTTGTAGCTTCGGCTAATTGTCGCAATGGCATTATCTCTTCTTTAGGTATTTTTGGTACAATATATCATTGATAGGGGGATAAAAGGACGACTTTTGATCCACTTTTATGACTGTTTTACAGTGGTGAATAAAGAGGACAAAATAAAAGCGCTTCACTTGTCGTTTTACGCAACCACATAAGCCGCCCATGTTTCCTGGGTTTGTTTGTTTGTTTTTTTTTAATTCATTGCTTATTGGATGTTAAGGATGGCCTGCATGTAAGATACGTCGCTGATCTGGGGCATTAGCGTACACATTAGAAGTTACGAAGTTGGAATTTTTGACCCGCCTCTCCTCCAGAAATAAATAAGTCCTCTTCAAGCCGATAAATTTTCACATTCAGTACCTAATACCTGCCCAAATTTTGGCATTCTTTCTGTTTATTCATTTATTTATTTATTTATTTTTTGCTGTTGTTTTTTTTGGTGGAGGGAAGGGTGACCGGACGTAAATTTGTGCCGTCGATCAAAAACACTGTAAGGGAAATTTGCATATCGTCGTGCGAAGGAAGATATCCTGGTCGGGACAATGGAAAGTTGGTCTCTTTCAAATCCCAAAAGGGACGTTTCGGTTTGTGAGTGCAGTGGAAACAATATAAAACTCAGTCAATGTCAAAGGGATATTTCCAGGCACATGCAAGCCTACGGACTTAGTATAAACCGTGATGAAATCAGCGACAAAATGGATCTTATTCTTTGCCGTGCTGGTAAATAATAATAAGATTTCACACGCGAATTTTTCATTCTCTTGTCACAAATAGCTTATCATAACTGAATTTGTAATTCCATTTTCACAGTCTATTAAAGAGCAATCTTTTTTTTTTTTTTTTTGGGGGGGGGGGGGGGGGGCGGCTATTATGATCATGCGTTCAATTTTCACCCAAGCTTCAGTTCAGCTTCATTTCCTTTGTTTTTGTTTTATTCGTTTTGTTTTAATATTTTTTTTTTTCTTTTTTTGGCTTTCTTCACCATTGCCATTGTGAAACAACCCCATTACAGGAGGATATCATTACACATACATCCGGTGTTACATCCCATTACATTGTGTTACATCCGGTCAGCAGTCGTGCTTCTCGAACTTCCGGCCTATGCGTTCAGTTTATTTACCATTTTTGGCTTGTCCACTATCGCAATATCTGACCCGATTTTAGCCAAAGACGTTATTTTGGATTGTTCAAAGGCATGCATTTGCTTTGTACATCGATCTCGACACATTTACTTTACTTCCTGGCTGAATAATATTGATGAATTTAGGAGCTCGACGGCAGAAATCGCAAGCATTACGACCATGTTTTTGACTTTGTCTACTATTCTTTGTCAAGTGTATGCGGGCTACTTGTATCATCATCCCTGGTCTGAAACACAGCAAACTGGATGTTCGATGGACGTAACTGTTAGTCTGCGCTAGATTTGGTCAAAAAGATGGAACGTGCGAAGGAGAGATAATGGAGAGAACCACGCGACGAAAGCATCCTGAAGAAATTCCCAAAACCCTCAAGGTAGGTTTTGTATCAATTTATATTTCATCCAATTTGTTGGCCAAAACCTTATTTACTAAATGTAGGTAGCAGACAAGATGATAAAAGATACTTTTGAAGCTGATTTTCTCTCTCTAAAGCCTGTTTGAGCTAAGTACTAGAGCTCTCAAAATTACCAATTTTGCAATTTTTTGCAATTTGTCCCAGGTGTCTTCAGCACCCATGGCCAGAGTATAGTTTTCCCCAAATTGATATTATGATATTTATAAACGTCAATATCTATGTAATCTCTGCTGCTAATTTGGTTTATGTGGAAAGAGTACTTTCGGAGAAATAACCAATATCGTTGTGCTTGTTTTTCCTGCTTGTCTAAATGGCTGACAGGGAACATAGTAGGACGAGCATTTTCTTCTTGTTTATAAAGCCCAAATTATTGTAACGGCGAATTTTATAAACTGGGAGAGTGGTTCTACCATCTGTATGAATTTCATTTGAATTGGTTCACATGCACCCGAGAACCAGACTCGTTTACTTTTACTTTTTGAGAGTGGAACTTTTGCTCAAAACATGGTCCCAAGGCCGATGTCATATAGTGCGGTTACCATGGCAAGGATACATCTGCCGATCCAAATATGATTGTTTTTGTCTATCCCCCAAGGTAACCTACCTACACACAAAAATTGAAGAGGGGTTAAAATTTTTCATTTCCAACTTTGCTTCACTTTCCTGGAGAATTGCTCTTAAGTTTCATTTGGTAAATTTTGTGCTTGTTATAATTTTTGGAAAAACTAACTTTGAGTCTTCTAAGCTTCTAAACTACAGTACGACTAACTGTTACCGGGGTCACCAAAGCCGATTGAACCAATCACGAGTAGGCAGAAAACAACAGTTAAATTCACTGTTTGTATCATAATGTGATCTGATTGGCCAGTTTTAAGTGACCCCGATAATAGAAGTCGCACTGTAAAATGTTGCTTATTAACTCAACTATACACTCAGATATAAACCAAGTGGTAGTAAGTTTATATAATAAAATTTATATGTACTGTATGGTGCCTGAGTAGACAGAGTATGCCCGAGGTAAATCATACACCAAGGAGTTTCTATTAAGAGATCTGTGATTTGCAAAACTTGGGGTTTTGGATGTCTTACTTAGCACAAGACTTTTCATAAATCAATCCAATTTGTTTCTGTTCAGAAAAAAAACCTTGTTTGTTGGGGAATCAAACATGCAATTGCAAAGGGGATAGAAACAAAAGGGAAATCCCCAAAGGGAGGGGGGGGATTGATGATTCTGGATTTGGAAGGATTGACATTAAGAGTGTGCTCAGTGTGGAATTTCTGAAGCTAAATATAAGGATATAGCGTATGGATTTATACACACAGTGCAGTTCTCAAAATTCTAAATTTCCAATTTAAGCATTTTAAGGGCAACAATATCACAAAGGAGCTGAATACTACCAAAAATGTTTTAAAACCAATGCTTGGCGGCTATGTATACCAGCATGCAATAAATAAATATGTTTGACCATTTCAAAGTTCACTGTTGGAAGTTGAACATAGTATTTTGGTAGATATTTCATCCCATTTGATTCCTTTGTGATTTTGATTAATCTGTTGCCCTAATATTGGCATTGCAAAAATCACTGCAAAACACCAACACATGAAAATGAAATGACTGATGCTTAAGTAAATGGTTGCTTATGCCAGTATTGGTTGACAGTGAAGCGAAAAGTATTAGCAGTGTATAAAGCTTAACGATATATCGATGTTGAGCATGTGTTACTCTCTTGAATAAATAAGTGACCTGGCTGGTTTTTAGTAACTTCTGTGATAATTTAAGTCCTAAAAAGGCTTCATTGCAAGTTATTCTGTATGCCTGGCTTAATTCCTTCGGATGGGGATGATATTAAATGAAGAAGGATGAAAACGAGATTAACAAACGGCTGGCAATCGAGTCGTAATGGCTGCATTATATTTGAGATCAGAACAGTTTTCAACTGAGAGCACAATAAAACTGAAACAGACATATTCATCTAACGTCACTGTACTTGCTCTGACCAATCACGACAGATTTACTGTAACTTAAACCCAATATACACCTGCAATCAGAACTTGAAACAAATACATGAAACAGCTGGCACCAAGCACTGGAATATCATGCAAGTGATTTTGGCCCTACTGTTAGCTCTGGCTGAAAAACTGGGGAAAACTTTTTCACAAGTTTCACAAAGGAAAGGGCAACTGAACTTGGATTACTTTTGGGACTCGTTTGAACATTGCTCTGTTTTAAAATTAAAGATATCAAGAGGTCACATGAAAGTTTGCAAATCAAAAAAAAAAAAAAAACGAAATTTGAACCTGCATGCAGGAACACCTAAAGTTCTGTGGAATATTGTAAAACATTGAGCCAAAATGTCACTATGAAACCTTAAAAACTACCAATGGCATCACAGGTGAAAGTTCTCCTTTGAGTCTTTTATGACAGTCTTAATTTTAACTACTGCAGATAAATCCATGACTATTTCAGTATTTGGAAACATTTTTATCAGATGCCAAGTACTCCTCTAAAAGATTAAGAGAGGGAAAAAAAAAATAGAAAATAGCACATTTTTAGCTTACGATGCAGTAATATATAATCAATCATGGCCAAAACATTATCTTTTTGAAGTTTGGTTTGATATTTAGGGTTGTAAAAACTAACACCATGGGAGATATTTTAGAATTAATTCCACCCAACACTGAAGATCAGAGTGGTATTAAAAGGAAAATTATGGGTGCAAAAAAAAAAAAAGGAATTTTCCCTGACTGTGTTTACATTCTTAGAACCTTTAATGTTCTACTGCATGTTTGATACTGCTAATGTTCTTCCAGGGAACAGATCTAACACCTAAGTATCTTTAAAGTCAGATCAAGTTGGACAAAGAAATTCTTAATCTCAGCACAGTATACTAACATCATCTTCTGTCTTGTCTGATTCAGATGTGCTTGTTTCTGAAGCAGGCGATCCTTCTTTTTCGAAATCCATGTAAATATTCAGAATTACCGGTAAGACGTAACACAAATTATTGAGTTCAGTTCAGATCATTAAGTGGAAAATATGCAGACAAGGATCTCTGGTGATAAACTTGTGTTCATAAAATCAAGTGACTTTTAAAAAAGTTTGAAAGGCCGATGAGAAACTTCAAATTAGAACAGGGAGAACAAAATTCAGCCATTGGTTTGTATGGCTATGTATAATTTTGGTAAAAAATGTTTTGGTAGGTCTTTGTCGTAATAAATTTTGATGCCCTGCCACCTGCAAAGCTACTAATTACACACCATCGTGTCAAGGCTGAGGTAACCAAGAGAAACAGAGCAACCTTCAATCATAACAATTTCCTACTTAGGAAATGTCACAGACAGAGAGCTTACTTTGCAAACATTACATTTAAATTCGTAAATGATCTGAGTCGTGGGAAGCGAGCTGCCAATACAAAGCTTTAATCGACTCTATTGTAAGATTATTCTTTCAAGGTGACAAGGGATCAATTAAAATTTAATGTAACGCACTAGTTTATAAATCTACATGAATTAGCGACACCTGACGCACGATGTCATGGATACAAAGAGTTTAAATTCTTGCGTGGGAAATAAAATAATCAATTCTGCAATTTTTTAAAATACTTTTTACACGCAATCCCAGAGACACGTTACATTACGCTTAAATTGTCTAAAACTTTGACATAGGTGGTTTCTATAATTATACTGACACAGGAACTCGTCGAAGTCTGTCAAAAGACTAATCAAACAATCTGTCAGTAAGAGGGTTAATAATAAACTAAACTTAAAGATTCACGAAATGGCTTACCTTCGCTTTAATCATTTTCCATTTGTTAGCATTCGGGCTTTTAGCAAGTTCTGCAGCTCTTTCTGGAGGCAGTGTCATTTTTTCCTATGTGCAAAACAGATGAGTTGACATTGTAATTAAGAGCTGTTTACTTTCATCTCGCCGTGCCGAGACATGCAACTCTCTAACTGTAGTTTTCAATAAATCAGCTCTAATACCAGTAGAGAAGAAAATCTTCGCTCAATTTCCTCGTCCTCGGGCAGTTCATCGTCGACATCAAACTCTGCAATATTAAAACAAAGTACAAAGCCTGAAAAAGTGAAGAAAAGTTCGCAGAACAAAATGACAAGTTTTACTCCACGGGAGCAACTAATACGTACTTTAAATCATCTGATAATATAGCAAAGTTAAGGAATCGAAAACCTTGTTATATATTTACGACCTCCCTTTCCTGTCTACCGCAAAAGGGAGCGCGTAAATAAAACAAAAAGACTGATTAAGAAATGAATTCCACCTACCTGTGTCGTCTCCTCCTTCTCCTGACGAACTTTGCGAGAATATAGCGCTCGAAGAAGACCGTACTGAATCGAACATACTGAGCCGCGATCGTCGAACTCGATCAGTATTTTTCTTCCGCTGCTTGTTGCTTTGACTTTGTTGTTTTGCATTCCCTACTCGATCATGCACCATGCTGCTTGAGTTAGAGGACTGCTGTGCAGCCTCCACAAAGAACCTTCTCGGCCAGGGATTCGTTCTGCTTGCTTTACCTTTTCGTCTCTTTGACTTCCCTACGAGGGTAGGGTGAGTAAGTTTTTGTGCTCACTTGGTTACAACTTCGCCCAGAGAGTCCTCAGGATCTTTGGCCAGCGGTTGGTCGCCATCAGCATGGCCAAACAGGGAAAGAAGAAAGAGAAAGCCAGTGACGGGAAATAAAAGTCGACAGGAAAAACAAAAAATAGATAAGAACTGATCATGAAATGAATAAATAAATAAATAAATAAATAAATAAAATAAATAAATAAATAAATAAATAAATAAATAAATGAATAAATAAATAAATAAAAAAGAAACAAAAAAAATTGCACACTTTGATAACGTGGAAGGGAATCAAAGATATCCTTGCGCCAAAAACATCACGTGATCAATTGCTCCTGGCGTCTTTCCTCCAGGTGTCGCAGATCGGTGTCGCAGAGGTTTTCTAATTTCTATCGAACAGATTTGTTTAACAGAGGACTGCGACATAGCTCTGCCAGCAACTATAAATGAAAACAAGGGCGTCTTTTCAGCTACCTACAAGGTTAACTATTTCGTTGTTAGGGAAGAAGTATTACGATTGTTTGTTTGTTTATTGTCGTTCTTTCCTTTGCTGCTTATTGAGTTTGATAAGCTGTGGTCAAGTTTTGTACACACTGTATGCACCTCTTTGAAGAGGTAGCCCAGCTCTTAATATACCTTAGAGGTACATCGGCGTGTGTTGGGGTACAATCTTGATGTTGTAAAATAATTGTTAAATAGACTCATATGTTGTTTACAAATGCAAGTAAAGGGTAATATTGTTATATTTTCAATAAAAGAATCACATTGTCTTTAAAAGTGAGCATATTTTTGTACCAATAAGAATCAGAAAAAGTATAATACTGATTTCTTTACCTCGTAAGTTTGCGTGACTGTTTATCTGTTCGAAAATGACTTGATTATTATTAATTACGGAAACGTTTATACACAAACTTTGTGACAAGATCTATCGGCTTGCACCATAGCATAGTAATTCCTTGTTTCGTTCAGGATCCGTCGACAGCCTGTTCTTCTTCCAGTACGTGGTTAACCCAGAAAATAAGATCTTAAGATATAATGGTTTCTCTCATGAAACCATTCATTAAGTGTACCAAACGAGATGCTGTTTAGGTTTAAAAAAGTCGATCCCCCTTATGCGTTTTTTTTGTGAAAAGGAGTTGGAGACCATAGAACATCCCTTCTTCTTTTGCACAAAAGTGTTACTTGTTGGGACGATTTAAAGGCTGCACTTAATTCTTCAAATATTTCCGTTAGTGATATCGGGATGTTCATTTTGGGATCAATTTTGATGCAAGCAATACGATATAAACATCGATCCTGGTCAACTATATTGTCCTTGAAAGTAAATACTTTATTTTCCGCTGTTTCCGCTGTTAAGTTAAATAAGGGAACACCGTTGGTCGATAGATTTAGAAAAACGTTTCAAACCGAACGTTCTGTTGCGAGAAAAAAAAAACAAACTTGATTTCCACGACAAAAATGGAAACCCTTGCTCCCTTTAATACACGTTATCCTAACCTTCTTTTCTTTTCTCGTCTTTCTGTTCATTATACTCAAATTACCGTAAAGTTTCGATAGTAGCGACCCTCGTTACTTTCGGAATTAGCAGCCTTTCGGGCTCGTTACTTTCGGGGAGTCGTTACTTTCGGGGGGTGGTTATTTTCGGGGAACAAAAACCATGACACAACCTCTCGATGTTGCATTCAATGCGGAATTTAAGAAGAGTGTTGACAGACTCAGTACGGAACACTTGTTCGCAAATCCAGAGCTATTTATGAGTGGAAAAGTAAGCGCTGGTGATCGGCGTGCGCTTTTCACGAAATGGGTGGGACACAGTTATCCGTTCAATTGTGAAATGTGGTATTGCGCTACCCATTTCTGGAAGCAGGGGCAGTGAAATAAACATCGATGGTCTAACGGACTACCGCATGAATGAATCAGCCGATGAAGAGGAAATCGAATTCTTCTCTGACTCAGGGGAGGAAAGCTAAATTCAGTGCTTTTAGTCCATGAGACACCAATGCGTTTATACTGCAGTATATAGAGTTTTCAATTTTAATTGGAAGAAACGTTCCATGTTGTTAATACGAAATTAAAACAGTTTAGTTTTCACATTACGCCATCAGTGAACTGATGTCAAGGACGAATGATGGCTTAAGGCTTTCCCTTGCCCTATCGTGATCAATTTGTCCATGCACGAAGATGTTAGTATTGTACATTAAAAATTTGACTAAAGATTGGCAAACAATAAAGGTATTCGGTTTGTGTACAACGTAGTTTTAAAAAACTTGGTCTCGCTTCCTTTTTGTGGGACTCGCTACTTTCGGGGGGGTCGCTATTTTCGGGATTTATTAGAAGCCACAAAGTTTTGACGTTACTCTCGGGGGGTCGTTACTATCGGAACTTTACGGTAGTTATATAATTCTTGGTTGTTGTGTAGTGAAACTCAGGGTAGCTTCCCTGTAGTTTGTAAGTAAGGTGATCTGTGTGTTAGCATTATAATGTCTGTCCGTATCTTTCTGTATGTTCTTGTATTAAAAATGCCTTTTTAAAAAGTAAAATTAAATAAATGAATAAATAAAATACCAAAAAAGAAAAATTAAGTGTACCAATTACCTTTTCCAGATCAAAAATGACATAACAATAACATTAGTTTCAGCATAAGATTATCCACAACATCATTTGCAATCAAAGTACCGTATTTTCTCGATTAAACGCCGGCTTCGTATAAAAGCCGGGTCAAAACGGCCGATTGCTAAATAGACACCGGGTGCGTTTAATTGCGGTCCCGGCGTTTATAAGGGGTCGAGGTCACAAGGACCGATTAGAAGTAAATAGTAACCGCTTGAATGGCACTGTTACGACATACCAAGTACGGTATGCTGTTTTGGTATTTTAATAAACGTCCAAAGGAAAAATACCGGCGTAACATAACTGGGATAATTGCTGCACAGCGAAAAATGTATCCCTGTTCGTATTGTATTATTGACGCACTTTCTTTCTTGTATTGTAGTGCTCAGTGTCGTTTGAATCGCGCGGATCCCTCCAGCGTTTGTTTATAAGTTGTTTCAGTCTTTTCATGAGTTGTCCTTTCTGGGAGAAAATCGCGCATTGCACAGTAATAGGGACTTCAAGGCCACCTTGTTCCAAATTGCTTGCTCGATAGTTTTTCTGTCTCACTTTAGCTGATGTTCCCTCCATGTTTGACGAAGAAGCGAAGAGTCGAGAAAGCTCGATACGTGTATGCCCGACATTTATCCTTTGGTTACCAGGTCCATGCTCACTATAAACAGCCATTGCACATGAGTCGTACTTGCATGGGTAATCCAGGGAAAAATCGTCCAGCACTGACAAACTGCCCCTAGGTTTCCGAGGATCGGTAATAATAAATCAACCTGGAAAAATGGCTGAAAATCGCATTTCATTAATAAACGCCAGACTCCGATTAAACGCCGGCCTCGAAAAAACGCAGATCAAAACTGCCGAATTTTAAATAAACGGGGCGTTTAATCGAGAAAATACGGTAAGTCTGCCAAGAACCAAAATTTGTGACAATCAGCATGCCTTCAATGCTTAACTGATATGTACTCCTTAGATCACATGTTCTTACGCTGCTCCTCATATACTGTGCCTTTTGGTAGAGTTAAGTTTTGCACTAAAACTGGTGGGCCAGCCAAACGGAACAATCCCTCACATTATCAATCATAACGAAACATATCTTGTTTAAATTATCTAGACACTATAATACTGTATCGATGTTTACAAATTATGGTTGATAGTATAATAATGAAATGCTGTAAATGTTCGTACCATGCATTTGACTTTTTTTTAAAATTATCAGTTGACTCTCTTGACTTAAGGAAGGTGCCTACTAATACCGAAATAGTTTTGTGCGGTTTTTGACTATGCGGGAAAAGCAGATCTTAGCAAGGCCTATTGGAATCCAAAAAGAAAATTGGGGGTAACCACGCATTTTTCAGGGACAATTTAGCAGTAATATCTCTAAAAAACGCCAAAGTATAAAGCAATGTATGGGATTTTTTCCTAAATTGAAACTTAATTATCTCTGAAAAATGCATGGTTGCCCCAAATTTTCTTTTGAGATCCCAATAGCATTTGGTAAGATCTGCTTTCTCCCTAAAGTTTTAAACCGCGCAAAAAATATTCCTGTATTAGTAGGCACCACCCATAGGAAACCCGAGTATCTCGCGATGCGCAGAACGTATGCGCAGTAACAATAGTATGTATTTGCAGCTGGGCAGGTCCTAACTCCCAAATCCTCTGAAAAAGAACCAAAAATCCAAAGATGCTTCCATCCAGAATCTTACTACCGGAAACGTCAACCTCTGCTAGATGTCTCTGGATAAGTGGACATTGCTACAATCAGATCAAGAAGTTTCTGAACTTGATACTTATCAGCGGGTTGATCGTTACTGGAATACTGTCCTCCAGCTTAAGGTTACTTTTAGGGAAGGAAGGTCGAATTTTTCTCAAATAATTTTTTTTAGATAATTGTTGAAACAAGAAAGGGATGCAAACTTTCGTGAAAACAGCCGTTAGAAAGCTTAAGGCGGGGGTAAACCTTAAAGCCGTTTTCATGCCGATTAAAATCGGTTTCATGGAAATATCTCGTTCACGCTTCAAGCAATCCAAAATCTCTCTGCTTAAAACGGAAACCAATGTTATTGGGTGTTTTGTGAATTTTTAGGTGAATTTTGGGTATATTTGGGAGGAGATAGTTTTTCTTGAAGGATTGGTAAAATTAAGAGAAATAAGAAATATTGAAGATTTAGTGAGGTTTTAAAATTAGAATTTGTAGTTAATAATTAATAGACGGATACCCAGTTAGTCCACTAGCAACCTGGGGTGCTCTTGCGTGGTTATCGACTGTCTGTTGGTGTTTTAAAAATCATTTTCTTTCTTTTATCTCTTCTTCAAACCTCTAAAAATCCCATTCAAATTCACGTTTACCCCCATCTTAAAAAAAAAAACGCGAGGTATCTGAAAAACAAAGTTTTGTAGGAAAAGCGGTGAGCGAGTGAAGGTGTCATAATCCAATTTATGCGGGACTGTGTTGAGTTATTACGCGGCAAAATTTACCCGCGATCTCGAATTACCGGCAAATTTGCATGTTTTTGTCTACATCGTGTTCATCGCATGTCACGGCGTTGTATGTCAAATTTTACTGTGAAACAGCGTTCCATTTTGGATTCAAGCATTGCGTAAAAGGTTGTTATGAAGAAAGCGAAACTAGAAAAGTCGCCTTGGGTGACAGTTAAGAAAAAACCGGGTCCAAAGAAGGTCGAAAAATGATTTGACGAAGCCAAAAAAATTCAGCTGGCGGAGAGCGACAAGGGTTCTTGGTACAACCAGTCAGATTTTCTATAACTGCCTTGGTAGCAGAGAAATTCGAGGACGAAAAAATCGGATAGAGGAGAGTCGAACATCAGTTCGGAGTCCGAAATCGGAGATGCCGGCGACAATCCAGCCACTTTCGCCGTTGTTAACCGGTTGAAAATAAGCAGCGAACCTCAGCGCGAAGCCTCGTGTATAGCCTCCAACGCAGTCGTTTTTAGGGGAATCGTATTATCTTCTCCGCTTACCCAAGCGCCACATTCCTTTCCGCCGCTAAGCCAATCACAGTGAACCTTCTAAAATCTGGAAGGTTGACATTGACCTCAGAACGCCTCTCGCGGGAACAGTGAAATTGGCCGAGCTTACGTGAGCTTTTAGCACCGTGTGCCCTACGTTCAAAATTTCTCGTGTAAATGCCTATCAACTGACTGCAATAAAAAAATTCGTGACGGGAAATAGCGATATTTTCGTCCATTTGCCGACTGGTTACGCAAAGTCGCTTTTATATTTATTAAGCTTTGCCTTCAATCTTGTCGACCTTGTCGGTGTGGAGGAAATCAAAATATTACCCGATATGTCGGTAAACTTTAAAGATTTTGCAGTTGAAACTCGCTTTGTTGTTGCAATTTGTTCTGGGGCATGTGCGACATTTTCCACAAGGACCACATGATCGGCTCTTTGTCGTTTAACTTTCCGTTTAATAGTCTTTAATGAACTGATAAATACTGCAGATCTCCCCTTGATACCTTTTACATTCTTCTTTGCTTTCTCAAATCGAGTTAGTCTGCCGTAGCACTTCGTACAAACAAACAAATCTGCTCCAGAGTTTCCGCACCCGAAAGAGGCGATATCTTCACCGATTGTCAACTCGATCAGGCGGGGAAGATCGATTACACTTTCCCGAAGCTTTTGACTCTCCCAGCAGTGTCTAAACGTCGCACAAGAAGCGCGCTTGTATTCACATTCGATATTTGTTTTGGTGTTTCAGTCATGACCAGCCATTCCAGAAGTGAAAAAATATATATATTCCAACTTAACTCCCGCATCTCTCAAGACCGTAACAGAGACTGTAGACACTGTAGCTCGCAGGAAACGGAAGCAACCATTGTAACTTGATGTCATTAAACAATGCCTCGATGGTGATTGGCTAGGGTGCTTGGGGAGTAAAACAATGGGAAAGGAATGTGGCGCTTGGGTAAGCAGGCGTTTGTGGGGAGGAGGTAATACGAGTCCCCTAAAAACGACTGCGTGGGAGGCTACCTCGTGTACTGATAGCGGTGAGAAGTGCGTGCCTCGTGTCAACTCCGCTGGGGCTGCCAGTTTCATGTTCTGCGTCTATCTGCCGTTTTCTTCTTTGTTTTGGTTTCGCCGGTGGCTCTCTCACGCCAGACTTAACTTTTCCCATACAAAAATCGCTTTACATCAACACTAAATGCTTACAGAACTCCCCACGGAATGCTTCTTTGTGTTTGATTGGCCGGCGGCTTGAGCGCGTTGACAAGTATTTTAATGAGGTGCGAAAACTCGGAAAATGTTTCAAGGCCGAAAACACGGCTTTTGTTTTTGCGCGAATTCCCCATCTTCAAATGAATTAATAGGGTATGTAGATTTGCCAGATTTCAACGAAATTTGGCCAAAATGGTCATCAGATATTAATGCATCAAAGTGTGTCAGGCTTTTACGAAATTCAAAATATTTTTCCCGTGACGTGTTAACATCTGACGGGACTACAAAAATTTTCCAGTCCATCTTTAGAATGGGTTTTCTCACAAACCAATAGGAATAAAGAAAAAGCCTGACACACTTTGTTAGCCTATTATCTCCTGATTGATATTGTGCAGTCTGTTTGGTTGTGCGCCTTTACGTGAGAGTGGGTAATTCAGTTAAGTACACGTCGCTAGTATTGAGTTTGCAGGCCTCTGAGCGCTTATGTATCCAACAAAATAAAAAAACAGTGATATTTTCGCAAACTTCCATTTATCAGCTTTACAGTGATATATAGGTTTCCGTGGTTTTATTGAAAGCAGCGCGCGTACGCTAGATTTCCCTGAAGGCACTCGCGAAACATGGAAGTAACCTTAAGGACGGTGCCTGCAAATGAACTTCCCAGAATCCCTTGCATACTACAAAAAGCAATGAGAAAGTCTGGGCATGCACAAGTGTCAGAAAAAAAATCATTCAAACAGGCTTCAAACTGCTCCTTTTGGTCTAAAGGTTGCAGTTGTTCAAGCCATTTATAAATTTTATTAATAACTTTCCAGCAAGTATATGCAAATTATTTCTTGTACCATGTAACCCCCCCCCCCCCCTTCCAAAAAGAAAAAAAGGCAACTTGACGTCCTGTAAATGGTTAGAGGTGGCCCTGTACCTGTGTTCTATAGTTTAGCCAAACATTTGATCTTGCCGCAGGGAGCAAAGTACCTGCTAAACAAGTGATAAATCAATTTTCGGTATTCACTTGACTGCGAACAGTCTGTCTTTTGCTGGAAAATCCGGGGGGAAGAACGCAAAAACCCGAGCGAGCACGATATTCAAGATATTCAAGGGAGGAGCTGCCATGTCGTGAGTCGCGTGAGCGCAAAATTCTCTCGCCTTCCGGCGCCCGCGCTACTCTTTCCCCTCGCCCAGTTTTTTCTGTTCTTCTCATCCAGAAAAAGAGACTGTTCGCCGTCTAGGTATTCACTAGTTCCTAAGCCTTTCCGGGGATAATCAAATGAACACAACTTCATGGCCTCCTACATTACGGGAAGCATAAGAAGCTCCAAGATTTCATAGCGAAATCCGTGGAAGAGAAAGTTCGCAGCACCTCGCCTGGCTTCTCAAATTTTCACTTGCACCTATTTTGTTGGTCAGTTAAGCTTCTAAAACTAGAAATAAACAACGGCCCATCATTTGTTGAAGTGTATATTTATTGGTGAGGATATCTCGTCAGGATATCTGAGCAGTACTTAGATTTTGGCTCTAAATTAGGTATCCGGTCGCTTCGCTACAAAGTCGTTTCGGTACGATTACTTCTCGTTCGTAAAGTGAATTCGGGTGAAAAATTATCGCAGCAATTTCTGCGTTTCACACTGGTAGCGTCAGTAGTAAATTGAGCTCAAATATTAGAGTTTATGTCAAGATTAAAATGTAGTGAATCGACTAAACTGCGGTGTAGCGAAACGATCGGTAAGCATTATAAAAACCTACACATTTACAATAACTGCCTTAGACTGAGGGAAGGACCCCGTCAGCTCGCCTGAAACTCGCCTGTTGCGTGTTTCTGCGCAAAATAATGGCTTGTTCGCACCTGATTGCCGCACAGTGCGACATATGACAAATGAATTTGTCAGACTGCGCTTTTTTAACGTATTTTTGCATTTCCAGTGTGTTATTGTAAGCGTTCGTACATGTTAAATTAGCCATAACATTGAAAATCACACTAAATCTGTTTTTACATCTCTTTATAACATTTCATTACATCAACCATCCAACTATAAATAATTGTTACTTAATACTACTAAAACTATTCAAGAGGCTGTCACCATTCTCTAGTATTACTTTAAGACGTTCACCCTGAAAGTCACATTGAAATCGAAGGAAAACCAAGCACAATGGTTCCGTTTTGCCCAATTACTTAGCTAGTTAGTTTCTGACCGTGTATTAACAAGGCTCCGGGCGGCCAGGATGGGAATGGATTGCAACTTAACAAAACGGGGCTATTTTTTTTTTTTTTTCAAGTTGTTCTCTCGAGTCTGAGGAAAAAACGCTCTAGTTTGTTCTCCCTTTGACAAAATCATGCACTTGATTTCTTCCCTCGGTGCTGTAAGAATATTTTGGACCGGAGCAAAAAAGACAGTTTTAAAATAACCGAAAAGTATAAGCAAGTCTCTACCACGGCACACACGGAACTCTTGAATAAATCAAATCGACAGCCGACAGAATTTAACAGCTAGATAGTAAGACTTTAAATTGATAATAAACAATTCCAATTGATTAGCCGGGTGGCGTTATTACACATTCTTCTTGTCGGAATCTCTGTATGGGGGTGGTGCATATGGCGGTGGAGGCTACACACACACAAAAAGAAAGACAAACAAAGCAATAAATTAGTCAAATGAAAAATACTAAAATTGCAGTCAGGAATGGACATAATGTCATCTAAAATGTGTATGACTCTGACTCGTAAAAAACGTTAAAAACAAAACGTTTATCAAAAAACTTAGAAAGACGTTTTTGCCGCAAATCTTGGATGCCTCTACAATCATGTTTGATTTGAATTCTGACTGTTACAGTTCAACAAAATTGTCCATACACCCGTTAAAAAAAAAAACCTTAAGTGTTGCACGTAGATTCCGATCATAAGCATTGGCTTAGCATTAAAGCATAGTAACAAAACCTAAATTTATATACCAATAAGCTCGTATGATGCAGAAACATACTCTACCTACACTTCAGTAGTGTTATTAGTAATCTAACTTCACTTCAGTAGTGCTATTAGCAATCTACCTTGACTCAGGAGTTGCGTTCGACGTAGTAAGAACGCATTCCTAATGCAGAATGGAGTCGAGATTGCATGGGACAACGCTGACTCAGGGAAAGAATGAATGGATCCAGGGATGTGTATCTGGCATCCCCGCAGATTTTACTGGGGCGGAAGATACTTGGAAAAGGAGAGAGAGCCTGGGATCGAGATCATCGAACGCAATCCCTAATCTTTGATTATTACTAGTATCATTAACAATCTATCTACACTAGTTGAGTTATTATCTTACCTGTGGTGCTGGTACATAGACATTCTGTCCTGTATTGTAAGCTTCCCTTGCCTTTGGACCTGTTAAAGGAACCACAGTATTCCCAGCATTCATTATGGTCAGACTCACTTCACTTACCAGCCTGGCTTAGATTTTTCAAAACAATTTATCTGAGTTGAAATTAAATCATTGCACAAACAACAGGGAAATGCAGAGTCCTGTATCGGGGTTTTCAGTTGTGATTAAGTTGTTTTATTGGTCATTCCCACACAGCAATTATTTCATAAACACATTCAATGGTCTACCTGTGTCAGTTAAGCAACACCACTCCTCCAAATTATGTGAGTCTGAGATGTCTACAACAACAGACCTTTCTCTTGGGTCTTTTTTGAAAAGGGGATTTACTAAAAAAGCTCAAAAAGACAATGGGTACATGCATGTTGCAATCCACAATAAATATGAACATTTTTCCTTGACATACATGCTCTTCAGTAATGATTTGGAATCTGATTCCTAATTAGTGCCGAACACATTACAAACCTCCATAAGTGTAACTTGAGTATGCATCAGATGGTGGTGGGGCAGATGGCGCAGCTTGACCAGGGTAGGGTGGGGGATTTTCCTGTGAAACAAGTAAAAATGATCTTCAATCACTAATTAATAGAAAAAAGTCAAAAGAGATTTAAAGTCATAACTGCCCAGACAGGAAAAACCCAGCAGTTGACTCTGCTTGTGTATATAGGCATGTACGTATTTGTAACTAGTACACTGAAGACAATCTGAAAGCCATCCGTTTGAGGCTACTCAAAGGTAAGCTCAAGAACTGTTGCATATCTTCTATACAGTCACTGCTCAAGGAGTTGTAAATGGCTCTCATTTTTGTTGTTTAACATATTCAAGATTGTGTTCCATAAGATTTATGGCATGAAAGTTGACTCACAAAAGTTAATAGGTTTTAGTTGTTTTTCAGTCAGCAATAAAGTCAGTTAGTGGTAATAGTGGTAATAAAGTCAGTTAGTTCAGAGACATGTAATTCAAACAAGTCCCTCTGAATAGCTGTTGTGGTACAATATTTTTATGGTCTTTCAGTTAAATGATCCTTTAACCCCAAACTTGACACAAAAAATAATGGCATAAAAGTACAAGTGTGAGTAAACAGCAGCACATCAGAGTAATGCATGCACATGTCATCGGCTTCCCCATGGGGTCGACTCCTGGACTGATCACGGGGATTGTAAAATCAGTCTAGCAAACTTGAGGAATTTCCCCTGGGGGTAGGGGAAGCTTGTTACAAAAAGTCCCCTGGGTCAGGTGTTATTCAGCAGAAAATCCCCCTCACATCCCTCTTATATAAACGGGGAAAGAGGGAACTTGTTAACTATAGTCTGAGAGTGATTTAAACAACCCACATTAGATTTGAAGAATCCACACATCTTTATTTTAAAAAATATTAAAATCAAAGGAAAATATGAAGATAGATTTTATACAGTAGCAATGGCAGGATTTACCCCATATCATGAAGATATAAGCTTGATTTGAAATACCACCTGATCAAAGATTTGCTTTGTGACAAGGAAGAATGATTTACAAACATGTCTGTAAACTACAGCACTAATTCTAACTGATTTCTCTTCACCCCGCATTGTGCTTTAATGTTTTCAAGTACAAAACCAGGCAGAAGCTACCTAATAGAGAACATGTTACTAGAAATTATGCAGGGGAACACAAAGGGAATGCTTAGAGAACCCTAGAAATTAAGCATTTCATTTTTGGTTCAATGTGATGTACATGCTACATGTAGCTCGAAGGCTCACCAATCTCCTACCCCAGCTTGTTACACATTTAAGCTGGCTTCAAACCAGAAGAGAAGAATTGATTTTTGTTCAGAAAACTATTTAGGCCTCAGAACCTTGTGGGAACCGAGTGAAAAGCCTGTGTATCCTGATGTATGACGATATATTTTGCCATCTGACGATAAATTGAAAGGCAACCCATCCTCTTTGGACGTAAGTGAGATTTATCTCTTCCTAAAAGATTTTGATTTACGGAAATCTTTAAAACAGGTTGTTGAGGTTTTTATTTGAAGAATAGTTCAGTGTTTATCCTTCATCGAGTATGTGATGTAGAACCCAAACTGTAAATTAAATGACAATAGATTTGCAATATTTTGTCCCACCCCAGGTCCAGCACGATTTCTTTCGTACAGTACTCGCCTGACAATTTGGAGAGACACTTTGATGTTTCAGTGTGACAGCAAAATAAAGGCAAGTTCAATCAAAGAAAGTTTATTGTTTCCTCGCATCTTTTTGTCGATGAGACGAAAAAGTCGGATGACACTTTTTTTGTTTCATCCCATCCATGGTTAATTGTCATGATGACTCCCCATTTGATTGAAACATGAAAGGAAAAGACTTTTAAACTTAAAATTCTGGTCTGGACTCGTCTATGTTGTCTCTTTCCCTTATTTTATTGGCTGTTTGCATTGGCAAACATTCTTTTTGAGTTAATGTAAATTTACAATGCGTTGTCTTGCGAAAAGTGAGAGTTTGCCTATATTTCTGACACACAAAAAAGTCATTTTTGGTTCTCTAGTCTGTGCACAAAAGTGTCAAAAGGAATGAGTTCCTAATGATAATTAGCTTAACACATTATCTTTTGGGCTCCATTTTATACTGGAATGCTCAGTGAACACTAGGGGAATGCAAATGGAATGTGAAGCAGAATGCTTTAAGTATGCATTCTTCCCAACATTCTCTGTTAGGTTACTTCTGCTCGTAACTGTATGACGATAAATTCAAGCAAATATTCTCACCTTTCTTTGCCCCATCGTCACAAAGACATGAAGCAACGAGTGTGTGACATTCCCAAGGACTTTTGGGTATTTAATTAAGATGGCAAACTAAGATGGCAGAGGACTCGTTTTCGAGACAGCTAATCTCATACCAAGATCTCCCACAGTCAGACCTGCAGTGAGATCTGGGTACTAGATTAGATGACAGCTATACTCTGCAGAAATTCTATGGTTTCTTATCACCAAATTCCCAGTTTTCAGCTCTATGAAAGAGTTTAAAAAAGTGGTAAATCCATGTGATATCCCCTTAGTTGGTGTCCGTGATTTGACAAAATCAGAAATTCCCCTACCTCGTACTTTTTTATCTTGAAACAATCTCAAGAATTTCCCCCTGCCCAGGGGTAAACAATCCAATCCATCCCCTTGTATTCCATAACATATCCCTGTGGTTGCCCTGGGAGCCAACCCTATGGGAATCTTGCTGATGATATGTGCATAATGGTTAAGTAATATTTTTCATTTCATATTAATTTTCTTTTCTAGGGATTCCAACAAATAGAATCACATTACAAAAGTGGCAAGTAATGAATTTGGATATTCTTCCATGTTTAAACTTACATGTGGCTGGTATGGTGGGGGCTGACCCATGACACCAACTGCAAAAAACAAAGTAAATAAAAAACTTTTAATAGAAGAAAGATTCTCTCAGTTAGTATGCAACTTAAGTAGTTGTGAAAAGAAAGCCTAAAAAAAATTCAGGTTATAAATAAAAACTGACAACCAATGTCAAAAGCACATCAAGAGTTAAGATTCATTTCTCTGCTATAATTTTTATTTATTTTTTTTTTCACCTTAATTGTATGCTTGACTGTTTATTATGCAGTGGAATGTTTCCTGGATATCAAAATATATGTAAAACTGGAAAGCAATAATTTTTGCTTTTCCTTGTGCTAGGTTCGTACACATTTTCGTATGCAAAGTTCAAAACTTTTTCCTGACCTTTTCCACACTCAAGGTTGAGTCAAATGACACTTCTACAACAGGGCTATGATGAAAGTTAAGTGAAATTCAACTAGCTGACAAAGATTCACTTAGCAGTTCAGCACTTGTTGCAGCTTTGAACAAAACTACAGTATTTAGACTTTCTCCGATTCTTTCCAGATGTTTTCAAAAATTCCAGACTCTATATGGCCCTTGTTTGTGGAACAAAATATTTTGGCACGCTGGCCTACGGGAAGGTTAGTTGTTAACAGGGACATTACCTTGTGGTGGGTAGCCAGGATATGCCCCAGGTTGTGGTGGTGGGTAAAATGCCTGTCCTGGAGCTCCATAATAACCAGCTTGAGGAGGTTGGTATACATTGTTGTACATGTAGCCATTTCCATTCATCAGTACAGGCTGCCCAGATGCTGGTGGTGGTGGCTGAGAGCCAGGCCTGTGGGCTGGAGAAAGCAGCAGTACTATAAAAGTGTTGCCTGTGCACAGTGTGGACATAATGTACAAAGCTGCCATTAAAGGCCATAGTATAATACTGGTTGTGGATGAATATGCTTCATTGCTGGAGCCTTGATTTTGCAGGTGGCCTGAGTGACTACTGATTTAGGTTCAATTTAGTCACAAAATTACAAGTTTGTTAGGGATAAACACTGTATGATGGCCTCGATTTGCACCACCAGAAGAAAAATCAATACACAATAACAACAGTTACTAAAATTGGGACATTGGCAGAGAGTTGTACCAGACTACTTATCAAATCTATGACTGACAAATTATTTAATACTACAGACAGTTAATTCCTGATGGAAGCCTGAAACTGGCTACTAAATTAACCACAACTTGAAGGGCTGGAAGGCTCTCATTGTAATACTAACAAAATGTAGGATTTTGGTTTCCAGTATACCAAAAATTATTGTGTTGGGCACAAGTGAACTTTGGTGGCCTGCTGGGAGCTATCCTCGATTTAAGATTGAATAGTTGCTACATGTATGTATCATGCTGTAAATATAAGCTTCTGAAACTTGACTTAGCTGGGTTGGTACCTGTTGCTAAAAATAACATTACTTAGTATGGCACTCAAACTTAACATACCACTTGCTACAGCATGTTTGAAATGTTGAGCAAATTCTATAGCTCCACCACTGTTAAATGTCACTTTGAATGTTCCTCTACCCTGCCAGCCACCTGAAAACCAACATCCACTACAGATTAGAAAAGGTAAAGAAAGGAAAAACAATTATATTAATATTTGAAAGAATTGTGATGTTATGTCTTTTAACCCTGGTGAGTAAAATAAAAAATTAATGATAGACTGAGGTATTTTTTCAGTCAGTGAAACAGCTGTATTTGGAACAAGATTATTTTAGAAAATCCAGGTTCTTTCAACACTTGAACATGAAACTAGTAGTTAAATGGCTCAGATCCTGCAAGCCTCCTGTAGTTCAGTGGTAGAACATCTAAACTAGTAACAAAAAATCATAGGTTTGACTCCTGTTGTGAGAACTTTGATTTTCTTTCTTGTTATGAGTTCTGTGAAACTGAGTGAAAAATACTTCAATCACTGACAATATTAATGGCCTTGAAACAATAAGTTATAACAACAGAGTCCAATGTTAGGCATTAGATATTAAGTTTGGCCCACACAGATCTTTTTGCAGTCCAAGATGCACTTGTAACATTGTAATTAATATTATTTTCTGACATCAATTTTAGCCTATACATTTGCCATTTTAGTCTGCAAAATGAGCCACATTGGCCACTTTATTCAATATAAAACTTTTGCTGTCTTCTGCCCCTTTGTCGTACGTATGCTACAAGTTGAGGTTAAGCAAACATTACAATTCTTGGTGATTTAAAAGTTGAAAAAACTTTCAAACATATCCCTAATACAGTAACTTAAAGGTATACATGCTACAAAATATTGACCTTATAGATTTTATATTTCTTGTGATATATTTGTATGTCTGACTCAATAGAGTGTTCAGAGTGTTCAGAGTGTTCCATTGCAGAATTATCACACACAAAAACATGTTGGCAAATAGAATCTGTGCATCAAACATGCCTCACAAAATTTCACCAATGTTCCTATACCTACAAAGCGGTTTTGCATGACCACTGACTGGTTAGCCCATGGCAAATTTTTGGGTACGGTACCCAAAAATTTGGGCCAACCATGCAAAACCACTTTGCAGGTATAGGAACATTGGTGAAATCAGATTCCAGAGTGGTACGCCTGGGTTAGATTCCAAGCTGGACCAACACTCAGGGTCTTAAAACAACTGAGGAGAAAGTGCTGCCTTTGCTCTGACATATACACATGTCTAAACTTTCTAGTCTTCTCTGACACGGACAAAAAATCATAGGCCCCATCTCACAGCACTTTCACTAATAACTCTTGCGGGAAATAAAAGAACCACCAGGGACTCTGGCAGTGACCATGCCCTGGTGTCTATATCAAGTTCATTCATTTACTTCATCCTGTTCCACAATCATAGAGGGACCAACAAATGCTCTGATAGCAGCTGCAGTAATCTGCACCTATATCCGGTCCTATTTTCTCAGCAAAATAATTAATGTAAAAGGAGTACATCTGCTGTTAGTCCAGCCCACCACCACTTATAGCTTTTGCAACCACAGTCATATGGAGATTGTTCTCATTGTACACCAGAAAACACTAGATACAAGTCATGTCATATAGACATCAGTTACCAATTTATTGTTAATCCATAGGTTCTCTATGAGAAGTTGCAAGGGCCATTTAGGCCCCTGAAAATCTCCAAAGGGTGTCCACTATAACCTCATGAGCCAACTTCATTTACATATTTGATTCTTTGTTCGAATTTCAACTTTACAAATAAATAAATCTGCATACTAAATGAGAAAAACTAGCATACCATCTGGCTCTGAAATTACATCCCCTTTAACAAAATTGGCTCCAAACATTGGCTGCTTGACCTGCCATAAAAAAGTTAAGAGTTTTTCTTAACATTATAAATAAAAATGTTTGGCCAAAAAAGAATCCAATTACTTGAATATTTATCACTACTATTGCTACAAAAAAACCTCTGTGACTGAAAACAAGAAGTTCCAGTCCAACAAATTAAAACAGAAACTCTACATAGAACTAGATAGTAGGATAAAATAAATAGCTCTATGACATGTAGACATAATTACAAAAAGAATGGTCCTATTTCCATGTAACACTGCAGTAAAGAAACCACACACCTTTTTCCCATCATGGCACATCTCCAGGCATTAAGAAAAAACAAATAAACCACCGAATTCTGTATGCATTGTTTATTAACACATCTAGTAAAGACACAACACCTAATTTCCCTGTTTCATCATTGGCACCTCTAATGTGTGGTTTCAAGAAAATACCCATACCCCCCTCTCCCATGGAAGCTTGTTCAATTTAGATCCCCCCTACCCCACTGGAATGGAAATTTGAGGGAGTTCTTTGAAGAACCTCACCCCCAGGAATTTCCTACTTTTCTTTTTCACCTAAATCAATGGCCTTTGCAAATTCTGTATTTCTGTAATGATCTCCACAGAAAAATGTACCATATTTATTTGATTACCCACCCACCTTTGAATGAGCACCCACCCTGAAAGCCCAAAAAGTTTATAAGTGCCCACCCCAATCCCTACCCACAAAAATCATTTATGTACTAGCCCTGAGCACAAAGTAAGAGGAGTGTCAGTTGTGTTCCAAACTTGGTTCTACATGTAGGTACGGTAGTCAATAAACTTTAACATTGTTTATAAAGAAATCTTTTTTTTTTTTTGAAAGATTGCATTAAAGAGAAAACACATTTTGTGGCCACAGTAAATTTTCGGTTGGAAATAAATCCATTGAAAATGACAGCGCTTAGAAATTTCCAATGACCTACCATGATGGGGTATGGATATTTTCTGGAACCACACAATGATAAGTACTGCTAGTTAGTACAGATTTTTATTGAGTATTGACAATATCAGTTACCGGTAAATAATCCCCAAATTTCAAAAACAGTTGTAAAACAAGACACTCAAGTTATCATTCAAAAACTGATAAGTGCCTGGGGGCAGCCTGGGGGAAATGGCAGTGATGAAATTACACCTTCGCTTACCTCCACATTTCGAATGCTGTGAAAATTCATTGCAAATGAACCATAATTGCAGCCTGTAGTTGGTGCAAATATCACCTGGTGAAGAAATATAATTTACAGTAAGGGAGGGTTCATAATTAATGTAGATGGTACATATTTAGAAGTCCCCCCACCCCCTTATGTTGTAAGTGACCCCCCCCCCCCGGCACGAGATACATGTACCCTGCCCCTTGAACTCCTATCACCCTGTTAACTTTAAGGAGTCTCACTGTTTAGCATTTTATGACATAATTAAGTAATAATTTAACTATAAATTTCATTTCAAAAATCCTTTACTAGAAAAACAAATGGATGTGGCTAATATTCACTGCATGACTTTAAAGAATATAGCGGTTTTATCTTATAAACCATAAATTATTCCAAAAGCTCTTTGAATTACCAAGGAGTCATTCCAACATTTCATGCAAAGAATACTGTATGACACAGTATAATATGCTATCTTTGAAAATCTAGCCCCCTTCCATTTTTTATTTAATTTTCACATCATGCAAAATGATTGTAACCTTACAATCTATTTCAGTTGTAACATGTTATTAGATTCTCTTTAAAAATAATTCTTCTGGAGATGAAAATCAACAATACCGGTAATATTATTGTCTCCATTTTTGAATGTGGTCTACACTTTTACTGCTTGGCCAGTAATAATGCAGTGATTTAATAAAGCTAATGCTGTGGTTTGATAAAGATGAGGATCTAATAATCCTCATCTTCATCAAACCACTGCATGATAAGAGTGACAGTTGAGTGTTAGTGAGACTGAGAGTGACAAATTAGTGACTGTGAACTTGCAAAGAAGAGGTGCAGCCCTAGCAGTGGACGGAAAGCCATGCATTTTGCATTTGCTTCATCACCACTTGTGTAATGTAGACCAAGGAATAAAAAAAAAAAACACAGTTATGAGAGATCGAGCAAGTACCATATCCAATGTGAGTATATTGTTCATTGAAATAGACTTTTTATTATGCTGGATGCCCTGGGCAGACCACATTAAACTTCTAAGAAGTACTCCACAGTTTAAACGGTTGAAATAGTAGAATTCACAGCGAAGGAATTATGCCTTAAGGGACAGATTCCCAGGACAGGTTGTAGTTCTCAAAGTGAGCCCGAAAGGTCATAAGATCATTTGAGTCCCAGCCACAACGGGTATAGATTTCTCTTTTGTACAGATAGCCGTACTCCCCGAAGAAAAATGTGAAAAAGTGAAGCTATATAGTGAACCAGCCGTGAACTGCTACTGCCATTTAAATGCTCGGTCTATTACAAAAAAATTAAAATCTTTTGTACAGATAGCCGTACTCCCCCCCGCCCCCCCCCCCCCCCCCTTCCCGAAGAAAAATGTGAAAAAGTGAAGCTATATAGTGAACCAGCCGTGAACTGCTACTGCCATTTAAATGCTCGGTCTATTTCAAAAAATTCACTTAAATGCCTGGATAATGATTCACTATACACCTGCTTTTGATTAATCAGTCTTACTAATTAACAGGGTGTAAACTGACTCCTACCACAATAAATCAATGATTCATTACTGCTTTATACAGACAAATACAATGTAACACAACAAGAATAAAGTCACTCATTCTGGCTTTGATACTTGGCTGCTTGGCGTTTCATTCAAGAAATGTTTAATATCGAGTTTCAGTTTAGTATTATTCTCTCTCCCTCTCTCTCAAAAAAATAATCCTTTTGAGGGAAAATGCCACTAAAATGCTCGAATAATGCTTAATGCTTTCGCCTCACTAAAATGCGAGAAAAATGCTAGCAAATTAAATTAATGTGCAAAATTAACAAGTGGAATTTAGTACAGTACATTGTGAAAAATGACGAATGAGCCTCAAACATCACGAGAGTTTTGTTTCCAAGATTTACCTCAGATTTAAATGTTGTAACAAGGACTTACTTTCTGAGTGGTAATGAAAACATTTCCCTTCTTAGAACCTTTCAAAAAGCCTGGGATCTCGTCTCCCTCCAGGGTAAACTCGACGCCATCTTGGTGGTACACAACACTAAAACGGCATCAAAGCATTATGACGAACAAGAAGCAACAGGACATGCTTCAAGAGTATAACTGATTTACTTACTAGTCACCATGAAGAGTAAGCCTTCCACTGTTACAGATAATTTTGTTCACAGACATGGTGAATACTTCAATATTCCGTTTAGTTCTTCGTTGCGATTGTGCTATATTTCTATTTTGAGTTGACGGTCGAGTTGACGTCATTCGTGCTTGGTAACCATGCGTCCTGTGAGCCGCAACATCCCCTCTAGTTCTTCCAACAAAAAGTGCCGGACAGAAGCAGCTAGCAGGTCTCTTGGGTTGTCACGAAAGTAAGACCCCGAAAACTAAAACCCAACCGGAAAAGTGAGGTGTTAAAAAACTCAATTTTCTGCTAGGCTGATCGGACCGCGGAGACAGCGACATGGTAGAGGGGACAGCTGTTTCGAGCTGTATGGCTCTCGTCAGCATGGTATAGCAAAAACAAGGCTGTACCTAGGATTTTTTTCTGGGGGTGGAGGGGGGGGGGGGGAAGCAAACTCCGTACATCCCTCACAGGGGTCTCCCGTATACAAGCAGGGTTTCTAATTGGACGTTTTGTTTGCACCCCTACACGGAAAGCTGCCTCTAAGGCCTTTTAAGAAAAAAACAAAAAAACAAAACAAAACACACACAAACACTGATGCTTTTTTATGGCATAAACACCTTATTTAGCTCGAGCCAAACATTGCCTTTCATCTAATAGTAAATTTAAAACACAGTCGATGCACTGCTGTAAACAAAGGGAGAAAATCACTGAGCTCCCACAATTCAAACGCACTATAACAGTGGAACGAAGCATTTGCAAAAACACAGTCGTGATTTACGTACAATTCAAGCCTTTCGTTACTGTGACACGTTGCATAGCTCTATGACACGCTACAACGATTACTAGAGAACCAAAAACCCAAATAGGCGTGGCAAGAAACACAACACCTTGTGACAAAAACTAATTGCCGGGCCAGTAATTACAACAACTACAGAAAGCTCATTGCACGAAACAAGCAATGATTAATTCCTGTCGTAACGTTACACAAATCTCAACAGGAAAGGCAGTTAAAATCATCACCCAAGTAAACAAACCAAACCAAACCCGGCTTAAATGCTCTATGTGGCATAAAAACAGCTTTGTTGAAGATACAGAATAAGAGGTCATATTCAAAATGAAGAGAATTCAGTCAAAAGAGGACTGAAAATCAAAACTCATTAGGCATAAATGACCTGTGATATTGAACATACGATGGTTAAATCCAAGTCTCTATCAAATCCTCCAAACCCGCTACAAATACTTAGGAGTAGCGCAGGCTTTAAAAACTAATATGAAAAAAGATACTCGTGTAAGCTAGATTTAAAAAGGCTAAAACCCGTTCCAGGTAGTGGCTTAGGCTTGTCACTCTTTATTTACACACCAAATTCTAAGCCATAGGCAACCGAAATTACAAAATCATTATTTTCATAAGGCTGTTGCCTCGAAAGATTTCCCAAAACAGTTATTTGGAATTCACATTGAAGGATTTTTTAGTCAATTTCTTGTAATTTCGGACTAATATAGCTACAAGAAATACCTCAGCAAACTCAAACACTATGTTAGAAAAAAAAAAAGAGTTTTCCTGGCGGGTCCAGCTGCCCCCTCTGCCTTCCCCCCCCCCCCCCCCCCTCCGTAACAGCACTCACTTTCGTCAAGAGGCGCTTTACAATACTATAACTACTCTTATAATTAGGTTAAAAAACTACATTATCATTCAACAAAATGAGGTACCAATAAATAAAAATTACAAATCAAACGCGTCTTTAAAAGGTAAATCTTGAGCTTAGTTTTAAATAAGGTAACTGATGATATATGTTTTCCTTCCGTCCAATGGTAATTTGTTCCATAGTTAGCTATAGTTTCGGTCCCGCAATAGAGTATGCCCTATCGCCATATGTTTGCAGATTAGCCACAGGATCGTCAAGTACTGTAACTAACTGGTTGTTTAAGGATCTTAATACGCGGCCCGAGTTCTTATTAGTCAGTAGGGTTTTTTTTGTAGCTATGTAGGTGCCTGACCATTTAGAATCCTGTACTGAAACTCTGGGTATGAATACCCGCTCGGGGCCATGCCATTAAAAAAAAAGCGCAAAAAAGCACATATTACATGAATATATTCATTACTAATGCACAGGTATGTTCTCAGTTCAATCCTTACCCATGTCGCCTTTTGCCATTGTTCGTTTCTTTCAATCCACCGCACCACATGTCATTCCACAACCCAGTCCTTGCACAAAGGGTGTAGGCGAATTGTAATAAGTCAGTTGAATAATTTCGTTTAAGTCATTTGTTCAGTGCAACAGGTCTAATAAAAAGACAAATTCTTATTGTCCGGCTGCGCTGGCGTGCAGGAATGCACGAGAAATGAACTTTATGGTATTTTATATATATTTCAAATTAAGCAGTATTCGGGTTTGAAAAGTTATTCTTTCTCGCTGACTGTTGAGTTCGCTTTAAATATTACAATGCAAAAACAGTTTTAAAAGACTACAGCTTTTTTGTAGAAGCTTTGAGTCCAGGTTCCTCCAGCCCTTCCTCACCAGAGGCAATGGGAGTAATGACCCCGAAAACTAAGAACTTTTTTTCCTTGATATGTTACTTTTCCGGTGGGTCTTAGTTTTGGCCGATTCTTTTTTCGCCCCATACCCCACTTGGGAGCCTGTCCATTTAGCTTCCTTGCTTTACACATTAATTTAACTAATAATTAATTAAATTTATATAACACCACTAAAAGATTGTAATAATCAACATGTAAATAGAAAAAAAAAACACAAATAAACATTATCATTATTATCATTATCCATCGATGGCCCGCGTACGGATCAGAAGTCCATGGCTGGTCAGCGGCTAGATAGGAGCCCGCGTTACCCTAATCCAGCTAAACGAGTAAGAAATTGGTATATACTTCATATATACCAAGAAATTGGTTATTGTGCAACCATCACAGAAATATGGTGAAAATTCTATATCAGTGGTGATCACAAGTGATTATTTCGTTTTTGGAAAGCAAATGATTATTTAAAATGACCGTATTCTCGAAAACTGCAAGCTTCAATGATCTGGTTCCTCTTTTACCGGCACTGGAGCTGCCAGATACGCTCAAAATGTTGTTCTCGTATCGGAACTTCGTTCATGCCCTGGCCGGCGCCGTGGTAAGTATTACATCATTTTGTAATCGAGCACATGGCTAAAACTGGCTCTACATTATTTAACGATTCTTTTTTTTTTCTGTTTTACTGAACGACTAGCATGAACAACATATAATACCAAAAACAAAGGGAAACAAATCAGGACAGGCTACTGGGCGACTTTTTAATACTTGTCAGAACTGGAAGCGCGATTCGATCCAAGGGTTATTTTAAGTCACGAGTTAATCAAATTTGTGTTCTTTGCTACACGTATTTCATTTGTGAGTGTCTTACCTGAGAGGTGACTCTGAATTATGTTGAGCCTTTCAATGTGACTTTGAGTTTGTCTTGGGATGGTGATCAATGTCGCTGATGAATTCTCAAAAATACAACGTTATGTATGGTTCAATATATATTCAAGCTGTTACTATCCTCCCCACCCAGACATACCCCTAGGAAAATCTGGCCCCTCTGGTCTGAGGGTGGGGAATTTCGCTGAGTAGTCTTTCAATCAAGAACAGCAATATACATACAGTGTATGTAGCTGGTTCTGGCCACATTAAGCAATTCAATATAGTGGTTAAATTCTTATGACCTTGGAATTTAAAGTGTTCCCTTGAGTTTGCTGAAATTTGTTTTACTCACAAGCAGTTGACATCCCCAAATTTGAAATAGCTTTGTTTGACTGACCTTAGTATCAGAATGCCAAAATGTGGGTGATGCCAGAGAGAATAGCTACTTTTTAGCTTGCAAGCCATTTGCATTGCTTTATGTATGTGTTCGATATACCAACTGTAAGCCTTGCACATTTGCCTACATTCACTTAACCAATCCAGATAATTCTGGTTCGCTTGTTGTATTTATTATGCATGAGCGTAATCATTTCAGAGTCAAACAAAAATCGCTCTTTCACTTGAGTTTAGTATGTTGGCATTTCAATCAGAAATTTCAAACAGCTAGATTGGCAAACAAAATAATTATTATAAAAACACCATTTCATTCAACATTTGGTAACTTAATTAATGTATAGTTTATGCACAAAAACATTCACAAAATCACTTACTCTGTTAAGAATTAGAAACTCCAATGATAAAATGGTATGACCAAGGGGAACATATACAAAGTACAAAGATGGACTGTCTGATCAAACATTATTTGAGCCAAGATCCCACAGTCAGTGTTGCAGGTGATTAGAAACTCGATTACCTGGCATGCTTTTCATTGTCACTGCTGTTGTAATAATTTTGAGTGGTTTCCTTTAACATTTAGTGACCGTTTTAAACAATAGACTGAAACAGATTGTTCGGACTTTAATAGTAAAGGGTGACTGCAACCGCTTAATAGAGGTGACCACTCTACAGAGGTCAAAATTAGAATAATTAATGGCTCAGAAGTAATTTTTGGGACTTTGACAAGTGACTGCTTAATAGAATGTGACTATTTGATACAGTGCTGCTTAATAACGGTTTGACTGTAATTTACTTAAATTCTAAAATACATGTAGTTCCAAAGGTGATGCTGTCCAAATGATATAAACATTATCTAGATCACATTGTTATTAATTAATAAACGTTTGCACTCTCCATTGACATAATAAACTGTAACATGCATGGTAATTAATCACAGGAGAGATAATTCATGATTATTAATATCAGTTAAAAGCACTGCTTTTAATGATGAAGGTAGAGTGCCTATAGTATGTTTACTAAGATTAATTACAATAATATTATAACAGTCTGTCAGTGTAAATTTCCCCCTAGCCTTTTTTTTTTAAACCCACTCCAGAAGTAGGTAGACCCCTCTCAACAATATTTGTCTGTCTGTGGTGCTGAAGAATTTAGATTTTTTTTAATTATGTAATTTAATTTATGAATTATTTAGTATGCATTCTATTAGTTCTATGCTGTCTGTTCTATTTTTTTAGGGAAGTGTGACTGCCATGACTGTGTTTTATCCTTTGGATACTGCAAGAACCAGGCTTCAAGGTTGGTGAAAAGGTTAAATTGTATAGTTGCGTCAAAATATTAAGTAAAGTACCTGGCAGTTGCCTGGTCAGACACATTTTTCAAAATTCTAGCTTTTGCTTTGTACGTTAATTTAAAAAAATCAGGTAGAAATTGCTGAAAAGAAATTTACAAAATCAATTAAAGAAAGGTAGAAAAAATATTCATTTGTTTTCAGGACACAGTTACATTCATTTGTAATGATTACTTTTGTAATAGCTTATAAGGGCTGGTTCACATGAGCAATGCAAATGCTAATGTAAGTGCAAGCGCAAGCAAACACATGTGTAAACTACCATAAGGCAAACAAAAATGCAAATGCAAGGGCAAGAGCCAACACAAGAAATGGAAAAGTTTTCATTTCCTTGCTCTTGCTTTTGCATTTCACACGTGTGAACCCAGGCAACGCACAGGCAAACGCAAATGCAAGATGAAAAATACTTGTTCCATGCCTCTATGGTTTACGTTCAAACCAAGATGGCGTCCTCCCCGGCCATCTTAATCTCGTTCCCAGAGTCCTTGTTTCCTGACTGCTTGCCAAGGGTAATGCAGACTATGGGAAAAAGATTGCTGCCATCTTGGGATACTGAAATGCGCATGTGTCTCTCATTTTGCTTGCGTTTGCGTTCGACGTGTGAATGTCGCTTGCGCTTGCTCTTGCGTTTGCGCTTGCATTTGTGTCATGTATGAACCAGCCTTAAAAGTGTCTAGCAATACTTCTAATCAGTGATCTGTTGACTTTTTTTCCCATGCAAAAGTTTATCCTGTTTCCATCAAATTGTTATATGTTTCTGTGGCATTTGAAGCAGTTTTACATTGCAACAAGGTTTTATCTCATCAAGAAAAAAATCCTGACAGAAACAAAAGTGAAGGTTTGGGCCATTTATTTATCAAAGCAAAAAATAGTTGAACAGCTGTTTGGCAAGACAAAATGCATGTGGCGCATACATTACTTGCTTCCAGTGACATGAGTTCTTGGTGTGAGCAGCTAGCTGCAAATTAAATTAAAGAAGCTATTAAGTGAACTAGATTTCATTCCCCTAATGTTCACAAGGTGCTGGCAACTGCACAACTGACTGATAACCAATGATCCTAGTGCAAAAAATAAAAGGAACTGTTCACAATACAACGAGCAGACCCCATTAGGAAGTAAGTCACACTTTTGTCACTAAAGGTTGTTGTTGTTTTTCTCAGTTGATGACAAAAGGAAGGCCAAGAACACAGCTCTTGTGTTAATGGATATCATTAATGAGGAGGGACTGTATGTATACACATTATTTCCATGTAGCTTATAATATTAAAAGCTTGAATTCAAAAACCCGCTCACAGCATTTGCAAACAAAAAAATCCAGAAACAAAAACCATGAGAGGACGCAGTGGAAGTCTACTGTAAGTACGACGTCACGCAGAGATTTAATCTTTGTGGTTCCTTGAGGCGTCTGTAATCTCATTCAATATGACAGAGAATGAACGGCTCATGTTATTCTCACTTCTTTCTTTGCGATCTGGACAGTGTTTTTGAATATCGTAACTCGATACAAAATTACCGCATTACTCCTCATATAGGAAGATGGCGAGGATAAATTCGAATTAAATAAGTCTGTGGCCTGCCAGTGCTTATGTACGTACCGTCTAATGAGAGGTACCAAGCAATTGTTGATCATACTGATCAAAAAATATATATATATACCTTTAATCATATAAAAGGGACGCGTCGGCAAAATACCAAGATTGTATGACGCTTTGCTTGGCCATGTACTTTGTTTTGTAATGAATCAACAAGATCGATTTGCGCAAATTTCGCTGCAATTGTATGGTGAGAAAAATATTAGCCTGAATTTCGTACGATGCGTCCTGTGCACAAAGCTCGGAAACTAATCGCCATCCTTTTTGACCGGGCCTTTAGATCTACTAGTTGTACATTCACTTCCGGAACATAACATTCCCAGCTAATGTTTCTATTGTTTTGCGATAAGCCGCTGGCTTTTCAAATTTGGATAATAACTATCACTGAGTGGAAACGCGGGCACATATACAAGCATCTTGAAATGCGATCGCGTTATTATATTACGGCACTGTTTAGCGGGAACGAGAAGGAAGCGCGCCCTTCCGAAATTGTGATCGATCAAGCCACGAAAGTCGCGTGGAAGTTCATTAGAGAAAAAAAAGGAAGATGCGCAAAGCAAGAAATAAAAGGAAGCGATTGCTAAGAGCCGCTAATGAAAGCGAAGCCGGACAGATGCAAAGACAAAACCTGAGAGACGTATTCTTCTGCTTTGGAATTGGCGCGTGTTAATTATGCGAAATGGTAGGCATTGAAACAAAGGAAATACAAGGGACAGAACCAAGGTAAGTCTCGCTTAGTCAAGAAGACGTAAGTTATCACAGAAGAGCATTTGCCTAGACAACCACAATTTTGGATATTCACGCTTAACATAAACACGACCAACATGATCTTGCATTGTGCATCATCCGGGTTATTGTTCCAGGGGTAGGCGCCATAACATTCATAGTGTAGCAGAGCGCCCCTTAAAATTTATACTCCTGAAATTACAATGAAATGGAACAATCCATACTCACTTTCAGAGCAGGGGGCACAACAAATTCACTTTGTGCTCGAAATGTCCAAATTGTATTTTCACACCAGACAAAACCATAATGAGGGGACTATATAGAACACTTTTATCAGTGAGGTCAGTATTTTACAAAAAAGCAATAAAAAACACGCAACTATATAACTGGTGAAGTAATGAAGGAAGTGACTATGAAGCAAACTCGTAAAAATAATTAAATGCAAAATAAAAAAATGCACAGCCAATGTCGTGGTTGATATCGGTGTCAAGGTCTCGTGTAACAAAACAAATAACGCTAATGCACCAACTCAGCCTTTAATTTTTTATCCATCAGAACGGCGGGTGCCCCACCTGATAGGGTCTGATGTAACGTAAAAAACGCTAATACAGCAATTCAGCCTTTATTTTTTTATCCATCAGAACGGCGGGTGTCCCACCTGATACGGCCTGATGTAACGTAAAAAAACGCTAATACAGCAACTCAGCCTTTAATTTTTTATCCATCAGAACGGCGGGTGTCCCACCTGATACGGTCTGATGTGACGTAAAAAACGCTAATACAGCAACTCAGCCTTTAATTTTATATCCATCAGAACGGCGGGTGTCCCACCTGATACGGTCTTATGTAACGTAAAAAACGCTAATGCAGCAACTCAGCATTTAATTTTTTATCCATCAGAACGGCGGGTGTCCCACCTGATACGGTCTGATGTAACGTAAAAAACGCTAAGACAGCAACTCAGCCTTTAATTTTTTATCCATCAGAACGGCGGGTGTCCCACCTGATACGGTCTGATGTAACGTAAAAAACGCTAATGCAGCAACTCAGCATTTAATTTTTTATCCATCAGAACGGCGGGTGTCCCACCTGATACGGTCTGATGTAACGTAAAAAACGATAATACAGCAACTCAGCGTTTAATTTGTTATCCATCAGAACGGCGGGTGTCCCACCTTAAACGGTGTGATGTAACGTAAAAAACGCTAATACAGCAACTCAGCCTTTAATTTTTTATCCATCAGAACGGCGGGTGTCCCACCTGATACAGTCTGATGTAACGTAAAAAAAGCTAATACAGCAACTCAGCCTTTAATTTTTTATCCATCAGAACGGCGGGTGTCCCACCTGATACGGTCTGATGTGACGTAAAAAACGCTAATACAGCAATTCAGCCTTTAATTTTTTATCAATCAGAATGGCGGGTGTCCCACCTTAAACGGTCTGATGTAACGTAAAAAACGCTAATACAGCAACTCAGCCTTTAATTTTTTATCCATCAGAACGGCGGGTGTCCCACCTGATACGGTCTGATGTAACGTAAAAAACGCTAATACAGCAACTCAGCCTTTAATTTTTTATCCATCAGAATGGCGGGTGCCCCACCTGATACGGTCTGATGTGACGTAAAAAACGCTAATACAGCAACTCAGCCTTTAATTTTTTATCCATCAGAATGGCGGGTGACCCACCTGACACGGTCTGGTGTAACGTAAAAAAACGCTAATACGAAAACACAGCCTTTAATTTTACATGGTATGATGTGACAATGCAGTCACCAGTGTAGCCAGGCATCGGTCAATTGATATCGATCAGAATGGTGGATACCCCCCCCCCCTCTTCCCCCCTTACATACACGCTCTAAAATATAATGAAGTAATTTATTTCCACAAGACTGAAGGTTGTTTCTCCTTGTACAGTTTACTATAGCATCGTTCATATGATGGAACAAGACAGAGGTATGCATATACATGTACATGTCTCACAACTCCTGTCGTGCGTGACTTGAAGTGCGCGTTTTCCTCGCGTTTTGCGCTCGCCCGCGAAACACACACGAAAAATAACGCTTGTTCTGCGGGGCCAGTCTGGTGTTTCTTCTATGGAAAAGTGCGTGTGCATTTTGCTTTCGTCTAAAAGTTAACTTTTTTTTCTGGTGCAAATATCGTACTCAATTTTTGGGTTCTTTTAGCCCCTTCGAAAAATCGCGAGACAATTAGTGTATCTGGTATCGCAAGAGAGACAACTAGTCACAACACTAACAGGACCGCTCGTCAAATGCCATGGGATCTGATAATTTTGTCCACATAAGACTTCCTTACCCGGCTCAACTTTTTTATTACAAATATAATAATATTTTAAAGTAAATGTAAACTTATAGAGAGCAACTGTTTACTATGGTAGTGCCATGAATATGCATATTCTTCAAGATTCACCATAATTAATGCATTTGTCATTGTACTGTGTTGACAATAACACTCGTGCGATCACTTTTTTCAGGATTTCACTCCCAAGCTCACGATGTCTTTTTTTATGTTTCTTCTAACCGTGTCTCAAGGTGATTTAATAGCGCGCCTGATTTATGTCTGCCCTCTTGAATATACTCCGGGAAAAAGTTCCACTTCATTTCAGAAAACGTATCATTTGCTCGATGATTAAATTTAGATCTTATTCTTTCGGCATACAATTTTGTGGTCTCAAAACAGAATAATCTAGGAATGCTAGTAAATTCTGCACCACGTTACTCACAATAGAGAACGCCTGTGTCCTGTTATGCGCGTGATTGTTTCGTAATCGAAACCGTATATTTACACTATCAAATCATTTGCAGGATCCCGCTACAGCATTTCTTGCCTCTCTTTCCCTCTCACGTCTTCTCTTTTTCCTTCCTCTCTTCTGCCTTAACCTTTCTTCATGAGTATCTCTGCGCCAGTAAATGGCCCGCCTTTGCGAGTTATTTTAGTCGGCCGCGTCCGCCATTTCGAGTAGCGCAATTACATTGTACATTTGCATTTACTCTAATTTCACATCACGTTTTTATTTCTTGGCACTTCTTGATGTGACATGTAGTCCAGATCATATTCTTATACCTTGTCTGGTCTGCTTTCGATTTAATTACATCCTCCATGACATAAAAACAGATTACGACACCTTGCAAGTCCCAAAAGAAAAGAAACCCGGTGAGTCTTAATTTGAGGAATGTTAGGAATGCTAGTAGATTCTACTAGCATTCCTTTGCGGAACTTACAGTCGAGCCCGCCTGCGTCCTGTCATGAAGGATTGTCCTGATGTGTGGTTAAGTTATATTCTTTGGCTTAATTTAAACGGAGAAAGAAAGAAATTGTTTAGGCATCACTTCAATGCGTCAGGTTTTAGGCTGGCCATTCATGAGCTAAATTGTGAAATTTCAACCAAGTTAAGTTAAAACTGCAAATAGTTTTAATTACACTACAACTACCCCCACTCAGTCTGTTATGAATCACTTATACACAGAATCTGGAATCAGATGTTATCCTCTCATGCAGTCATTTCTAGGGGAATCTTATTAACCTCCTTTCAGTACAACTCTCTTGAAAACAACTATGTGGGAGGCCAATTGGATGCAAGAGGATTCTGTTTTCAAAATTAAGGTGGTTGCATTTTGTAGCCTTTACAAGTGACAAGATTGGTCATTTGTGCTGTAATGATATGGGCATTCTTCGAAATCATAGAAAAACACAACGATTACATAACAATGCAACCAACTTGTATTTACAGTAAGTGTTGCAGTAGTTGTTTCCTTATTTAGTAGTTGACTTGAAAAAAAAAAAAACCACTGACCTTGTGTGGAATATTCATGATATTTTCTTATAAAACACAAATTATTGACGATTTGAAAAATTTTCCATTTATAAGTTTTCTTATGTAGACACACTGGTGGTAAACATTAAGCTGCAACAGAGGATCCAATTTGTTAACATCACATTACCATATAAATTTATAACTTATTGATAAGTTATGAGCTTTCATGAATGAAGATACTGTGCCTTGAAGGAGGCAAAAAAATACATTAAATTTTTTTTTGCTTCCTGGAAAACTACTTGATGCCTGCGAACAGGGCCAAGAACACTACTTTGATGTAGAGTCATTTTGAGGTGCATTTAGGAAAATAAAGAACCTGTCAGTCAAAAAAATATTTAGCACAAATTCACAATCAAGCATGTAATTTACTTTACTCAAGCATTTCCAAGAAAAGCCTGCTAAATTCAGATGATATTTCATGGTGGCAATTTCTCTTTGCTTTGCTCTCCTTTGAATGAGTTCTGTCATTTCTCTCAAGGTTTCATCAGATCAGGGCAGAAAAACTCACCCAAAATTTATTCTAGCATTACAGGCAGGCTGAACAAGGCAGTCTTATAGCTTGGACCCCTTATGGGCATTTATATTTATTTTTTATTTCGTAACTTGGCTTTACATTTTATAAACACAGTAGTATTTTGTGTTGTCACTGGAAAGCCCCACCAAGGGAGTGTCAATAAAGCTATTGGTATTGATCACCTGATATCTCCAAGGGTGCTACAGTGTACATCATCATTACACGTTTATTCTGTTTGGAGATTCACTTCATTTTAAGACATCATTACCCATTTCCAATCACAAAATAAATTATGATGGAATATTTATATGTTTTTGACATAATCCCTGTCTGATAACTAATGAGCGGTCCCTTATTTTTCAGGCAATCCTTGTACCGTGGCCTCCTTCCTGTACTGTGCAGCCTTTATTGTTCAAATTTCCTTTATTTCTACACCTTTAATGGCCTCAAGACTGTTTTTGTAGGGAAGGGTAAAACATCTTCATCACTGCAGGATTTGATGTTTGGATACTTAGCAGGTACATGTAACTACATATTTAGTTAACAAAGGAAATTACTAAATATCTTTTGAAAGGAAAGGTTCAGCACTCAGTGTTTCCAAAATTCAGAGCGGAAGAACGCTAAAAGCATGTGGGAAATCTAAGCAAGTGCAGGGCACAAAAATTTCTAAAAATGGCGGCATATTTCATTTTTGTATTTTAAAAATTGACTAATGCTACCGTAGATCTCCTGGTAAGTAGCAATTATTTTCTCACACAAGAAGATATAGCTACAGATGTATCCTTGTGGTGCTTCAAATTTCCTTATGGTTTCTTAAAGTGCTACTGCGACAAAAATCTTAAATTTTATTTAAGGGATTTTTGGGCTTCAAGGTAATATTTAGACCTACATGTAAAACTGCAAGAAAAATATGGTTCAGACCAACCTGACAAAAGTAAACCCTTAAAAACGCTGCCCAAAAGTATGTTAAATGCGTCTGCAGTTACTCAAACAGCAACAAATTGAGCTGACAAATTTTGTGCAGTGGCTTCCCTCTCATGACATCATCTTAAATTTTTAAATATTCTTAATATTTAAGTATAATATTATGTAAATAGTTATACAATTCAGCCTTTTGGCTGCCATATGATTATCCATAATAATCTATCTATCTATCTATCTATCTATCTATCTTATTATCTTGGCGGCATTGCAAAGCGAGAAAAAGCAGTCGAAATGGTTGTCAAAGTGCTAGCAAATGTGGCACTGATAATTCAGTTCTTAATATGCAAGTGGTAGTTTTGAAGACAATGTGGATGATTCTCAGTGAAGTGAAGGGATAAGATGATGTCACATTCTACTCATAATAATAATAAATGTTATTTAACCAGGGTGACCTCTTCAGCATAAAATGCTGATATCAATAAGGGCATTGCAAAAAAGAAAAGAACCTAAAAATCCTAAAAAGCGTAAATGCAACCACTAACTTTAAAAGTAAACTCTCCTTTTGGTTCATGGACATTTTTTACTTAAGTAATGGTGGCAAACTGAATGTGGAAATTGTTGAGCTTTCCGTTGAAATTACAACTTAAAAATTTTGCAGGGTAGTACTTTCTTCCTGTATGGTGGGAACCGGTTACTACGACCACCTTCGGGCCGTTGAAATGTGGTTGTATAAAAGGGTGGTCGGATGAACGAGGTTGTAAAACTATGGAAATGACACTGTACTTTCAATTTGTTCAGGGCACAGAAAAGTGGTCTTAATAACAAGTTGGTTGTATAATTTAACGAAGTGGTTGCGGTGGAGAAAAAAAGAACAATGATGCATATTTTATTGGAAACAACTGTAACCATGTGAAACATTACAGAAGTCCAATAATTATGAGAATAAATTATTTGAAAAAGCAGCGATGTGTTTGTCATGGCAATATGGAGCCACATCAGACTCAAATAGCAGTGATTCCGTTGGACAGATGAATTTAGGTTTATTTGTAATTTTAAAACTATAAATTTTGTTATTTAACAAGCTGTTTATTTGTAGAGTATAAGAACAATAACCTTTCAATTAAATGTGTTTGATTCTGGAGAGTGTTTTAATTTATGATTCAAGGATGAACAAACTCTATTTAGCATTCAAAGAAAAAATGATATTAAAGCTGAGCCATCACACATGAGCCGCTAACATTGTGGGAGGGGAGATGATCTTCAGAAATAGATTTTGGTTCTTCTGTTCTTCAGTTTTTAAAGTTCTATGTTCTTATAAAACTCCTGCAAACTATCAAGTGTTGTAATAAAGTCCTTTGGAAAAATTCGAGGCCAGGGCTGATATTCAGGCTCTGAGTACTGACAGTAAATTTTTATTTTCAGGCATTGTTAATGTTCTTATGACAACACCACTGTGGGTTGTGAACACTCGGTTAAAGTTACAAGGAGCCATGTTTAGGACAAAAGGTCTCGAAAACAACAAAACAAAGAAATACAAAGGAATCATTGGTGAGTGAATCAGAAACAAGGAGGCTAAAACATTACTGCTAAGAGTGCATAACCATGCATGTTATTAGTCCCACTCAAGGGTAAACATGCTGGTATATTTACTGTGTGTAAAATAAGAACTTTTTTATGAAGGCTTTACAAACTGCAGCTATTAATTGCTGTTTATTTTGTGCATTCCAGGTTGTGGTATCTTGTTTAGAGAATGGAAATGAGTCTTTTAGTAAAGCAGATAGTACTGGAAGAACAATCACAAGATGATAGCTTTCTTTTTGTTTGTCACTCAACATAGTGGCTTACTGCTAGAATTTGTTAGGTGATGAGGTTGGCTTGGTGTGTAATTAGCACCTAGATTAACGATGACTCAGGCATTGCGATGCTGGAGTGCTCAACAGCCAGTCAACCTCATCACACAATGAAGCCCAGGGGTATGTGGCCAAAGGCTGTCTATTGCGTTACACAAAATAAACAAAGAAATCCTTTTTAAACCATAATTTGAAGAGGTGCCTGGAAAAAAGCCCTAAGTGACTTCTGATAAATTGCTAGATTCTCCTTCCAGATTTCCTTGTATTTGCTTGTGAAACAAAAGGAGAATTTGACCTTACATCAAAAGTCACATAGGGCCTTATTTCACGCACCACTTCATTTTTAACAGTGGCATAGAAAAATTGCAGTTTCCAAACAAATATCAATTGCAATTACTTGGTTGTTATCAAAAGACAGCTTTGGTGGCTATTCAAATTAAGCTACAGATGTTGATTTTGGTGGTTAGCATGCATTCAGTGTGATCTCAAAGAAAAGGACAGTTTTGCGGCAGCCACGTACACTTGGTTAGGTTTTTATTTTTAATTTTCATGTTTATGTTTTCTGAGATTTCCACTGCGGTACTACAAGATAATTGCAGAACTTGTGGTTTTTTCCTTTCTTCAACCAAATGATTTAAATATAGGGTGATTTCCCCTCATCAATAACCCGAGAAAGTGGAGCTGGCTGAGCTGCACTGGAAAATCTTTTTGTAATGTAAAATTATAATGATCTAGTAACAGATAGGAGCAATTTTGCTGAAAATTCATTAAACTACTGTGCAATATACTTTCTGAGTTGTGCTTTAATTTCTTTTTGTTGCCTGTTTTATAGATGGGTTGCAAAAAATTAGCCGTGAAGAAGGTGTTGGATCCTTGTGGAGTGGTACAGGCCCATCTCTTGTTCTTGCTGGAAATCCTGCTATTCAATTTATGGTTTATGAAGCAATAAAAAAATTTTTAATGGATGACGACAAGAAGGTATGTAACCTGTCCATGAGTTTAGTAATTTTTTATGATTTATGAGAGAAGTTTAATATATTGTCATGGTGACCTTTTCGAACCGTTTTATTGTTCAGTTCCACTGTTTTGTAATTTGTCCATATAGAATAGGTTATTTTTATCTTTGTCACCCCACTAATACAACCAGTCTACTTTTTTGAAGTCCGAAAATAAAAGCTTATGCAGTAATATGTGAAAATCCTTCAGAACTTTTGATGATGATTAATTAAACCCATATGAATCTAATCATTTGCAGGCTCTACGTGGAAGGCAATATTTTGTATTGGGTGCAATTGCCAAAGCGGTTTCTACAGTTTTAACGTATCCTCTACAAGTGGCGCAGTGCAGACAGAGGGTAAGTAACAACATGGATTAAAAGCCAGTTGTTAAACATCGTTCAATGATCTTGTTACGCCAAACGGTCAGGGAATTTTGCATTTTTCTTAGTTTATTTTTTTAATCATTATAATTATACATTTGTGGTGTAAGGATGTTGCAGCCCTGTAGACAGGTAACAACATACATATACGTCGTTACTGAAGTAGTCACTGGTATTTTCTCTTTTTAATCCATCTAAGACATTTTCAGATGGCTGTGTTTATGAAGCAAACCCACTCTAGAAGCACATGTTTAATTTGGTACATTGTAAACGTTTATTTTCTCTGTAAATTTTTCCACAGTCTGGGCAAAAAACGCCAAATGGCAAGACAGATATTTTCTCCCTCATGGCAAGACTTGTAAGGTACATCTGCAAATCGTGTTTTTTTCGTTTTTTTGGGTTTTTTTTTTCACTAACAACATACATTAGTGTTAAGTAAAAATTAAAACGCTGCCTGGTAGGACACCATACTGAAGAGTGAGAACCCAGGGTCACACCTTCCAATCATGACCAAAGGGATCAATTGTAAAAGAAACCTCAAAGAGAGGTCATCAACAATTAGAGAGAAGACATACAAGACAAATTTTGGTTGAAGAAGGAGTGGATATGGGACCTAGGAAGGGTACTAAGAAAATCAGATAGACAGATACCAGATAGACAGGCTGCCTGATGGCTGTTGTCAAGGTATCATCCCTTGGGAAATGGGCTTCAAGAGCTTTGCTGGACATCTCTCCAGCGCTAAAGAACGGCCTTGTAACAGTAGATTATGCAGCCGTGATATATGAAAGAACATTCTATTGTGACTAAACAGAGACCATGGGAAAGAGGTTGATTAGACAAAACTAAGACTAGAACTTTTTGCCTGATTTTTGTTCACAGGCCTCAAATGTAACGTACAGTGTAAGAGCCTGTATCAGTAATGTGATGATCAATCCTTTATTGAGCGGCGGGTGTTTAGGGAATTAATATAGTAAATTATACCTGAAAGGTTACACTGCACGAAAAAGGATGCGCTTATTTAGAAGCAAGACCGCATCGTGTTTGTTGAACATTCCAGAGGATTTCAGAGGGTTGTCCGCTGTTTAAAGAGTGCCATAAACTCTGAATGGCCGCTTTCATCAATACACCCACATCAATACAATTGGTTCCTTCCGAACTACTCATTGTTTGTGTAGATTTTATACGGCTCAATTTCCATTCTTTCACAATTCTCACGAGAAACTTGTATGTATAAATTATCGTGACAGCACTTTAGCCTTGAATTCAGGTAACGCCTCGACAGAATTTGATGGTTGTGACGGTTGTTTGTTTCTTAGGGAACAGGGCTTAGCGGGAATGTACAAAGGCCTCGAGGCAAAGCTTCTACAGACTGTGTCGACAGCAGCTCTGATGTTCGTCGCCTACGAGAAAATAGCCGCCTTTATTTTCAAGCTTCTACGGAAAAGACCAAGATAGTCACAGTAATGAAACAATTATATGACAGCCAACATCTCCCCGATCAGTATAGAGAAATGTCATCCTTCTCATCGATTGTATTTGCAGACTGTCCTCTTTTGAAAATTTCTAAGAAGTTAACAATTTCTTCGTTTCTTGGACAAAATAATATATACAGGCAAAGGTAAGCCTTCAAACAGATTTTTGTACCGAATAAAAGTAAGTTGTCTGAGGCATCAATCCAGTATCCTGGCCCGTGCCAAAGGGGTTTTTAAGTGGTTGCCGCTGGCCATTTGTTTTCAAGTTGCATCACGCTTTCGCCGCACGGGTTGAACGGCTGTTTCTCGTGAAGAAAAAAAGAAAATCCTCTGGCATCAGTCCGGAAATTAAAAGCAAAATAAAAGCAAAATACAATACAAACTATTGAATACACGCGCGCACTGAACTGCAAGTTGGATTATTTGTTCCAGTGCTTGCGCATGCGTTTCTCAATGTTTGTTTTTAAGGACTCTTGATTCGTTTGTGTTTGCTTCGCAAGTGAAAATCAGGCCTTGGTGTCATTAATACCCAAATTACAATTACACGCTGAAAACTCGCTGGGAGGAGAAGTGGGCGCCATTTTGAATTGGAGCAAAAATGGCACGAATTAAGCACGGTGCTTCCTCAATTTCCAAATGCAGAGGTATTTTTTTGCTGCGTTTATGACTATGCGGGAAAAGCAGATCTTACAAAGGGCTACTGGAATCCAAAAAGAAAATTGGGGGCAACCACGCAGTTTTTAAGCAACAATAAATTTTACAATGTACAGCGGTATGACTTTTCTTCCAATCTCTGAAAAATGCGTGGTTGCCCCAATTTTCTTTCTGGGTTTGTTTTAAAGATCTTTTTTTCGCGCGTAGTCATAAACCATGCAAATATCTTTGATTTTGTAGGCGCCTTCCGTAGGAAATTATAGTTTTTTGAGACACGCAGAACTTATGTACTGAAAAGATGGCTGAGATCTACGGAAACAAACTTCTACAATCGCTACAGGTAGCATCCATGTAATACCATAGAAATGGAAGGAAGTTACTACAACTGCCCCGCTCTTTGAGATTAATCTGTTATAAATCCCTCCTCTGCGATGTGATGCGCGAAGAATTCGTTTTTGGAAGTCAGATGAAGTGGTGGCATTTCGCATCTTTACATCCGATAAGATTGGTCATTCATGCTGTTATTAATGATAGATCAGAGAATTGACTCGGTATGTGTTTACGTTAAAGCGCTAAAGTGAACCCATGAACTTCCCACTCAGCGTTGTCCCTAGGAAGGAAATGGGAAATCGCACGGGGCATAAAAAGGAAAAAAGCTTTGAGATCTCTTTGCCTCGTGCGCTCTGCCATTTCCTTACTAGGGCTAACGCTGTGTGGTGTTCCCTACCCCAGACAAAGTGGGTCCCCTTCGAAAAAACTTATTATGGCCAGTTCCCTTGTTACATATGTATTGATTATTTACGAGCTTTCGTGAATTGGAGAAACATAGAAAGAGAGACAAATTGTTCTTATAAGCCCATGTTCACTTCTGAAAAGCTACGCGATAGTAGCGAACAATTCTACTCGGTGTGGAGTCATTTTGAGCAGTATTAATTTAACCGAAATGTGCAGGTTTTTCAAAAATTTCGCTGTTAGAGTGAAAAGAAGTTAGGAAAGTTGCTGGAAAAGAAACAAAGAACCAGTCAATCTTGATCAAACATTTTTTTGGTGCAAATTCCCAGTCAATAATCTGAATAATGTATAAGTTACTTTACTCGTTCAGAGAAGCGCTCAAGCATTTTCGAGAAAAGTCTGCTATTCGGATGATATCTCGCGATGGCAAATCTATGTAGGCTTTGCTTTCAAAAATCCTCTGAATTTCTTAAGTCGTCCAATAGTCCTTGAGCGTCCTCGTAGGATGATTTGATCACTTTAAACTCCCTGGATTCGGCCATTTCTCAATGACAAGCAGAAAATTGATCGACCGGGTAATAACGCAGTCTTATAGCTCGGACTACTCCCTCCCCCCACCCGTGCCCTTTATGTGTATTTGTCGATTACCTTCCTTTCGTGTATTTACTTGATGCGCGTATGCGACGTTATAATTACCCATATACTCCTTGCGCACCCTGTTCAGGCAAAGTCGAGAACGAACAGTATATTTCAACTGTAAGTACTATCACGCGGGTACTTCAAGGATGCGTCCAGTGTGGCTTAGGGCCAAAACCCCGCGGGCTATATCACAGAAGATAGAACCATGTTCTGCGATCATCTGCGATCATATTGAGATTTCCACACCCAAATATTATTCCGGAGTTTAGACAACAACGAACTTTGCAACAAACGCATTCTACAAATATAAAAGAGACTAGCCATAAACTTCCTCGGTTAGTATAATATATACAAACCCCAATTTAGTCGTAAATTGCTAAATTTGTTCCATATAATATAACTGACCCTCGATAACGGCTAAATTTGTTCCATATGATATATCAGACCCTCAATATTCTTATAGCGCCCAGAAAGGTTTCAACTGGAATAGATCACTATCTTTCCGATCGTTCGCTGTACTGTATGGGGACAGCTCTTTGCGATCAATCATAATCAATGGTGATCACAGATTATGATCAAAGAAGTGAACATTCTCTGCCATCATTTGCGATCATATGAAAACCAGGCTTGACATTGCATCCAATGACAAATTATTTCCGGCATACGAATCAACTTTGTTTAACGAGGGTGTCACTTACAGTCTGTTACTACTGATAAACCTGTGGCCCTCAGATTCCATATCGAATTGGAAATTAGAAGTGTTGGTATTTGAGGAGAGAGGAAAACCGGAGAACCTGGAGACGAAAACCTCTCGGAGCAAGGACGAGAACCAACAACAAACTCAACTACATATGACACCGAGTCCGGGAATCGAACCCGAGCCATGCTGGTGGGAGGCGAGTGCTCTCACCTCTGCGCCATCTCTGCACTCCCCAAAATCAATCAATCTCTCAAGTGTTCAAACGCAGTGATGGCGTCTGCCTTGAGATATTACTGTCGGTGTAAAAGTGTTAGTCCCATAATCGACTGTTGGCCCTGGCTTTTTCTTAGATTTGTCGGAAAACTTTCCACCAAACCTGTACTTCTCAAATTTGACCAGCAAAATATTTTACCAAGTTCGCCGAGTTTGAATATCTACAAAATAAATTTGAACAGAAATTATTTGTCACAGGATTCGTGAAGGAAGGGTGTTTTACTCAGTTAATTGATACGTGATGATCTCTTCTGACGTGGTGTCACGAGGTTCCATTTCTCGAAAACCAATTATCGCTCATCCTGTCTTCTCTTACGTACCTTTACTTTTCACTGTAACTTTCTAAGTTTTTGATCATGTCTTAAACCACAGGTAGCCCAAGCTCGAAATATGAGCGCTAGTTACGCAACGGTTGAAAAATATAAGGATTTGTATGGGAAATAAACGGTTTATTTTAGAGGCTAAAAATATGAACGAATTCTTAAATAAAAATCACCCACTTTATTTCTCTTGTGTATGTTTTGCCTGCTATGTGGTTTTTAGGGCGATTTAGCGCGATTCCAGTGAGTTTTAGTACCATCGCTCTCTCTCTCTATATATATAGAGAGAGAGCGATGGTACTAAAACACTGCTAAAACTCACTGGAATCGCGCTAAATCGCCCTAAAAACCACATAGCAGGCAAGACATACACAAGAGAAATAAAGTAGGTGATTTTTATTTAAGAATTCGTTCATATTTTTAGCCTCTAAAATAAACCGTTTATTTCCCATACAAATCCTTATATTTTTCAACCGTTGCGTAACTAGCGCTCATATTTCGAGCTTGGGCTACCTGTGCTTAAATTCTGGGCCTCGCCTGGCTGCGCGTGATATTGCGCAATCCACTGTTTCGTGCAATCTGTGTTGTCATTTCATTGCAGTATTTGGGTCTTTTTACAAGAAATTATTGTGGAATGGTTTCACAGTTGTCACAAAAAGTAGCCCTTGGAAAGGGTTTTACTGTTTACAAGTTAAAAGTTTGCAATGTTTAACTTAAATCAGTTTATCTGCCTCCTTCCCTATATATATTGTCTATATTCCTAATGCGGTCCTTTGTCGGTTCAGCGTGTGACTGTATTCTACTAAAGCGTGTGCGCTATTTACAAGTCGAGTGTCGAGGCCTAATGTTTTCCACACTTGGAAGCTAACATACGACGCGTAATTAAACCTTTACGGCAAAGTGGCGTTACCTCGCATTTATAAGAGCGTTCTAACTAATAAGGGAACGGTTACAGTTCTAGAATACTATTTACAAGACTAAAATTAAGTCATATTCAGGGAGCAATTATTCCCGCTATGTTCAGTGATGTTTTCAACCTGCGCTGCAAAACGTGTGAAGTCGCAATAACAGTTATGTAAAAATCTGACTCGTGCAGTTTTAGCCTTAATGTTTGTTATGTTTGGCATGTCACTTAGATCAGTGTATCCGTGCAAATCGGCATGTGATAGGAGTTCAACAACATCTCAAGATGCCTGAAACATTTCCGTATCCAAGCTATCCCCACTCATAGCGGACTGAAACATTGTTTTCACATCTCTCCTGCCCCAGAATGACAAAAAGCTTAAAGCTTATTTTCCTTACTTCATTGTGAAACGAGGTCACCTGTTTCATTCCAGTTTATTTATTTTCCGTCGATGTGAATTGTTGTGATGCATACACAGATTGTAGCAGCTTAGCTCTTTTAGGAGACTTATGACAGCGTGCCGCGCAAACAACAAGGATAATCTGTTATGACCTTCTGGCCGCAAAGGAAATACTTACATCCCGTGCGCCATTCAAATAACACAATTATATTTACGTCAGTGGAGAGAGCAGCGGTGGAATTTAAGACACTCTCTCCTGGAGAGGCGAACAATGGTTTTTGTGATAAGCACATCAACTATGTGTGTTATCTTGCCGGAAATTGTTCTTCTGTCATGTGTGACTAATATAACATCACATGTCCATAGTCTCTTGAGTGTTATATATATCCTTGTAAATAAAGTTGATTATGCATTTCAGAAGCGAACCACAACACCGCTAACGTCTCCGCACAACATTTGATGTTTGGCTTCGACATGAACAAGTGGATTACATCGCGTTGCCGAGTCCGATTTAAGGCTCAAGACATTGATGTTCAACTCGGTTTCTACGACATTTTAACTTGGTGTCTTGAAATTTGTTTAGATGGATTATTTTCACTCGGCTCAGTTTTACTATCCCTTCAAGTGATGTGGAGAAAAATATTTCCCATTTCACAGCAGCAAGTGACAAACGAACCGACCCATTTGTCGCCATCACAAGGCTGTGATTCCCGATCCTTTACCGTAAGAGAGTTGAGAAAGTATGATGGTGTGCAACACAGCAGAATTTATTTTGCAGTCAATGGCAAGGTTTTTGACGCCACAAATACAGGGGGCATTCAGTTTCTTGACGGGCCTTTCAGTTGCCTCGCCGGCCGGGATGCCAGCCGCGCTCTAGCAACGTATTCGTTAAAGAAGCACCTTAATAATGAGTATGAAATGGATGATTTAGCAGATCTGAATCCTCTTCAACAGGACTGCCTCTTTCACTGGGAAATGCAGTATTCAGAGATGTATCCCTGTGTAGGGAGACTTGTAAACAGTCACCAGCCACGTGCACTACAACAAGTATGCATAAGAACGATTCGTGCGTCTTTGGACAAATTGAACTCGGTAGATGAACTACCCTTACCAAAAACCTTGAAAAATAGACTTGTACGTTATGGATAAGATTATCGGAATGTAAATTCGAATGTAAATGTAGTGTAGTCAGTACTGTGAAGCCAGCTGGCTGGCCAGCCTGTCACATTGTTTATGTAACGAAGATCGCAGAGGCAAAGTTCACTTTTCGTATTAGGCGAAACAGTGTGCGGTTATCTTATCTATGATAAGGGCAAAACGGATGTAAACCTGACTGGCAAAGAATCGTCTCGCGTTTATTTTGTTGAAAATTTAATCAAATGGCCACCCAGTTGTAATATATTCACAAAATTGTTATGATGTGGGCTCTGGGAGTCAATACATAGCAATCTTGTTCAAGTGGTCAAAAGGAGTTATGGTATTTCGTCATTGTTTACTGTGAATAATAGTGGCAGTTATCCAAGATTGAGTGAATTTTGACTGAAACAACATTCAACACTGAGCTAGATGTTCCAAACACAATACCTCGCGGAATTGGTTAAGCATTTTATCGTAAATGTCATAAGCCGGTCACCGGCCGGTCAATTGCCAGCTGAACAATGCTTCAGTATTTTTAGACCTCAAATTTCAATAATAATAAAGAGGATAATGGCGAGCACTGTCAGGATTATTCTAGTTGGAGGCTACAACAAAAGGTCTCAGTGGCGCGCGAATGAAGCCGAAAAAAGATCTTCTATTTTAAGATGTAACTTATCAGTCGATAAAAAATGCTTCATTCGGTATCAATTGCACTACACTAGGAAGATTAAATGGTACTCCATTCGATTTTCTGAGGATTTTTTTGAAAGCGAGTACGTCAGAAGCTCTCAGGGCAGCCTTGAATTCTGGATTCTCGTAGAAAAGTCGCGATATTTGGTTACTCAACTTTTAATACAGATGTCACAGAGTAGTGGGATGCACGGATGAGGGTATAACGTATTTCCGGACACTTGTTAACTAAAGGAGTAGTTGATTGCGCAAACGAAGGTAGAGGAAGTTGTTAAATTGAAAACAAAAAATATGAAAGCTGTCATTGACAGGAAGTCTTTCACGATCAGGCCAAGCGGAATTGCAGCAGAGTATGAATTCAAGAAATTGAAAAGAGTTTTTAATTCCTGGTGTCACGTTTTGCTACACACCGTTTAGCAGTTTGTGTTTAGCTCTATTAAGTAGGCAACTTTCACGCAAGCATAGCTCACCCGCCGGAATTTCCTGCCTGCCTACGCTCTGTTTGTATACACCTTTTATTATTGCGCAGCGTAGCGAGACAGCATCCTTAATGCGCATGCGGGAGATTTCAGCAATACACTCTCGCCTACAAAGCACTTTACATTACGACATTACGGCTCTGAAGCTCCGGCAAACGCTTTATATTACGGAAACAAACTTCTGCTATTACGGGCTTAAGGACACGATGATCCTATTGTACTGAGTCACGTATTTCTAGTATAACGGAGACTGAACGGCAACCGCTCGTGTGGACCCACGTTTTTGAGCCGTTTTTATCTGAAATAGGGTATAGATTTTAACCATCTTTGTCTGAAAGTCTGAAAACAGGTATGCCGGATTTTACAGAAACGGGTATCGATTCTAGAAACCGGTCTGAAAATGGATATGAAATTGAGAAGCCAGGTCTGAAATTACATATTTTGATCTGATAGAGTCAAGGTTTGGAAGAAAATTCCGACGAGGAACCCCCGGGACAGCAACTTGAGACATTTGTCTGATCAGTTTTTAATCCATCCAGTCTGTTTGTAAATGACCAACATGCCCTGAGGGCGCTTTCACGGCAATTTCTCTGTGTTTTGGTCAAAAGTATTTGACAACTGAGGAACATTTCTCTAACATTTAATTGCTTTCGGAGCACCAGAAGATTCTTCTGGGAAGAACTAAGTAGAATCAGTTTTTTTTAAGCGATTTCTCCATAATGCACATGCAAGAAGAACGTGAAAAAAAAAATTGGCCAATTTTTTCAAGTTACAATCTATTTCAATTCCGGCCATCCGTAGCCAAAGATAATTAACCCTAGTTCCTGTGTACTTGTAGGGGTCATTGTTTTCTAAAAGCTGAACCATTATTTTAACGTGTCCATCGATTCAAATGTTTTTTTGGCCATTAAAAGTTAGCTTACAAATAGGTGACACTGCCCCTCGATTGACGATTGATCCGTCACGCTCATCCGTTTTCGAAAAATTACAATAAGGACAAAATTTTAATGGCAGATTTCTACGAATTATTCACAGGATCAAAACAGCGCGTGACGCGTTTGATCAGATTGCCTTTCTTCCGGTGTTTCAGTTCTTTAATAAAGTTTTCTGCCTACTAAGCAGAAAGTTTCACTTCCTTGGTCTTTTGCTGCAGTCATTGATTGTATAGCCGGCTTGTTCCTCATTCGCGTTCTTTGCTTGCCGCTATGACGCTATGAGAATGGTGATATGACTTTGATTCCGTTATCGTGTTTCAAGAACAATTAATTAAGTAATTTTAGTCCGACACTGTGATAAATGAGCATAAGGTTTCTTTATTTTAAACTTGTTTCAGTTACAGTTGAGAAATTAAACAATAGAACCGTAAAAATGTCTGCTCTATTCTTTGTGACGATAAAACATGCTACCTGTCGTTTCTTCTGAGAACCCGCTTAATACGGACACCCGGACAATACGGACACTTTCATGACACTTTGGCATGTCCCCTTGGTGTCGGTATTAAGGGGGGATTACACCTAAACGCCATTTTTCCGCCACTTGACTAATGGAAATATCTCGCTCACGTTTCAAGCAATCCAAAAACCCTATCATCATCCCGTGAATCTGTGTTGTGGGGTATTTTGTGAATTTTTGGGTATATTTGGGAGGAGTAGTTTCTCTAGAAGGATTGGTAAAATTAAGAGAAATAAGAAGTATTGAAGATTTAGTTGAAGTTTTAAAATTAGAATTTGTAGTTAATAATTATTATTAAATTCTCAGCCTCAGATATTGCATTTCTAGCGTTCTGATTGGTTCACTAAATCTCGGTTATCAGCTCATATACCGTAGTTTGACCTTATATGGAAAACGAAAGCCCCAGGTGTCGCTAAGCTAAATTTTGGCGGGAAGGAAAAGTTTCTTCGGAAAAATGTAGGAAAAAAAAAGGAAAAGAAAGAAATACCAAACAATGCCACCTCAATATAACAACAATAAAGGCCACAAAGTTCGGTATGACACTATTTAATGGTACGTACCTCTGAAGTTTCCTTTAAAATCTTCAAAATTGCAAGATTTTACGATTTTTTAGATCACATAACAACAACAATAACAACCGGTTACCTTCAAAAATTTCAGGATGGCTTGCAAATCCTGGCGGTAAGAGGTTAAAGCCAATCGAAGAAATTTCTCAGGAAGAGCTTCATGCCTGCCTTCATGTTTTTACGAATTTACGAGGACTTCAGATGGTTCATCTACGAAATCCGTACGAGCGGCGGCCATAATGTTCGTTTCCGTCGCTCGGCACCACTCAGCAAAACATTTGCACTAATGTGCGCAGCTCTTACGCTTCTCAAGTAAGCTTGAAGTTTAAAAACTTGCACTGAATGCTTGTCTCAGTGAAGTTGTACCTCTTACACTTAGACTTGCCTGAAGTGTTTTAAATCGTCCGCGAGGAATTCAGTTCAGCATGAAAAAAGCTGTCCTTGCCCTGATCTCTTCCTTCGCTCGGCACCACAGCAGAACATTTGCTCAAATGTGCACAACTATTACGCTTTTCGATGAGCTGGAACTTCAAAAGCACTTGAATGCTAGTCTCAGAAAGGTTATAATTCGTACATTTAAACGTTTCTTGAATTTTAGATGTCCGACTGTGTCCGATTTTCTTCGCTTTCGATTTTTCATTCAACTCCGTTTGCAAAGCGCTGCGCGTGTCATGTGATCGTTAGGTTTCGCGCGCTTTGGTCGGAGGCTGCCTCAACATCCGGTCGTTTAAATTTTTAAAATATAAAAATTCAATAAACTTCAACAGCAATGTCCAAACGCGGAGAATTTAATAAAACAATTATTCCATTCGCGCTTGTTGGATATGAGATTAGTTATAGCCAACTCGGCGCTTCGCGCCTCGTTGGCTATTTACCATCTCATATCCAACGCGCGCTCATGGAATAATTGGGGTGCTCTTGCGTGGGTATCAACTGTCAGTTGGTGTTCCAAAAATCATTTTTTTCTTGTATCTCTTCTTAAGGTTACCCGATACCTTCAGGCGTTTCTCGCGTTTAAGCGATGTAGGGCGTCCAGTATAACCTGTAGATACCTAAACCCCTATATCAAATTAAAGCTTATAGAGCTGACTATCAAACCATACCAAGAATTTTGAAATAAAATAAATTGTCGAATTTTTCCCGACCTCTAATTGCGAGCGTCCGAATCACCTTTTTAAAGCTACAAGTCAAAGGGAATTTTGTTTTTTTGCTAATTTAATTTGCTCCTCAGTTTCCGACCCAAAGCGCTAAAAAAACGTGTCTTCGTTCTGCCATATTCAATCGCAGTGAAAAGTTATAGAGCATTTTCGAAATAGGATGAAAAAAAATGTGGAGTAATCGAACAAAAACCGCTCTCGGAGAAAAAATATTTCGAAAGAAAAAATTCGCAGACACGTTTTTGTTGTTTATATGTTAAACTAGCGACTGTCCAAAGTTGAAGGCAAACGAACAAATTCCTTTTGAGTTTTAGCTCTTTGAAGTGGCTCCTCCAAGTGAAAAAAATTTATTCGAGAAAACAGCGCAAAAAATTCGGCAATTCATTTTATTTCAAAATTCTTGGTTTAGTTGGATAGCCAGCTCTATAAGCTTTAATTAGCCTGCGAGCAAGCTCTCTTGGGGTTGGGGGGGCTCTCCCGCCCCCCACCCCCAAGAGAGCTTGCTCGCAGGCTAAGCTTTAATTTGATGTAAGGGTTCAGGTATCTACAGTTTAAACCTGACGCGCTACATCGCTTGGACGCGAGACACCTCTGAAGACACCTCTGAAGGTACACCGCTTTACGGACACCCGCTTAATACAGTCACCTGCTTATTTATACGGACATTTTTTTTTTGTCCCGACGAAAGGCTCTCATGTTTTCTCTTACATTTGATTAGCCCGCTTACGGACAACGGACACTTCTATAACCTGAGTGACACGTTCGGCTCAAAGTTAACCACTGGTTATCTGCGCACTGTATGAATTGTCAACATTCAGTTCGCAAATTAGAAATGTGAGTGCAGAGCAAAGCCACGGACTACTGATTTACAATTATTACGTTGTCAGTCGCGTTTGAAGCACTGAGAAAACATTAATTTTAGTGCGAGAGATATTGAGTGGGCATAAGGTTTCTTCAGTTTGAACTCAGTCAAGGGGTACGACGATTTTGCTGTATTTTGGTCAAAAGTGAAAACTGCTCAAATATTTGACGAAAAGCCTTTTTGCTAACAAGAAATTGCTCTTAAAACACCAGGAAGAAAGTATCAAGGGATTTCTCCAAGAAATAACTAACTATAATCAGTTTTTAGCGACTTTTCCAAAATAGACAAGAAGAACTTGAAAAAAATTGGCCAATTTTTTTAAGTTGCAATCCATTTTCATCCTAGCCTTCCGCAGCCAAACGTATTCAATAGTAGTTTCTGGTTATTCAAAGTGACAGTAAAATGGGTGACACTGCCCCTTTTAAGTATCGTTCTGTTGCTTTTAAATTGTGTGCTTAGTCTTTGCATCGATAGAACATGTGTCGGCGACGTTTAATGTTAAAGCCCGCTTGATACGGACACCCGGATAATACGAGCAGTGTTGTGTGTCCCTTTAACTGGTGTTTATCAACCGGGTTCCATCGTACATTTGTTTTGATTATGTGCCATTCTGAAGGATTAACCGCAGAAATGTGACTTATTGGGTTAGAAAATTTTAAGTGAAAAGATTTAGGGAGGGACATTTTCGGGTATTTTGTAAAGAACAATGGTCAAGAATGGGCTTTTGAGGGTGACGTTCGGATTGACCGAGATGAAAAACAGACGCCTAAGAACCAGGCAACCTGAATCGTACAAACCGGGAAAACGGGAGGGAACAAAATGCACGTGAACGGACAAGCGGAAGACCGAGGAGGAAGACCACCGGAAGGGACGGTTGGTTAGCAGAACTGGTTATCGCAATAATTAAACTTAAAAATGTAGTTTCCCAAACAAGAGCCACAGTAATTTTTTAGTCGTTTACTTTGATAAGAAAACGTCTTTACTAAGTTACAAGAAACGAATCGGAGTGTAAACAAGTCTTACGACTTCAATTTGCACAACTCTCCAGGCAGATATAGCGCTGCTGTAACCCCAAGACCGCTTGCTCTCAAAGGGCATCGTGCCACTCGTAATTAATTATTACACGCTCTCTGTGACACGAGCTTGGGCTGCCTGTGGAATTACTAGTAATCAGTACACAGACAAGGTGTACAAGTCAGAAATGCTTTATTGCATCATAATGTACATGCGCCAGTTGGAAATAAGGTAATCAGAACATTAAAAACTTTCAGGAACAGAGGAGTGTCAACGGCCTCACTACGGCTTTAATGTTAACCACCAGCACCCTTTGTCTTTTTTCGTCAACAGGAATTCTTCGCCTGGGAAATCTCTGAAAAAAGGTAAATTGCAATGATTAAAAAAGACTGAATAGGTTGAACCCCCAACCAAGCCCCCTCCCCCCAAACCCTGTTGATCTATGTTGAACTACTGTTCTTGACATTTTCAAATTGTTCAAAGCACTGAGACAGATGAAAAATTTATGAACATGAGCAGTTATTTCTGTCCCAGAGTTCGACCATGACAGCTAAAATCCATACATTTAAAATTTCACTCGCATAAACAGGGAGCAAAAACATACAACATAAGCTGGATTAATTTTGCTGAATCGGCAGTATCCATAGATAGCTGGTTAGTGCGACGCGTGTTTAGATTGAAATTGGCAACAAAGATGTCTGATAACTGTCTCTGTTATAACAGGAAGAATAAAAAACAGGATGCCCTGATGAAAAAGCAGCTTAATCTGGCAAATCTGCCCAATATATTTACTGGTATCTTTTTAAGGATTTTTCAAGAAAAAATTAAAAGGAGTTTGTGAAGCAAATAGTGTCCAAAATGAACATTGTAACAGAAAAGGCTAAGAAAAAAAAGGCATGAATGTGCCACAGGTTATAACGTAGCCTGAGTATCAGGCCTTCCTAAGGTTTTCTTCCCTTTTCCCCTTCCTATCTTCCCCCTCCCCCCCGAAAAGCCTTATACTCAGGCTAGTTATAACGTCACTTCACTTGACAACAAAACAAAAATGGTGGTGAAGTAAAGCCACTTTGCAGACCATGCAGACATTCTTTAGGAGCTTGAGTGCCTTACAAGCAATCGTGCCAATAAACACACAATCACTGATTACTGAACTTCAATGCCTCTGTTTTAATAATTCTTACTCCTTAAATGGTTGATGGTTTGAAGCATTTTGCCACAAAAATGTTAGAAAGTTCTGAATTTATTTGGCAATAAATTAATGGTGATTCACAAATTTTAAATGCAATGCCATTGCCTTAATGTCTTGTATGACATACTTATAGTGAATAACAGCGTTCCACATTGGTAAGAAATGCCAAGACATGTCATTTCATTGAGACAGATAATTTGTGTTATGTGCACAGGGGATGCTCAATACTATTTAATCAGCTAAGTATAACCTGAATTGATTTGTGATAATTAGTTTTAGATTTTAATTTGAATGCACAACCCCACAAGCTACAGAGCTTTAACTTACTGTATTATTGTGCTTATATAAAGGCTGTCTTTCTGTAGCAGGTGATAGATTACAATATCATGAGATAGGTGAATGGTGTGGAGGGAGGGGTGGTAAGGTAAGGAAACCCAAGGGGGATAGGGTGGGGCAAAGTGGCTACATTAAAAAGCTTCTGTAGCTTCTTTGTCTTATGACATTAAGCTGGATTGTGTGTACAAGTAAGCTACTAAAATCACTTTCAGTTTGTAACAATGTCAATGAAAACATTTGACAACTTTGATCAAAACAAAGTTTCATTAACCTTTTACGATGATTATTGTTTCTCATGTTCATCAATAAACACTTACATTACTGACATTACTGACAATATCCTACCTTATTAATGTTCTTTTAATGCCTTAGCTATGAAATCCACAGCATCCTTTACTGAAAAGACCTTTTCAGCTTCTTCATCAGAAATTTCAATTGCTGCAAGTGATAATAGTTATACCTATTAGCCACATAACACAGTAGCTCAACTGCTGTGATTTAAGCATTACTATGGGCCTTGCAATTACTGGAGCCTTAGAAGCATCTAGCAATCCAAAATTAATTGTGTCATTTATAAAAACTTGCCTCAAGATACAAATACAGTTGAAACTGTACTAAGTGTAAACTGTATCAAGCGGTCACCCTCTTTTAAGTGTCACTTGTCCGAAAATTACTTCCCTTTATTGCTGTGATTTTGACCTCTTAGCAGTCACCTGTATTAAGCCATTGCAGTCAACCATTACACTAAATACACAATACAGGTTCAACTTCACCTACAGTGTATACATGTAGTTTTCAACAAAGCTGGTCTCAAGTGTCAACTTTATTGAACTGACAATATATGTATGTACTTGAGCCTTCAACAGGAACTTTAGCACTTACAGTACTAGTCAAAACTATTTGTGCATTAACACACTGCAAAGCCTTATCTTTGTGGATGCTGATTGCCCTGAAATTCACTGAGGTGGGATTAATAACATAGATGTATCACAGACAAAATAAAAAAAAAAAGCCATGGTGCATTTATTAGATGTGACAATACCTTGGTACACTGTATACGCAAAACAGTTATCCATTACTATTATACAGTATTGTTTAACGTTATCTAAAGTTTAATACACAAAGGGAGCATCACAGGCCAATATTGTCCCAGTACAGCCCTTGCATTTGGTCAATAAGATATATGTATTCTGAGGCAGAAACCCAAGAATAAAACTTGCTAAACACTTACCAAAGTCATCTTCTAATGCCATAACAATCTCGACTATATCCAAACTGTCTAAGCCCAGGTCATTAACAAAATGACTTTCACTGTTTAGCTGAGGAAAGAAGACTGAAAGTTACTTTGTTTTTTTAATTAAAAGTAACATGTACACTATATAACCAAAGCAAAAGGATCAAAGTCGAATAAAAATATAATAATGTAATGTTCTAAGTTGAACTGTTTTGGTTGACACGGCAAATAATTATATAAAATAATAGTCATGAAAATCAGCAATTTGGCAAAAACTCAGAGAAAATATTGGACCTCAACAGGAGTAAAACATACATGTACGCCCTTCTACACACCATTCAGTTACCTTACATGTTACTTAAGACTTCTGGTGTAGTTTTTTTGGCATCACAAGTCATGTTACAAACCCACTTTACCACAAAAGCACCAATTTGAAGAGAAAGCAACCTCTTGGAGAGAAGGGGGGGGGAGGGAGAGGAGAGCTTGCACTGCACTGCATGTCTCAGGAATTTGAATTTCTGCTTTGAAACATTTGATGCAAAAGGCTGATTGGTGGAGATTTAATTTGGTGATTAAGTTTAAAGGCAATGTTTTTTTAAAAGAGCAATCTTTTCCCTTTTGATCTGAAATTCTTGTCTAGTTTACCACTTGGCCACAAATAACATCTTTCACATGGGTCGGCTGTTCCAATGAAACAATATTGTCAATTTTGAGAATTGTGTCCTCATTCTTGGTGATGGGGCTACAAATTTAAGATCCTAACGATTTCCTTGCACTGCTTTAGACTTTTCTCCTTGGCTGGACTATAATTATCTGTTGTAATACTTTTCTTTCTATGTTAATGTTGTGTAAATAGTGTGAAATAAATGAACCTTGACTGTGCCCAGTTTTTGACATTTTTTCTGTCCATGGCTTCTTTCTGGCATTGACACTGGAGTCGGCAAGGTTCGCTTAACCCTTGGCATGACATTTGTGACCTCGACCTCTTGGTCAATCAGCTGAACAAACTAAGGATTTACCACATTAAGTGTCCTCACAATACCAGCGTGCTTTCAAACAAATTTGGGCCAATAGAAACAATTTGCATGTGCGCTGGTTGCTTATTTCTAAGCTGCAATGTATCTTGACACTTCTATGAAACTGGTCTCTTGTATTATGTATAGTATAGGTTAAGAGAGCCTGAACTTGATCCTCATGCGAATCAAGTATCAAGAATTGAGTTGAAAATCCAGACTTGATTCACTCAAAACTCAACTAGATCCCTGATACTTGATTCTCACAAGAATCACTGAACCATAACATTTCTGTTCATTCATACAACAACCTAGTTTTGAAAAAACAATTTGTATCTCAAGGAAAGAACAATTACAGGCACCAGTTCTGCTACACACACAGAACCAATTTGTCTGTGAAGAAGAAACAAGAATGGTCTCTCTTTGCATTTATTTTGCTAAATTTATCACCAAGTTTAACAAATTCATGAAATGAATTCATTAAATGAATTTGTTAACTAAATATTAATTTTATACTTCTGTCAATATCTGCCATTCCATAAATACCACCATAATGGTCATGGAATACTTTACTGTCATGTTGTGAACTTTGCCTCATTACACGGAATACCTGTATCTTTTTTTTTTCCTTCGTCGTAGTCACAAATCCCAGTAACACAACGATAAAATATCACGAAGTCTCTCTGAATAAAACCATTCAATTACTTCAATTGCAAAGGGAGGATAGTTTTTAAAAAATATCTGCGAAGCATACAGTGGGGAATAAATGGGGCTACATTAAGCATTCCGTGTAAATGCCATTAGGGGCATCTTGTTTTAAATAAAGTAACAGTGCCTTCGCTCGATAACTTTTATTGTTATTAGGTCTAAACCTCAAGAAAACTGGCTTGCTGACCTGGCAATTGAATGGTGGACTCAAGGAGATTTGGAGAAAACTGTGCCTATATTGACCTCGCAAATTCTTCACTGACTTACTGACTTTGCAGGTAATCTGTGGCAGTCTTTTTAATGCGAAAGTTGAACATGCACAGTCATCCAATGTGTCATGTTCCTGGAAATTCAGGTTTTACCTTCAGGTCTCTCCCGAAGAGCCGAAGAGTGAGAAGATCTGGGTACAAGATTAGCCCTTCGCTTGTTATGTAAGTCTTGGGCTTACATCATGAGTAATATTATTACAAACAAGTATAATTAGTAAATGCAGTCCTTACCTTTTCAGCTTCGACTTTATCAAAAAGTTTTAAAACATCCATAACCCGTGTCTGAATTTCATCCCTCGATAGTGCTGCTCCAGCATCGGCGAATAAGCGAACGCCCATAAGAGGAGGCCTCGCGAGTAAGCTATTATGGACGAGAAAAGGCTGCTGCGAGTATTTGTTGGTAGCAAAAATAACACGTGGTGAAGATGAAACCAGGCGTACGCTCTGCCTCCTTAACAGTGGCTGAACGAAGGCACGTCTTCCAAACTGCCGGAGCATGTGGGTCGCCATCTTTGAAATCACTAACAGACTAGAGCTAAGGATGGTGGGAATATCAGTAAAATTCTAAAAAATATTTTTATTGGTCAGCTGGTTGAAATACACCAATCATAAGGCTTGTAATATCTTCGTGCCGCTGACCGCTCTTACGTAAGTTGTCATTTGTGGCACGTGTAATCCAAGATGGCGAGCAAAGTTTTCCCTGGTCAGTGCTACTTTCAGGGCACATTTAGGTTAAGAAATGCACTAAAAGCTGATTCCACAAACCATATCAGATGCTGCTCATATATTTCAGCTTTTCAAGGAGAAGTTAAGTCAAGTGGAGACCTAAAGAAGAGAAATGATCGGGTGCAATTAGTCCACCTAAATTCGTCTGGTTCAGATGAAAGATCATGGACTGGTATAGCATCCAAAGCGTTCTTTACCGCGTATAAATCCAGGAATTGCTATCACATTATACAAGAGATCAATCTTTGGGACAAAAATCTTTTACAATATGATTTATCGCATGTAGCCAGCAAAATGCGAATGGTAACTGGTGAAGACAAACCGTCAGACAAACAGAACTTTGAACCAGTGGAAAAAATGGTCGAAACTTTGTTTTCGGCGGATAAGCTGGTTGTTTCGTGCCCAATGTGGAATTACAGTATTCCGTATGTCTTGAAACAGTACATCGACTGTGTTGTTCAACCTGGCTTGACATTTAGGGAAACTTCAAATGGCCCACAAGGGCTGTTAGCTGGAAGGCCATTGTTACTTATAACCTCCTCTGGAGGGGACTATTCTACAGGTCAGATGAAAGCACTTGACTATCAGGTTCCTTACTTGAAAGACATCTTTGGTTTGATTGGTTTTACTGATGTGAGACACATTTATATCAAGAACACAGCGCACACAAAGCGTGATAAATTGAGGAAGTTTATTGAATCAAGTTGCCTTGAAGAAGCTGCTAAATTTTAACTGTACTTTTAGAATTTCATACATTTTCTAAACAAAATATTAAGGTGGAGGTTTATTTGAATTGATGCTATTTAATTAGAATTTGCACCTATCTTGTGACTCTTATTAAATGACCAGATCATAAATAATATAATAATTATTATATTTTCATTTGTAGCCCTCCTGGAGGGAAAGGGAAGTGGCACTGCTGTTATTTTGGATGAGTAATCCTTGTGACCCATATCCCATTCTCCTGGTCTCACATATGGGTTACCAAACCTCCCAGATAAAATTTATATTATTTTGATCTTTGGTCTTCACTCAACTAAGATTTCAACCGCAAATTGTGACAAAACCCATTAACTTTGGTTTCCTGGGTGGATGTAATTTTGTGCATCATTTCTTACAAACATTTATAGAAATTAAAAGAAATGAGTTGATTTTTGAGGGTAATCAGTTTGTGAGGGTAGGATGGGCAACTTTGGGCAAAAGTGGCAGCTGCTTTCTGTCACTTTTGCCAGTATGAAATGGTTCAAGGGTCAAATGGTACCCAAAAAAATGTCTAAAGTTCAGTTGCTTGTTGGAGAAAGTCTAAACAGTTGTGGAAAGTTACTGTACGATGCTGCAAAGTTGTTACACAGCTTAACCATAACCTGTTTTACAGGCACTCAGCATTGAAAGTTTTTTATGCTAAGCTATGTCTGGCTTATTATTCAAAACCATAAACTCGTAAAATGACAGTTTACGAGATTTGGTGGAAATGCGGAACATTCATGTCAGTGAGTGTGTAGAAAACACTTCGAGACGATGGCCTTGATAACCTGTCTCCTCAAGGATTTACCACCAATTTGAAATAAATGATTGAAACTGACTTCTCAAATAACATTTAAGTTTGTCAGCGTTGCGGAGATGTTTATATTATTTTGCACTGTACGGGTTAGTGTTTTTTACTCAGCCAAGAGAATTTCCTGGATTTGTCCCCAATGCTTTAGTTTACAGCTGTAGTTTAGTAAGCTTAGAGGGAGGAACTTAAACATGCACAGGGTAATAAAATGTAAGGCCTCGTTCAGATCCCAACTGGAATTCAATGAATAAAGTTCATGTGAAGTACAGCGTCTGAATCAATTCAGAATGGCCGATCTTATTTGGATTGGCTCAGCGGGGAATAATAGCTGTGGACCGGCTTTGATTCAGACGCTGCTCTTCACATGAGCTGAATCAAATGCAGACGTTATTACAAATCCACAGTTTTCTTCAGTCATAATATTAAGTTAGGAGTCTGAATCAATTCACCTGGGATTAATAATTTGGGTCAGTGTAATTTAGAATTTGATTTGATGGATTTTAAATGTTTTTATTATTATTAAGGGGCAGACATTTTTAATAATAATTATTAAAAATGTGAATTCTAGTTTTAGTCCTTTTATCAGCTCTTTTCATATCGATAATTTCTCGATTTCTTATATAGCTTTTTTAGATCTAGTTTTTTTTTTTAACGCAGGACCCATGTTGATAGCAGTTTTCATAACTGAAAATATGGTCATCCTGCATAAATGTTTTATTATTATTATTATTATTATTATTATTATTATTATTATTATTATTCAGTTCATGTGAAGTACAGTGTCCAAACCAGGCCTTATTTTTGCATAAGTCTTTCACAATAATTGTATCATTTTGTCGAAACCGAACTGGACTTTCTTCTATCTTCCATAAAAGATAGCCTGGGAACACAGACATATTCTCTCGGTGGAGAGAAGCGTACTGTATCTGGGGGGGAAGGGGGGGGGGGGGTTATGACGAGAAGGGTGGCACAGTTTTTTCTAAAAAAGTAGATTTTTGGGTACAACACATATACATGGGTTTGCGTGGACCCCACGCTTACAGTCTCCATCCCTGATTATGGCTCCTGATAGGGAGAGAAGTCCTTGGAACTAAAACCACACAAAATCACCTCAAATCAACCCAGGGGGTGGGGGGGTAGGGGGTGAAGGGTAATGAGTGGTCTCCTTCCTTTTATCCAATTAGGATAGGGCAAGATAACTTTATTTAGACACGGTAGTTCCATCAGCTACATAATTATCATTATCAACTGACTATCTACCTAACTTGAATTCTAAAAGTAAAAAAAATTCAAACAATAAATGCTGCTCTTCTTGCAGGATTTTCTTGTGGTAGCCTGTGAAGCGTGCTTTTCCGTGGAGTTTTCTGCTTTCCGTATTTTGAATGCGTGTGAAATGAGCGTCAAACAGCGAAAAAAACACAGACAGAAACACTTGCTTGCAGGCTATTCTTGTGGTGCAAAAAGGAAGAAAATGGGTTTTTACCGCAAATGCAGGGAAGAAAACCACCAACCCTCTTTTAGCTGGTATTGGTGTATTGCACATTGACATGTTACATTATGGCTACTCTTTTGAAATCCTCTCAAAAAACAGAGAAGAAAAGGTCACTGCCTGCAGTTTATAATCTCTTTCAATTTCAGATTTCCATATTTCTCTCATAAATTTGTAATTAGAACAGACAAATAAACTTGTTATGGTAAATTAAAAGACACCGGTACTGCTCATATTCATTATTTATATTATATATTATTTACACGTAGTGGGACTGGGCACAAACGACTACAGCTGACTATACAAGTGACTTCACTCCGAAAAAAAATTTCTTATCAGCAGTTGTATCAGTTCAATGACCAAAACTGGCCACCTTTTCTGGATCACTCTTACATAGGCAACCATGGCCAAAACTGAACTTCTGTAGCCTTTTTAGCTTTTCAGTCCTATGCAAAAACTATTTCAGTCCTCCTCACTGAAGGCTTTAAGAATGGGGGATGCATTCTAGCTGCAGCACCAAATTATGGATGTGAAGGAGACTACGAATTCCTGGGCTAAAACATCCTATTTTGAACTTCATATATAATACCTTATTACACAATTTTGAGTATTCCCTGAAAAACAGGAAAATTCAGTGCTACGAAAAAATGAAGCCACTAAACTTAAGACAATGCTGGGGTAACCCTGGGATGGACTAGCATCCCATCCAGAGCGGAGTAGCAATACTCTTAGGCCCCGTTTATATGGAGAAAACTTGTCCCGGGTAGAAGGGTCACTCGCCTACCTGAGCTACCCTGGGAGAGCCAACTTTTTCTACACTTCCTTACAAAACTTGGCAGACCGTTTACATTAGAAACAAAAAGTTGTCTCGGCTGGAAGGATGACCCGACTAGCCGGGTCACCCTTTTTCGATGGTAGGGTCTCCCTCCTAGCCGGGCCAACTTTTCTCCATATAAACACTTTGGCTCGCCCAGCCGGGTCAACTCCTTCAAGGCGAGACAATCAAAGCATGTGCGAGCGCTGTTGGCTCAGGTAAAGGGGTCTACTTTTTTCTCATATAAACGCTCGCTGAAGTTGACTCAGCTGGGAGGGTGACCCTCTTTCCCGGGACAACTGTTCTCCATATAAACGGGGCCTTAGTTACGTCATCCTACGGAAACTGGGTTAAATCTCTGGCCATGTAGGCCACTTTGGCTCATAGCGTGACGGTTTTCTTAATTACAAAAGCTTATTACAAAAACTAAGACCCAACCAGAAAAGTGACTGGTACACTTCATGAAGTAAGACTAATTATACCTGACTTTCTTTCTGAGGGTAAGGTTTTAAGAAATTGTATACTTTACAAAGTTGTACTGGTTGATGCGTGTTGGTATGCAAACATCAGCGACATGTATTCTCAACAGGCTTCTCATCACATGCGATAATAAGCAGCAGAACATCTGGTGAGTTTGTTGCAGTAAAGTCAAAAATAAAGCAAAAAACACTGCTTCTTTTATCCCTAACTCATCTTCAATAATTTTGGATAAACAAGGAAAATAAGATGGGATCTTAATTTTTGTAAATATTATGAAAGCTCATTACGAAAACTATGACCCCACTGGAAAAGTGACAGAAAAAAAAGGGTCTTAGCTTTTGTGATAACTGTGAAAATCGGGAGGTGTAGTCGGTTTGTTGGGTGTGATGATGGCACAGTATACACCAGCTGGTACCATTCACACACATTATCATGATGTTGAAGCAAATAAAAAAAAAGCGAACGGAACAGAACGCAAATATGCATTGTTAGGATCCAAAGGGCTAAAGTCTTCTCTTAGGCATTTTGCAAGACAGTATGTTGTGTTTGTTATCCCCAATGTAAATTTTTTTTAATGGTAGGAGCACTGGTGTTGAGATTACAAACAACCCATACTATGCACTTGTCTACATTGCAAGATGAGTTTTAAATTATTTGGATATTGTTCAAGTTTGCATTAAGAAGACACTGAGGTTTCTGTCGGAAGTCACATGTCATAACTTCAACTAAGAGTGAATAAAGTTTACAGCCCATCCAGCAGAGTTGAGTTAATAGTTAACAAAAACTGGCATGACATCAACACCCTGAAAATAAATTTCTCTTAATATCAATCTAAGTCAGTGAATTGAATATTGACACATGACTTTCTGGTAAGACCGCTGGACATTCATTTTCTCTTTGGACTGTTCAACTGAGAATCAAGGGGCATTCCATTGAGGAAGGGCACTTAATCCACTTATACAATTAAATATTATACACTTAATGTATGGTCCCAAGGGAAACAGTTTGTTTTGTTTTCCTGAGAGTCCTGATGTTTCCTGAGACGAACTCAAGGGAAAACAAAACTAACTAGTTTTCCAAGGGACCATACATTAAGTGCTTTGTTATATAGTTAGACTCCCTTAAACAATCACAGCAAAACAAGCAAACAAACAACTAAGAGGGCAACAAGTGAGGAATTGTTTCCTGGTCAGGATACATTTGTATTTGATCAGGGGCACATGACCAATAATCAACCAATCACAGTGCTCATTTTGTTGAGTGAAAGTGTAGGTATATAACAAGGAGAAGTTTTAAAATATCCTGAGTGCTCACTTGAGGAAAAGTACAGGTTAAGTATCTGCTAGTCAGACTTTGTCAGATTTGTTTTAATGAGCAATTCAGCATTCTGTTTAATTGTCTTTAGTTGTGTAAACTTCAAAATGCAGATAACACGTTTCAAATATTTAATTTTAACTCCTTATATTTAGATTTTATCTAAAATTATTTCTCATGTTGGACAGTGAAATGTTCTTCCTGCTACATGAAGTCAATGCTCCTAAAGTGATGTCCTCCTTTCCAAAGCTTTGTTAGTCCAGACCTTTCTCAATTACCAGAATACTGTTGATATCATCCATAACTTGGTGATATATTTACTTTTGATGGGTCAAACTCTGTGCCAGCAAATGGTGATCCTTTGGCATTCCAGGCCTTCTTGAGGAGCTCATGTGTTTTCTACGTTAAAAGTAAGGAAATAATGGTTAAAAACATTAAGAATCTTCCTCTGAAATATAATTTACAATACATTTAGCATTCTGTTCAAATCTGGTAAAGATACTAACCTATATAAGTTTGCTAATAGTTCATAATTTTATCTTGCCCAAAGACACCCTTAGGTGAATTGATTTAAAACTCCCATGATTTTTTTTATTATTTTCAAGAATTTATGTCAGTGAGAGAATGGAGTGCAGTTTTTTCATTATTTAGCTTACAAAATGACAAAAATAAGCTGTGCATACAAAGCATACAAATTCAGTTGAAGTCAAACCTTGCAATAATTCAACAACTGTTCAAATTCTGTTGTTATTTTAGTTTTGTGTTCCATTATTTTCAAAATCACCTCCAAAGAACACTATCGTTAAAAATGGTAACAGAGTATAGGTCATACACAAAAAAATTCTCCTGGTACCTCATGTCAACAAATTTGAATTTTTTAAAAAGTGAGAAAGTTGTTCTGAGTTTGTATTACATTTGATTTCAGTTGAATTATTTTTTTTATTTTTGACCCTTTGGCTAATAGTCTGGATGTTTTTAGTACTCCCTCCCCTGCCTTTTATAACTTTGAAAACTTCAAGAGCATCAAAGCTCTTACTACTTAACTCTTATCATTTATGGCAAAAAAATTTGATTACTTGTGTGACAATGTCTACGTTGCCCCACAAGTAATCAAAACCAATAAATAAATCCTTAAATTAAAAAAAAATGTAGATTAAAAGTTGTCAAAGTTGTCTGAATTTTTTTTTTTTTCATGAAAAGGCAAGAAAATCAAAATTTTTAAAAATTTCCTGGCAAAATCTTGAATGCAGAATACAAATCTTGACAGTGTTCTGTATCCAAATGGTAACCGGGGCACTCTAAAGTAGCCCTTGTTATAACATATTTATGCTTCACACCCTACATGATAATACCTACCGCTTCCTGGCTGGTTGGTTTACCCTGAAGCTTTTGATGGTGGTCATACATAACATGCTGAAAATCACTTTGGGTTTGCTCATCAAAGTCACTAATGTCTCGAGTTGTGTCAACCTTGGTCTTGTCTATTTCAGCATCTCCTTTTAGCACCGCTGTCCAAAACCTTTCCTCTCTCTTTTCCAAGTTAATAATAATAAATTTTCCACCTTCAAGTAACCACATAGAATCTTCACATTTAACTGTCCTCTGAAGATCTCCATCAATGAGAACATTGCTACCTGTTGAGGTATGTGATAATAAAATCTTAAACTAAAAATTGGGAAATTTTAGATTAAAGCCATCATTAAGGCACTTGAACTGTTCAAATAATATGCTTTTTGCCATTGTTCCCTCCATAAACTACAAGGTCAATACGACAACATGTATAATGGACCATGAAGCATGGGGGAGATAGCAGAAATACATGTAACCAAACTTCAACACCTCACTGGTAATAAATGTAGATGCTGTTGTTGCTTCATGTTCACATAGAACCTATAACCTCTTACCAGACTGTTTAAGGAGGCTCAAAAGGGTTTCTAGGCACGTGCACAACCCACCAGCACCGTAACTAAGGTGTAGCCATCAGCTGAATGTGTCAAAATGTCCATTAAAAGTTGCACATGTAGAACACCAGAAGTGGAAGTGCAGCGTAAAATCGCATGAACCGGAAATGAAAGTTGCATGAAACATTTGTTTTTATCTCATCCCACATACAGTGTGCCACTTCAAATAGAAATGATAGAAATGTTTTGGAGAAGAAATTGATCTAGTAGAATTTTCTGTAGGTGAAAAAATGCCTTTTTTTGAAATAACACAAGATCTACACATGTACAAGAAAACTTTTTGCCATATTTCCAATGAAAGGAGTTTTAAAGAATTTAGGGTGTTTCAACAAAGCAATAAAAAAAAGTTAGGTCACGACTAGGCTTTTGAGGTAATTTGCAAAAACTGAAAGTTGGAGATCCTTTTTTTTTTTTGTTTTTTAAGAGCTGACCAGTTGCCATGGTAACCACAATGATGTCAGAACTACTTTAAAGTATTGCCCAAACACTGAGTTACAAAGAAGTTTATAGTTTGTCACCATGATCAGATGCAAGCCTCCTTAATTTATAATTAAGATGGTGTCAACCTTTCAAAGTTATCAAGAAGGGCCCTGATTTAAATTTCATTATGATTCAATGACTTGTGTGCAATAATTTTGGAAAAATTTATTTTACCAAGCCCACATGACTGTTAATCAGTTTGATTCCACAAACTACACATTAACATCCTTTCTTTGAAAAAAATAAATAAATAAAAAAAACCTGCTTTGCACAAAAAATTTCCAAAGATGACAATCTTGATTTATCATCAAATTGAACTCCTGAACTTTGTGTTAAAAACACTTTTTCAGAGAAGCACATGTTTCAACTTTGATATTCCAAAAGCTTGATCAACAGTTTTCAAAACAATACTACACTAGTAGACTGCTAACATAAATGTTAGGCCCAAAACAAGGAAAAAATGTTAAAAAATCAGTTTTTTATTTATTTTAGAAAAAACCTCATGCTCCAAATGGTGAGCATGAGGTTTTTCCTAAAACAAAAACTGATGTAAGTTGCAAACAGTGAAAATCTACTTTATCTACAAACTTGAAGTTTTGTACCTGTTACAGGGGATACGTCTTTCTTTAACCAAACCTTCAAATGAGAGCTCTTAATTTCCACACCAACATCACGGCCCTTTGTCACTGAGTTTGGTACTGGAACTTTAACTTCAACTTCCCTTACAGTTTGTGACCAGGAATATCTGTCAAGGACTGCGCCATTGTAACAATCAGCTGATTTGCCAGGTGCCAGTCCTTTGCTCTCACTGACTTCATTGTCTTCTTTTGGCTGAGATGAACTATCAAGAAACAAACATAACTTGTCTGAAGTTATTCAATCTATAGCCGTACAAATAATTTATTTAATAGACAACCTGCACTTTGTGACAGCTTGATAAGCTACCTACGCTCAAACACTCAAAAGGATATCTTGTAGCTCAAACTGAATTTTATACCAAAAATGGTTTTTGATAACTCAGGAGCTTAGAAGTTGAATTTCTATTACACTTTGTTCTCAAGTTTTATCAAACCTGAGACAAAGAAAAATAAAGATTTAACTAGTCTGAAATCATTTTGACCTAAAATAATTTTACAAATTAACAGATATTGTTAAAAAGCAAACATTAAATAAAAAATTAAATTTTGTGTTAATTACCATTGGGTGCAGTTATGTCACTGGTGCTTCACTATCTGTAATAACTGACATGTTTTTTTCTTTTGGTATGTTTGGCTTACAGTCAGCTCTCTCAAGGGTCTGATTGCTATGATTTGATGGCCTTTGATTCCTCAACGTTTACTTCCTACTTGCTGAGTACTACATCTGCCATCCCAAATGTGACGTTGAAGCAGTGATTGTGTGACAAAGGTGAGAGCAGCTATCCCATTTTAAAGTGAGGGTCCTTGTTTGAAAGGCCAGCCTGGAGAATATCATTTGTTATACATGTTTATATATCGAGGACTTTATTATGTCGAGGTTCCACTGTAAACATTTAGCTTAAATTCTGAATATTTAAATAACATATAAAAATATCTTGCAGCCTTGTCAGTTGAGCGTTGACGTAGTTTTTGTACCTGGCTGAAGCTGTAGCATTGCATGCAGATCCTGGTGGAGCCTCATCAGAAGAAGATGTTTCTACCTCAACTGATGTCACATCTGGAGGTGCCAATACCTCTGATGGGGATGGCGTAGCCTATAGTGGTAAGTGCCATAGTTTTAGTTAAAAGAGACCAGCTATTCGTTGAAAGTGCATTGATTTAACTTCATGCATGTTGTGCATGAGGATTCTCTTTATCATTACATGACAGTGCAGTCTAATTTTTATTTACTGAGAGTTAAACTTAATTATGCAAGTACTGCTTATCAAGGTCTTGTCGATTGGAACAATCTCCTTAAATCTCAACAGGACATCAAGTCACTCTCACTTTTTAATCAAGCTCTCAAGAAAGTTGTTTTTGCAAATTTTTTTGGTTTTTTTTTAACTCATACATTTTTTGTCCTGTAATTTTTTAGCGTGGTAAATTATTATTGTCAGTTATTGTAAGTTTATCTTATAATTTATTATTATTCTTATTATTCTTATTCTTATTCTTCTTCTTCTTCTTCTTCTTCTTCTTCTTCTTATTATTATTATTATTATTATTATTATTATTACTATTATTATGTAGAGCCTCGCTGAATAAAATAACACCATGGTGACATGAGCTCCCTGGGTAAAATTAACATTATTACTACTTAAATAAACAATTAGCCACACAACAAAACAACTTACAAAGCCAGAAGAGGTTTCATCACTTGAAGATACACTGGGAATATCACCACTTGCTTTGGACTTTCCCTCTACCATAGTTTTTTTCTCCATTTGACTTCCTTCAATAATCTCTTGATATCTATTAAAAATCTAGATAAAAGAAAATGCATTATTTCATTAACCATGAATTTCACATTTCTTGTCTGACTAGAACTTTAGCTTTCTGCATATTTTGCTTGTGGGCTAGTATTATTACACAAAAATAATTTTCCCATTATCTAGGTTACAGGATACAGAGTCTTCTAAGTCTTTGATAAATGTATAAATGTTAAAAGCTTATGAAACGAGTACTAAACTTTGCAAACATTAGTCTCATTCTTTGATCTACTGCCATCCAGATCTAGATAAATATTAAGTAAACAAGAAAGTTATAAATGTTGTGATGTCATAGATCATGTTATAAGCCGCCATTAAAAACCACCCGAGAGTTGTTGTAGTTGGCAAGATAATTTTCTCCTCTGAACACCACAAAGTTGGCGACGAGGATGGGATTTCGCACCTATACATCACTGCAGTGATTTTAACATAAAATGCCTGGGAAAGAATTATTTCACAGCTGACTTTTCGATTTTGAAGTTATACTTCATTATTGTTACTATTGCTGCCAGTTGCTTTTGTTAAGAGACCCATCAATGGTTCTTGACCAAGTTTTCAAGGTTCTTCAAATATCAGTATCTGCAGGAAAAAATGTGCACACTGTGGCTATAGTTGCCACCTTGTCAAACTATTCGATCACATTGCAAGTGTCAGAAATGACAAGGGCAATACAACTGAATGTTTGTGAAATGGGAATGATTTTATAAATAAGTCAGTATCCTGTGTAGTAGGCGCTGGAGTAATAAAGGGCGCAGATTGGAGCAGCGCATGCAAGGGAGGAAACAAGTTCCTTTCCTTTCACACACCACTCCAACTAACGCCCTTTATTACCCCAGCACCTACTTCTCATGATAAGAAGTCACTGACTCTTGAATCCTAAGATTACTATACCATATTCTTGTAGATGGTATCAGTTGCTTATTGCTGCCCGCATGTCAGGGCAGCTTCCTATTTCTATTCTAAAGCTCGACCTTGAGGTTATCTGTTTCATTGTTTGTTAGCAGTTCCTAGGCCCTGCTGCATAGAAAGTCTGTGATCAGTGAAATTTATGATTGACAGACTTGAATCTGCGACCTTGTGCTTTGATATTCGACTTGATATTTGTTATGTTAATTTTAATTTGCAGAACGAGGAGTATGCATTGTAGATACAACCTTTATCATTATCAGGGGCATAGCGTGGGATTTTGAAGATGTACGCACGAGAATAAATTTTTCGTAAAGCCAAAGTCGCTTACAACTAGGGGGATTTGGGGGCATGCTCCCGCAGAAAATTTTGAAATTTAGGGTCTCGGAAATGTTATCTCCTGGTTTTTCTGCGGGGCATTTTCAATAAATAATGCGGCAAAAATGCAGTAAAAAGTTGTTTATTTTAACCATTTCCCTAGTGTTTTCTGTAAGCTACAGTGTCTCGAAAAGAAAAAAAAAATACAAAAACAATGAAGACAGGTCACAAGCAAAGGGCGAGGTGTCACCCTTAAGACGGGCAAATTCCGTTACCAACCTGTCAATATCCACGTTCTTATGTCTATGTATATGAAAAATTGCTAAGGAGCTTATTTTTCGTCCGTCATCGTACTTTGCAGAGGAGATTTTAGTCTCTTCATGCTACTGAAGCTACATTCGGCAGTGCATGTAGATGCAGAATAAGTAAACAATGTAACGAGAGCAACATATTCCCCGGGATGAAATTGGGAGTTTGCATGGTCAAGAGTCTCAACCAAAGTCTGCGGCGTCACATTCGGATCCGTGCTACTCCATTTGTGCTTCCATCTTGTGAGGCGTTTTTCCTATTTTTGCTTACCACTCAAATGCACTTTGCCTTATTGTGTAATGTGAAAATATGAAATATAATGTGAAAATATGAAATTATTACCCAGCAAATTTAATGGGAAAATTTTTCAGATCTCAGCTGTACGCACGGGCGCATGTGCGTATATGGACGCTACGCCCCTGATTATACAGTGTTTATATCATAAACATACTAATAATAATTTTTTTATTATTGAGGTGCAATGTTCTGTTATAATTCTTGCTGAAAATTGATTAAAATCTTCTGGCATTCATTGTTTGCATTACGTTCTGTGTTTAGGTTTATTAGAAACTAATGCCGTCAAAGAATAAGCAAGTTCGAAGTCATAAAAATTCATGCGTCAAGATAACAACAAGTTTAAATAACAAATACAGTAGAACTTGCTTATTTATACATCATTAATTTATTCTCTTTTTCCAACGATCTCGAACATACTAAACCAAACAAATGCCTCTCACCCCCCCCCCCCCCCTCCCCAGCCCCCTAGTTATGCTTATCTCACAAGGAAGTTTATTTTAAATTTGAGAAAATACCTGGGTACAACTTGCTTCTTTCACACATTCTCCCGTTCTCGACCCCAGAGGCCTCCAAGTCTCTGGGTATAGGTTGCCTTCACCGACTTCGAATTTAAATCTCACTGGAATATTCTGGTGAAGGTGCTTCGTTTTCGAGTTCAGGGTGCTTTGTTTTCGAGTTCCGATTGCTTCGTGCTTCGGTCTTTAGGTGCATAAAAGCAGCTAAAGCAGCTGAATCATTACAACAATTTACATCACCTCGACAAGCCATCTCTCAAAAGAATTCAAAGATAGTTTTCTGCTATTTTAAGTCAGGCTTTTGTCACAAACACACAGTATTTTCTAACCTTCAAAACAATCTTCTCTGCAACACCAGGAGGGAATCCCATCTTGTCATCACGGCTATGCATTACCCGAAAGAAGTCAGTCCGCCGAGCTAAAAAACTGAACATGGCATCTAGGAACGGTTCCACTTGTTCGCAGTGTTGAAGCATTCCCATTAGTATATCGTCAAACTTTGCTGTGTCCATTTTTCCGGTGTGATATAGTTAAAACGCACACATCCTCGACACCTCGAACCCACTCTTTCTCTTTCGGGTTAACACGCTCCCAGAGGCTGCGTTCCTTTTGGTCAGCACCAAGGAATCGGGCTCCTACGGATCTTGCTAGTTATCATCTAGGGTATAGAATGGTAAAATCCGAGACCCGCCGAGACGCCGAGACCTTCATTTAAAATTCGAGACCGAGACTTCACTACTTTTTCTAAATCCGAGCCCGAGACGTCGCGATGCAAAAAGTGTTTTTTACTAACACTGCCAAAAAGCATAATACGGTAATTAACGAGCAGAATTTATCCAAGCTTACATGTTTCACAGAAGCTGCAGAAGCGATATTCATTGCGATGTTGAGCCGTTTTTCAAGATTATTGTTTGTTGTCAGTTTAGGACGGTTTATTCGGACTTAATTTTTGCTTGGTTTGCGAGACTCCGAGATTCAAATTTCAAAATGCGAGATTCCGAGGCCCGTTTTATCTTTTACTAGCTCAAGATTCCGAGACTCCAGTTTGAGACGCCGAGATTTCGAGACCCGCCGAAAATTTGCCGAGACCCATTATTTTTCAAGGACCATTCTATACCCCTATCATTTCGCGTGGATAAGCCCAAATTAAAATAGATAAGGTTGTCGCTTTCAGGAAAGGTTCCTTCGAACTTCCTCACTCACATATCTTATTCAACAAAAAAAAAATATTGTGGTAACAGGTGTGAATTTGCCGATTGATGAAGTGGAGCATTCGTAATCGATTCACGCTTGAATCATAAATCTCCGGAGCATGCGCACTCATTTTGCCGCTGTAGCTCCTACGACTCCTACAGCTTCCGCTCCTGGGCTGATCTCAATCTCGTCCGATCTCGCACCCAGACAGGAGGGAAGGGTCAACTTCGGCTTTATGCAAAAGGATGCTTGTCCGGATGATGCCGGCAATCGTGACGTCACCACGTGACCCACGTCTCCAGTGCCATTTCAAAACTGGACAAAACGCCGCGTTTCAGAGTAAGTGACGTCAGATGGCCCGTATCATTCGGACAGCCGAGCACACGAGTTAACCGCTAACCTGAGTATCAGGTCTTCATGAGGGGAGGCGGGTAGTGAAGGAGGAGGGGAGGGGGGAGGAGGAGAAGATTAGAGGAATACTTGAAATAATCATCTCAATGCTTTCGTGTCAGGCTTTTCTTCCCTTTTCACCTTCCTCTCCTCTTCTGAGTTCTGCGCTGGTTTTAAACTATAAAGCAACGTTTAAACGCCAAATTTACTTTCTTTAAAGAGTTAATTCGATGAATGAGAGGTTTGTTTGATTCAGTGGCGACTTTACAAGAATTACCAACCACATTAGTGCATGGATCGATACTATCCTCCGTGCAGCCGTCATCTCGTTTTTCTGCAACATCCCATCATGCATAGCCGTTGAAAAAGTAACCCTCAATCTTAAGCCCGGATTATTTACAAACGGCGAACTCCGCACTGTTAACTGCTGGCCGACGTTTGCGGTTTGCAGTTTTAGAGAAAACCCTATATCTTAGGGTCTGAGTGCAACTAGACTATTAAGGTGTCCATTGGTATAAGTATTATCTGACATGGTCGTTATATTCTCTCGCCAGTGGTGTTATTAAAGGACCTTTGAGATTCCCTGTTATCAGTTATTCTCAGTATAACGTATTAAATGAATAAGCATCCTCTGATTGTCAATTGTTCAATTATGACTCAGGTTTTAAATTGAGTAGTTGATAAAAACACATAAATTGTCTAGAGAAAATAAAGGGGACACTGCGAAGCGCTTTGAACAACACCGTTACAGGAATTGATTGTTTTAAGTCGGCTGTGAGAGTTTTTCAGAGAAAAACCGACATTTGCTGCCGCCTTCAGAGTAGGAATGACTGAGTTCGTTATTTGTTGCCGTATGGGTGGAAATAAAGTCGTTTAAGTGTGCCGAGATGGGCGCTCGCGTATATGGGTTAATCCACTTTGCAGAAATCCCAAATCAGGACTGATCATGATATCAAAACGAGTTAAAAATGTGGAAGTTGAAGATGTATCGATATCCGAGTTTTCTGAGATCTTTCTGAGGTAAGCTTGTTTTTACAATTGCCATTAGGATGTGGAAATGACTTGTGCTATTTTAAAAATCATTGTGCTACATCTATCAAACTTGTCAATTATACCACCTGCCAGGGGGTTAAAATGTTGACAATAGCTTCTCATAGTTTGTGGATATTGATTTAGTAAAGGAACACTTTCCAGCACAAAATGATCACAGAGAAAACTTGCAAACTTGTAGATGGCCATCCAGCTAGTCTAGGAGAGTGCAAGAAAAACTCACCGAAATAAATACAAAATATTAATTAACCAAATCTACTGCAGACGTAATAGACACCTGCCGTCATGTCAAATTGAATTTTTTCGTTAATTTACTTTTTATCAAACCCTTAACTGTAGGATCCGGTGCTTTTATTTTGTAGCCGTGGCCCTTACAACACAGTTACCCGTAATAAAAAAAGAAGTATTATTCAACGCATTGTAACACTGCCCAAATATGACTATGGTGCACTGAATATTCGTCTTCCGTGGTCAAGAGATATCTTGCGTTATAATCCATCAAATATTTTCGCTCGCGCGCGATTGGTCTAAACGCCACGTGACCGAATATACCACAGCTAAAACTGGGGAATATCCGATGATATTCCCCAAGTGATATTCCCCAATTTCAAAAACTTCAAGGCGTGTCTTGTTTGAGACCGAAGGAGAGATAAACCTGCTGGTCGATAAAGCAGTATCAGAAAACACCATACGCTCTGAACGTTTTTGACGGTAAACTGTTCTTAAACGAAATGTTCAAATACTCAATCTCGTTGCTACATGTTGCGAAAAAAAACCACAATAGCCTTTAAAAATATGCTCAGATATTTGTCCTTTGACATTATCTGCTCCTCAAAGCTCACAGCTTTCCTCGAGCTTCGCTCTCGAAAAACTGTTCGCTTCTCGGAACAGATAATGTCCGCGGACAAATATCTGAGCATATTTTCGCGCCAAATGGAGGCTATTGTTTATATATACATAATTTCGTGTGTCGGGGAGAAAAATGTCAAAATAAAGATCATCTCCAGCTTTTCTGCAATAAAACTGTGCTTTGCTATCAAAGTGTTGAATAATAAAGCAATTGTCTTGCTCAATCTTCTGAATCTTCTGGAATATCCCCTGGTTTTAGCCCACTCGGCCTACTGCCTCGTTGGCTAAGTATCAGGCGATATGCCGTGCGATTTGGCAAAATAATTGTTAGGTATAACGATGGTATTGATATTTGTGCAGGCAAGTCTTGTTTGTTGATTATCGATCACGTCGAGGTAAATGTTCCCTGAAGCAATCGGTCAATCTTTCAAACAAAGTGGACCACATCCCCTCGAAAATTTGGAGTTATTACATAATGTGTGCGTGTGTGTGCTTTTGTGTGAACATGGAGTTATGTGTAGCGATTGAAATCTATAAATATTTGTAAACTTTTGATTAACCTTCATTCCTTCCTTTTTTTTTCTGTAACGTATTTGAGTACTGTATTCATTGTTACATTGCAAAATGTTTGAGTGGTAGGATGATATTGCATTTAATATCAAGAAGTGAAAGAAATGTTTAAAAAGTAGACGTTTTGGGAATATAACCCTTCTTCAGTATGGAAGAAAGCAAAGAAAGACGACGAATGGCGGAGGAGCGTGCGCGTATAACTAGCAGCGCGCGCATGAATAAAGTTATAGTTCAAAAGAAACTGAAATGAAGGACGGTGCCTACTTTTGTTATTGTTTAAAAAAAATCCGCCAATCTGTGTGCTGTCTCCCTAAACCGCATGAAAAAGCGATTGTAACACTCCCACTGCGTTGTAAGTTGCATGAAAAGTAGAGCTTATTTTTTTGCAACGTTACATTTTTTGCAAAAATACATCGCGGCGTGTAAACATGTGTAAGGTCCTAGGGGTCAGGCAATACTCTCGTCAGCATTCGTGCTTGCTTTGCACGCGCTCTTTGGTACGCAAACATTCAGTTAACATTTGCCTACGAATGCACTGAAATAACGACTTTTACTTGGGCCTTTTTATGTGAACCCTGACGAAGGAAGAATTGGAACGCCCTTTCTTTAACCCCCGAAAATAGCGTTTTAAAAAGCCTGTTACGTTTAGAACCCAGTTGCTGTGTTCATCTCACGTAGAAATCACTTTATTGTGACGCAACTACGTCTGTAACTCACCATAAATCTGTAAATCTTCGTGAACTACGAAGCAAAATTATGGAAGCTCTACCAAATGAACTGTTAGCTGACATTCTTGCTTTTTTACATCCCATATATGACAATCTAGCTCACCTGTCACTCGTTTGCAAGCGCTGGAAGGAAGTGATTGAACAAAAAAGCTCTCTTTGGAAATGCATACATTTTACACGCGCTTATTCACTCTGCATCACAGAAAACGCAAGGCATAGAGGTGTTCTTCGGAATTGTCTCTTGAAGTTTGGACACCACGTTACGTGTTTGAGGGACCACCCAACTGCAAGAACATTCACAGATCCATCTCTACGAGACCTTCTAACTAGCTTGACAAATTTAACTTGCTTAGATGTTCCACTGTTAGAATGGGACCTGCTTTTCTTAAAAACCTTGCCGTGCGCAAGCATCTTGGAAGAATTGAATCTGACAGGCTACCTTCAGTCAGAGCCACCGGAAATTCAAATGCTATTCCAGCAACCAGATTCACTGGAAAAGAACCTCGTTACCCCTAAGCATCTACAGACGATTCTTCAAAGATTTCCTCGTCTCAAAATTTTGAAACTTGCACTGGACTCTGTAGCGTTCCCGCCTTCTACTTTGATATCGTTTCTCGACAAGGTGAATTTAACAAAGCTCGAGCTGTCTGGGTTTGGCATCGTACCAGCACTACCTCCGCACATGATTCACAACCGAGACATGTGCTTAAAAACGATTGCTTCTTCTCAGCGACTCGCTTCTGTGGTGACGCGCTTGGACTTGAGAACTTGTCCTTTGTTTTTCACAAGCGATCATCTACGGATAATGCTAAAACTTATGAAGTCAATCCGTCATCTGTTTGTGGGTACAGGTATGGTTCACCGTGACCGTAAGAGTCTGCTCTCCATTGAATCTGAGTCACTTGTTACACTGGGTCTAGACGGACAATCAACGTTAAGAATGCAGTGTTTGAGATGTAATACGCCCAACTTAAAGGAATTCGAGCTTGGAAACTGTCTCGACCTGACTGCTGCCTTTGTTTATGCAAAATCCTTAGAATCAATGTGTTTGAGAAATCTATCTAGTTTCCATAACTTGAAGTCCAGTTCGACTCGATTAAGTCTTTTGGAATTAGTGGCCTGTCCTGCAATGCCTATTTCAGCCTTGCGGATTTTTTTAAGGGGGCATCAGACAATCAAAAAACTGTCAATAATTGGTGAACTAACGGGTCTCACACTGTATGGCTCCATGTGTCCTCACCTAAGGGTGCTGAATGTTTTGCTGTGTCAAGTTCCGAGACTTGGAAGT